>NC_081408.1:567781587-568134171 GCF_030272615.1 Cryptomeria japonica
TAGGAATATGCTTATGCCACCTTTTCCTCGAGGGTTTGAAACACCAAAATTTGAAAAGTATAGGGGAAAATGAGATCCTAGGGATCATGTACGAGAATTCCACTCAGCTTGTTTAGAGGTGGCCTATGAAGACACATATCTAATGCACTTCTTTCCTCAAAGTTTGGGAGGCACAACCACACAATGGTTTTCATGATTACCAAGTGGCATTAGAACATTTGAGGAACTAGTCCAAAAATTCATCACTCATTATGCACATAACATAGAACGTGATGTCACCATGGCAGATTTATGCAACACCAAACAAAAACTAGGGGAGTTGTTCTCAACTTTCCTAAAACGATGGAGGCAACTATCTAGCAGACATTCTCTTCATTTACCTGAGCAAGAACTAGTGGAAATATTCATTTCTAACTTGAATGATGAGATGGAATTCCATTTAGACATGAAGGGTACAAAATCCTTTGAAGAGATGATCACTCAAGAACTAAAATGTGAAAGAGTCCTCATTAAAAAGGGACTTATCAAACTCTACAATGAACCCAAAGATGGTCCTCGTCCACTTTATAATAGTGATAAACCAAATTTTTGGAACAAGAACAAGAATTTTGTCAATGATGGGGTAGTGGATACACAAACAGTAAAAATTGCACAACCTATGGTCAAGTTTGTAGGATAGAATCCCCCTCCTAATAACAACACCATCAATAATCCACAAAATTAAGGTCGCAATGCACAACAAGAGGCATCAAAATAAAGGCAACAAAACTACAAACCGACATGCACATACACACCCTTAGGGGAACCCATCGAAACAATATTACGTCAATTGGTATCCTCCAATCTTGTGACCTTACTAAAAACATCTAATTATGAGCCTCAGGTCAAGCCTCCATGGTGGCGCGATAATGAACATTGTGAATTTCACTAAGGAAGAGGGCATAAAATGAACAATTGCCATCGATTGAAAGATCTTGTTCAAGATCTTATTGATAAAAGAGAAATTGAAATAGAAGGACATGACCCTAAAACATCCAATGATGATCATCTAATGTTCAAGAATCCACTTCCATCACATGATCAAAGGGGTCCTTCCACCTCCAGGCGAAACACATATACTACAACTAATTATACACAAGATACATATAATTATACTGTGAATCACCTTAATGACGCTGATGAACAAGTTGCAACTCTCACCATCAAAGATCCAAATTCTGCATGCAACGTTGTTACGTGTCGTAGCAAGATTACCATTCGAGCAGCACCAAAAGGAATGATACCCCTCCCCAAGCAGTATAATCTTGTGGAGCAATTGGATAAAAAGCCCACCCTCATATCCATATTAGAGCTTTTGAGATTATCCTCCTCACATAAAACAATCTTGGATCAAGCTCTCCAAGAAGCGTCAGTCCCCGCCAACCTCAACATAGATCAATTTGAAGCCATGATTGGTAATCTAAACTCATCACCATGCCTCACTTTTTCTGAAAGTGACAATGTTCCTTCCAACAACCACATAATGCCTCCCTCCATATTGAAGGATTTTTAAACCAACATAGAATCAAGTGAGTCTTGATTGAAAATGGAGTCGACTTGAATATATGCACCTTGTAGTTGGTCACAATATTGGGTTATGCGGTAGAATCAGTGGATGCTAGCAAAAAGATAACCATTAAAGCCTATGATGATGCAAAGCGTTCTTCCAAAGGAGCTATTGTATTACCTATCAGAGTGGGGCCAGTGGTGAATCATATAGTTTACCAAGTTCTAGATCTTCCTCTGCCATATAATCTCTTGTTAGGAAGACCTTGGATACATGCCATGCAAGCCGTTCCATCCACCTATCACCAATGTATCAAGTTTCCACATAACGATGTAGAAATCACAATCCTTGGCGATGCAAATCCATTTGCATATTGTAATAGCATCGACCATTATCCAGAGATCACCGTACCTAACAACAGAGAAGATATCCCTTCCACATCATATATTAATCTAGCCTCTCTTTCCAACTCAATCACCCTTATACCAAAGCAGGAGAAGTTGAAAATGAAAATGGCTGAGGAAGGTCCTGGGGAATATAATCTTAGCCAACTCTTTTGTGTTGGGAAATTACTCACATCCCCTAGAACTCATGGAAAACCCCAAAAGTTGCTTCAAACACCATTGGCCAAAAGAAATTTCACTTTGGCGCACTTCATCCTTGGTAAAAGTTAGAAGGAGGAAACCATGGATGAGGACCTGACAGAATGGATCTACAAAGACCCTATCAACAAAGAAGGCCCAAAGGCTAAACTTCCCACTGACAAATATGGAAAAGGCCTCAGTATCATGCAAAGAATGGGCTATGATGGCCATAGTGCTTTGGGACATTGCAAACAAGGATGACACGAGCCCTTACAACCTAAGTTGAAACCCAAAGATAAAACTAGAGTAGGTTTTCAAAACGAATCTCTTCTTAAGCTTAGATTCAAAGGAAAACCTAGCAAACCCGTGTATCAGCCGGTTACTCCAAGGAGGTCATCCTTGATTATATTTGTGATACCAACAACACCAACTACACCAACACAACTGATAATCCCATCAGTAGCACCAACTGCACCGACAACATTGATAATCCTCATAGCAACATCAACAACACCAATAACCCTATCAACAATGTCAACAACACCGATAAACTCATCAGTAGCACCAACAATCCCACCTCCAAAAGTGCATAAACCTGTTACCAATACACTCTTCAATTTAAAAGACATCCCAACTTAGTACAGTAATCGAATGTTAGAGAGTGATTCAAAAATAGACTCGCATGAGTGGGAATGGGATTTAGTGAATCTAAATACTTTAGATGACGAAGACACATCACCTCCACCACCTCGTAAAGATATCCCAATTTATGGAGAGGTATGGATTAAAACCTTTTGGGTTCCTGAGCAAGAAACAACTTCCACAGGCACTACGTCCAATCCTACACTAGAATCTAACAACGAGAGTACCATCGATGAACTTGACTCATCTATATTAACCCTCACTGATGCCTCCTCTGAACTCACCTTAATTGATGATGTAATGCCTATCATCCACCCTGAACTCATCAAATGGAACCGACCAAATCCCCCATGTCTTGATCATTTCCAAAATGATGAGGTGCTTATCAACTTTTTAGAAATACGAGATAACATACCAAGCGGGGATCATAAAGCTAGGTTTCCCATTGAACTTAACAATGCAACATACTTTAGGGCAAATGCCAAACCTTTTAGCTGCAAAAATATCACAATAAAACATGGATCTTCTAGTGAAAACCACATAGTGTTACTCGTTGATCCCCAAAAATTAAAAATAAAGAGCGTATCCAAAGGTGAAAACCTCTCCAAGGCGCCTGAGGATGAAAGGTTTGACATCCTCCCCTTTAGTACAAATACATTTGGTATCTCTGTTAACTCCATAGGAACAACCAAAATTTGTGGAATTCTTCTAGAAACGTCAAATCAACTTCGCATGGTCTTATGCAGACATGCCTGGCTTAGATCCAGATTTGGTCATGCATCACCTAATTGTAGTAGAAGGAGCTAAACCTGTTAAACAAAACCTTAGAAAGATGCACCCACAGATTGTCGTTCTTGTCAAAGTTGAACTCAAAAAGCTCTTGGATGTTGGTTTCATCAGACCAATTCATTATGCAGAGTGGATCTCCAATATTGTACCTGTTGGTAAACCTAATGGGGGCATCCGTATCTGTACAAAATTTAGAGATTTGAACAAGGCATTCCCTAAAGATGACTTCCCCTTACCAAACATCGACATGATTGTTGATCTAACAACGGGTCATGCAATGATTTCTCTTATGGATGGCTTTTCAGGGTACAACTAGATTAAGATTTCTCTGAAGGATCAACATAAAATTGCTTTCACATGGCCATGGGGAACATATTGTTGGAATGTGATGCCTTTTGGTCTGAAGAATGCAGGGGCCACATATCAAAGAGTTTTGACTACCATCTTTCATGACATGATGCATACCATAATGGAATATTATAACAATGATTTACTAGCTAAATCATTAACAAGAGATGGTCATCTGGTAATACTGGGTCAAATCTTCGACAGATTAGAGCAATATCATGTCTGTCTCAATCCAAAGAAATGTGTTTTTTGAGTAACCTCTAGAAAGCTCTTAGTATACATTGTCTCAAGCAAAGGCATTGAAGTAGATCCTACAAAAGTCAAGGCCATCATGGACATGCCACCTCCAAAGAACATCAGTCAGTTAAGGACACTACAAGGGCGGCTATAATCAATTTGAAGATTCATTGCACAATTGGTTGTTAAGTGTCATCCCTTCACCCATCTATTACACAATAATATCCACTTTCAATGGGATACAAAGTGCCAACAAGAATTCCAAATGCTTAAAAACTACTTGATGAATACACCATTGTTGATCCCACCAGATCCAAGCAGACCTCTATTGCTATATATTTCAATTACAAATACAACAATAGGAGTACCGCTGGCACAACACAATGCAGAAGGAAAGGAATGTGTTGTATACTATATCTCTTGCACATTGATAGGCTATGAACTCAATTACACACCTATTGAGTGAGCTTGCCTAGCAGTTATCTTGGAAACCACCAAATTGAGACATTACATGTTAACGTACAAGGTTTAACTCATTGCCAAAATAGATCCACTCAAGTACCTACTTAGCAAGGCTAATAGGCCGCTTGGCCAAATGGGTTATGATCTTGAGTGAATTTGATATAGAGTATGTGGACCGCAAGGCTATCAAGGGGCAAGTTATTGCAGATCAGTTGGTTGATGCACCCCTCACAGGTGACCATCCTCTTGTTTCCAACTTTCCAAATGAAGAGATCTTCATGATCACAACTACACAACCTTGGAAGCTATATTTTGATGGCTCATACACTAGACATGGCTCTGGGGTAGGTATTCTTTTTATCACACCTCAAGGTGACAACATCCTGAAGTCATACAGGTTCACTTTCCCATGCACTGATAATATAGCAGAATATGAGGCCTTGATCACAGGACTCAAATTGGCTATACAATGGCATCTAAAAGAGCTACAGGTATATGGAGATTCCCATCTATTCATCTGACAAGTCACCAATGAATATCAAACTAAGGATGATAAACTCATACCATATAAAAGGATGGTGGATAGTTACAAAGAATCATTTACAACTATCACATTTGAGCAAGTACCCAGAGATCAGAATCAAGCTGCCAACACAATGGCTACAATTGCATCTCTCCTGGATCTTCCACAAAATTTGACACGCTACGAGTTGTTGGTAGAACAACTTTGGATCCCCACATATGATATCCTTGAAACAAAAATGATATGTCGCCTTGTTGGTTCTGAATCCCCATGGTATGGTGAGTTCTTCACTTACCTACGAGACCACACACTTCCCCCCAACCAATCAAATAACCAACAAAAAACCTTCATCCACCAAACTACTTGATACACCATCATTGCCAACATCAAAGTCTTGATGGTATTATCCTTTGATGTTTGGAACAGGATGAGATAACGAAATCCTTGGAATAGGTACATGAAGGAATTTGTGAGGCTCACTCAAGAGGTCATTCACTAGCAAAGAAAATCATGCACGCTGGATACTATTGGCCCTCCATGGAAAAATACTCCTACTATTTTGTCAGAAAGTGTAAGAAGTACTAAGTTCATAGAGATTTGATACATGCCCCAGCACAAGAACTACAACCAATCACAACACCATGGCCCTTTTGTCAATGGGGACTTGACCTTGTGGGTAAAATCCATCCATCTTCATCCAACGACCATAAAATTATCATATCGCCACCAAATACTTCACAAAGTGGATCGAAGTCATTCCACTTACCCAAGTCACCGATAAGAAGATCACCTCATTCATCCTTAATTACACCATCTATCGATATGGTGCACCCATGTCCATCATCACAGATAATGACCTCATTTTCAAAAATCAGGATGTTCATGAACTCTGTGAGAAGTTTCACATCCAACACCATTTTTCCACCCCCTATTACCCACAAGGAAATGGTGAAGATGAAGAATAAAACAAGAACATATTGAGGATATCGAAAAAGACAACCAATGATGCTAGCCATGATTGGCACATTCGATTGAATCTAACAGTATGGGCATATCAAACTAGCATTCAAACCCCTATAGGCGCAACCCCATACTCACTGGTTTATGGAGCAGAAGACATCTTGCCTATTAAGGTTGAAATACCATCTCTACGGATCTCCTTGCACAGTCTGATTGATGATGAAGCATAACGAGTTTCACATCTTCAGGACTTGGAACTACTTGATGAAAGGCGACAAGCTACATACAACCTCCTAAAATCCTATCAGCAGCGCATGTGCAGAAGCTACAATCATCGATTCAAACCTTGCACATTTGAGGTAGGAGATCTTGTTCTCAGGGAGAATCCTCACAACCAACCAAACAAAGAACATTAGGGGAAGTTTGAATCCAATTGGCTAGGTCCGTATGTTATCATTGTTGTATTCGGGTCTAGGGCATATCAGTTGGCAACTTCAGAAGGAGAACCACTAGCCAATTTGATCAACAATATTCACCTCAAATGGTTTCATACATAAGATATGCAGAGCATCAAGGTCCTCCAATATATTAGAAAATACCAAAAACATTCAGAAATCCTGAAGAAAATACAAAAAAATCAGGAAAATAGTAAAGAAAAATCATTCATCCAAATGGTGAAAACCACTTTGGTGGGGCCTTAGGTAAGTATGATGGTGAAAACCTAGTAAACAAGCACCATTCATAAAGGCTATGACTACATTTTCTTTCAGACTCATTGCGATCACATCCGTTGCATCCATTCATCTATCATTCAAACCATGGCTTGTTATTGATATGCAATCAAGGTTATTCCTTCATATGTCTTGTATCCTGCTTTCATAGCAACATCTAACTGGGGGCAATGCTCTTAACCTACTGATGGAAGTGGATTCTACATTACTTGTGATTCATTGAGTTCCTCATTCAAAATTGGCTGGAAATATACGAAAAACATTCATAAAAACTCTGAAAATACCAAAACATTAAAAAACACTCAAAATCTAAAAAACATGATAAAAAAATAAAAATATATATATAAAACCATTAAAAAAATTGAAACCTATATTATTATTTGTACATACACATTGCAACAGACACCAAACAAACATTTTGAACTACTCAAACGATGACCACCTATCAAATCAACCAACCAATCAAAACATCTGCACACAATCATCTTCGCAAGGATGTATCCTTCCTTACAAAACAAAGACAGGGTCACATTTTCTTTGACAAGAAAATTATGTTTAAGCTAATAAGAACTTGGTCGGTTTGTTATTTCTTTATTTATTCATATCAGGTTCCTACGCCACTCCAGGATATCCACAACTGATTAGAGTAGTCAGGATGGTTCCTAACATCTTTTTGTTTGTTGTCTGCGGATTGTTCCAATGAAGTTTTGGGGCATGTACTAATGGTGTCTACGTGGGAAGTTCACTAAGCTACATGATCCTATGCAAAATACAGTCATAGATCATTATGGCTTACTAACTACAATGTATACCTCGACCATTTGCACATGAACCATAATGGAGGGTAACTTTTCCTTGTTTGTGTTGCTTGCTTATAGGTGAAATGGTCAAACTTGGTTCCTGCTACCTCAGCCAAGAACGATACTACCATGCTCAATGATGAAAATAAAGCACTATGAATAATCTATGGATCGTCATTTCATCTCATCTGTATATATTGCATTCTGTTGCATTACATCCATACATACATCCATATTGTTGCATATCATTCATACATAGTAATGACAATGGATACTCTCTTTTTTCGATCTTCTTCCATAGGAATGAGTCCCCAGGTCCTCCATACCTTCTATCTAACATTGAATCCCCCCTCACCCTCCCATCTAGGTCATCATCATAATCCCTTCATCGTATCCCATCAACCCAATCCAACCACATTCATCATTGTCCATCTCTTAGAGGAGGGACTGCATTTCCCATCCTAAGTCATCGTATAAGAACAACAAGTTACTCTGTCTACACAAGTACATCAACTCACACACACCTAGACTATCAACAGATTCTTTTTGATCAAGTATCTTTGGGTCTCAATAGGTAATTGATTATGGTAATCCTAGACTACAACAAGCATTTATTACAATGACCTAGTCTCAACAGGGCTGCTATGATTCACCACAAACAACCTACAACGCAAACACTATCAATTGATCAACCAATCAAATATAATCAACATGGACAATTACATCAATTGTCTAAGTCTCAACGAGTCTTTTGCTTCAGATACCTTGACTTCATCAGAGAATTACATCAATTGTCTAAGTCACAACAGGTCACTTTGATTCACTTACTCAGACTTTATCCTAAGTGAACAATTGACATCAACTATCATGCTTTGACTCGACCAGGGCAATTCCTCTGATTGCACCAGATTGTCCAACCAATTTTGATCAATTGTATAGCATCAATCAAAAGCACACACCACATTTGCATCGTGACCCCATGTACCTTCGAGGCTTGCTGTTTTTCCATATTCACTCCGTCTTCTCTCATTCTTTCGCCATTCTTCCTAAATTTTTCTATTCTATCTCCCCCCAACTTCTTTCTCTTTTTTGAGAGATCACCCGATTTTTCAAAAAAAAATCGGCCCATTTCTCGAGGGGGTATACCACCCACTAAATTAACATTTATGGGGCATATTTCTTCATACCTATTTTTCTTTCTTTGAAACAACGCGATAAACCGCACCATCTCAAATAGGGGAAAATGTAGTCACATAAATCTGTCCACCTAATTAAATGAATATTTACTATTTATTTGATTATTTAACCATCAATAATCAATTAATTAAATTAATATTTAATTAATTTCATCCTCAGCCTCTTCTTCTATTTAACTAAATAAATTATTCAATTTATTTAAATTAATTCATTAAGCCACACTCTAAATCAATTAAATGAATAAAACATATTTATTTAATTTAATCCCCTTTCCTCATTTAAATAAATAAATATTTATTTAAATCCCTAAACTACCCCCCCCACTTGCATTTTCCTACAAATGCAAGTTGCACCTATTTAGTTGAAATAAAGTAATTTTATTTTAATTAAAATCCAATTTTCTCTCACACACCAAACTCACTTGCTCTTCTAACCCATTCTAGATTCTTCTAAACAATTCCTAATTATCCTAATCACCCTTCCTAATTATTGTCACTTCTCAAAGCCTAAAAGTCTTTGAAAAGCCTTAAAGGCTTTATGTCTTCAACAAGTTAACCCCTAAAGTCTTCCAAACCATTAATGGTTCTTACATAACCATTTATGGCTCTTACATAACCATTAATGGTTAAACTCAACTCATCCACATGGTTAGAGACTTTCCCTGTAACTTAACCCCCATCTAACTCATGTGTCTCTTCAAGCACTTATTGCTTTGACCATAGTTATCCCCACTAACTCTTGCACAAGAGTTTATCTTTTGGATAAAAGCATTACCCTTGGATAAAAGCTTTATTCATTCAACTCAAGCCTAACCTCACCTCCCAAGGTAACCCTCATGTAATCTAAAGCATTTAATGCTTCTTCCCTCTCCTCTCAAGCCATCTCATGTTGACATTTAACATCCTGAGATTGGGTTGAAAGCCATCACATGGATCACAAACCCATCAATCTTGACCCTTGCTAAGATTACTCAATCTCAACCATCCATTTCTCCATTTTCCCTATAAATAGAGCCCATTTCTTCTTCAAAATCATCCAGAAATATTGCATGCATCAAACTTTTAGTAAATTTGAGAGAGCATTTAGAAGCATTTTTCTTTGTTATTTTGGCTAAAATTAACATAGATTAATTAGGTATTTTCTCATATTTAGCTTGTTTGCATTTGCATAATCTTGAATCTCCATAAGACATCCATAATAGTGCAAAAAGCTGAGGGCTACACTCATGTGGAACTTGGAGAGGAGAGGAACACGGGAGGAGAAACTATGAGCATGTTGGAGGGAATCTTGGAGGGTTTTGTGTCTTTCCTTCATTTTTGTGTGCTTTCCATAATCTGTTTTATATCTCTTGGTATGCATGTTTAGGATTATAGTTTCATTTCTCTTTGATTTTTGATTGTCACTAACAACACTAACGACCTTGAACTTGTGTTCTCTTGCATCCTTTTTAGCGTGCATCACTGACAGTTCTAGATTCCAATGGATTGATGGATTGTTATTTAAAATGTGTCCTGACCATGTTCTTCACAAGTGTTTACAAGAGATTGATGTTTATGACATTATTCATGCATGTCATAATGAACCAGAGGGTGGACATTATTCAACAATTATAATAGTTCATAAAATCTTAGGAGCAAGATACTTTTGGCTTCCATGACTAAAGATGTTTTATTTTATGTGAAGCATTATGATGAATGCCATTACACAGGGAGACCAACAACAACAATGGAGATGCCACTTCAACTGCAAATAGTTCTTGAGCATTTTGAGAAGTAGGGAATTGATTCCATAGATCCTCCTTCAAAAGGGTATCACTATATTTTGGTCTATAAAGATTATGTTACAAAATGGATTGAAGTAAAAGCATTGCTAGTAACTATAGAAGAGAAGGTTTCTAATTTTCTATACAAGCAAATTCTTCAATGGTATGGTGCTCCAAGAGAAATAGTATCTGATTAGGGACCATAGTTCATGTCTACTATGATGAAAGATTTTATGCATAGATATAAGATGACACACAGGAGATCTTCACCTTATCACCCTCAAGCTAATGGCTAGGTAGAGGTTACCAATCGAGAATTAGAAAATATAATCACAAAAATAATTTCTTTGAGAAAAACAGATTGGTCAGATAGGTTGGATGAAGTAGTTTGGGTTTATAGCACAACCTAGAAAATAACAACAAGATTTTTTTCCATATGAATTAGTATATGGAAAAACACATGTCCTACCAGTTGAGTTTAAATTAAAAAAATTAATAACAACATGGAAAGTTGGGATTAATCTTTCAGAAGCGGAGAAGTTTATTTTTTTGCAGCTAAACAGACTAGATGAGATGACAATAGAAGCACTACAACATACAAAGCTAGTTCAGAATCAAAGGAAATTATGGAATGATAAGTATATTGTATCTAGACATTTTAAACAGGGAAAATTCCAAGAGTTTAAAGGAAAATTCCATACAAGATGGTTGGGACCTTATGAATTTAGTCAAGTTTATGATAATGGTGCAGTCCAATTAATACCTATTGATGGAGAGAAGAGGATGATGCTGGTTAATGGTCATTGTCTCAAATTATATCACAAACCAACATCAAGAGAAGAATTATGTGAAGAATTACAGTAAAAAATTGAACACTTCATCATGGAAGACATCACTTCTATGGTGAAGTCCAGTTATGCATGATCCAAGCAAGAGTAGAATAAAGAAGATAAATTGAAAACCTGAAAAGGCGGTGTATCTTCCAAAAAAAATTGAGGGAGATTGAAAACTAGAAATGGTGTTCTACCTCAGGGGTGAATTGAAAACCAGAAATGGCGGTTCATACCTATAGAAAAAGTTGAAAACCAGAAATGACGGCTTTTTCCCAATCAACTCTAATTTGCTCTTGATGGCTCCTGACAACTCTTGATGAATTTCAACTTCCTGAATAAGCTGTTGCTACAACTGTATCACTTTTTCTCTTGATAGTTTCTGGAGGTTTTATGAATAACTTAATTTTATGTTTTATTGGTCCGTGCAGAAGAAGCTTTGAAAACTCTTGATTGACTTGTCATCATGACATGTTAAATCTTTTCTCTCTTAGCTCCTGGTCAAAAACATTGCTTCTCTTAAGTATCAAGATGATCGGTTATGCATAATGAATCCTACCCAATATACATTGAATGATTAAAAGGTAAATGTTTATCCTAATAATTATTTTAGAAGTATTATTTTTTTATTTTGTGGATATAATGTAGGGACGATAAATTTTGTTTGTATTAAGTCTTTCGCCAACTTATTAATAACGATAATTATTAAAAGTAAAGGATTAAGAATTGAAAAGATTGAATTGACTCCATATGTCATTTCAAAATCTAAAAGGTAATGATTATAGTGATAGCCACACATATTCGACCACCCCCAACTCAACACATCTGAAATCAAAGTACAAGATAATGGCGGGCGGATCGTCTAATTTATTATGAAATTTATGAAGCATGTGTGTGCAATTAATTATCATTATGGAATAATTTCTATGCAAGATATAAAAATTACTTCATTTCATTTATTATTTGCAAAAGCTAAAGTTCAATGACAAAAGCTAAGAAGTGCAGAGTTATGAGAAAATGGGGAATAAGAGAATTGGAGAACCAGAGAATTTTAACCTTGACCCAGAAATAAAAAGACTATTACAAGAAGTGGGATGGCTGGAATTCATTCAAATGTATGAGGGATATTCACTCAAAATTGAAGAAGAGTTTGTCAATAACTTTCATGTTAATGTTACTAGGGTAGGAAGTGAGGTAATTGAAGTCACTCTGAAAATAATAAGTGAGATTTCAAGAATTCCTATAGAAGAGGAGTCATAAACAAAGGGCATATAAACTTTGATGAAGTAATTAATTCATTCCATCATGGGAATGAAAGGAAACCTTCTTTACAAGTACACAAGGCCATCACAAATAGAATAAATAGAAGTAGTTTAGACAAACCATGGAAGATTGTTGTACTCTAGCCCATGAAGTTTTTCACCTGTGAGGGACAGTATGGTACAATGTTGGGCCCAAGAATGCTACTGTTGATTCACTTGTGGTATGTAAACACAAGACCTTGAAACTTAGATAAATCTTCTATCTTTTTTGTTTTCACAAATCTCTTCCATGGTAGCTAGGATAAAAGGGAAAGATGGTGAAATTAAATATCTTGGCTTAATTCAAATTATTGTTAAACATCATTTTTAAAAGAAAGAAGCAGGAAAAGAGAAGTGTCTTGAATTTATTTCCTCACTGTCTAATAGAGCCAAAAAAGGGTCTGTAGCAAAAAGTTTAAAAATAGAAAAGGGGGAATCCTCCAAAAAGGGTACCCAAAAAGGTTGAAATCATAGAAGAGGGCCCGTCACGTAAAAAGGGAAAATCTCAAAATGAGGAGCCTAAAGTAACCAAATTTATCCGTAGATCTACCCAAAAGGTTTCTCAGCCACAGAAAAATGGTGAACATAGTCCCCCTTCTGACTCCCATAGAGCTCCTAATGACCCCATGTCAACAAAACCTAAGGAAATTCCACAACATACCTCAGAACAAAGCCTTGTTACTATGCATAATGACCCTTCTTTGTCAAATCCTCCAGTTCAGTATAAAGTACTTGATGAAAACCCTTTTGTTCCTATTGAACCTCGTCAATCAAATGTTGATGATTTGCCACTAAAAGAGTCGGAAATCAATAAAGTTCCTGAACAATTACAACCATAAAGAATTTCTCAGGATGCTGACTCCTTTGAGGAGGAGAAAGTACAAAAATCTCCTCATTCCTCTACACCCTCTACAATAGACACAAAAATTCTAGAAGCCTCTGAAGAATTTGGGAAAACTCAAATCTATTCCTCTCCTCCATGGAGTTCTAAACCTCAAGAACCTCCATCTCCTTCACAATTTATCAGAAGGGAAGGAAAAAAAATTCTAGTGGAAAAAGAAAATGTTCAAACTATTGATAAGGGTAGAGAAGAAGAGGATGTAGATTTGGTAAAAGCAATGTTAATATCTCATTTAGAGACAAACCTCTATGATGCAAAAAAGAAAATAATCTTCATAGAAGAAAATCTTGAGACAAAAAGAAGAAGAAATTAGAAAAGCAACCCAGAAAATTGTAACAGTACAAAGAGTTGATTTTGAAAAAGAGGAAAATTGGAGAAAAAATGTAGAACAAACTAAACAAGGTCTAAATCAAACTACAACACAATTGTTGCAAAATAATGAGGAAATTAAAAATTTGAAAGAGGAATTGGCAATGAAAGACCATTAACATCAACTTAGGGAACAATAAGTTCTTTTTCCCTCACATGAGAACTTTCTTTGATTATTGAGAAATTGCAGCATGAAAATTCTAAGCTCAAAAAGAAGATAGAGGAAGAAAAAGAACAAGAAGGAAAAGTAGTCCAAAGGGCATAACAGATTAAGGAACTTACATCTACTCTAGTATCAATGAGAAAGCCTTCTGGTCTTTATTCTTTGTTTCTACATGAGAAAGTCCTTAAATGGAAGATAAATCAATTGGTTATGGATATAAAGATAGATTATAATGATGCTCATGAATTCCTTTTGGATTTTTATAGCAGTCATCCCACTTACCAAAACCAAATGTGTGAATTATTCTTGCATGTGTTTATGATGGGTCACTATTATCAGTCTTTCCTCAACATTTATGTTGGAGATGTTTAGGTTAGAGTTTTTGAGTCATTATGCAAAATCAAGTAGATTAGGAAAATCAATTAAGCCAGTACAGAGAGGCACAAAATACCTTGGGCCTTCCTATAAGAGATGAAACTCCTAATTCTTCAGCTTTCTGATCTAAGTTTGTTTCAATTTTCAAACTACAACAAGTTCAACCTTCATATTTCCAAAATTTGGACAACAGTATAAGGGCTTTAAGAGATATCCAAAACCAGCTTCTATATAGAGCATTGCAAGTAGCTAGGGCCAGGTATGATACCATTCCATTACCACTAAGAAGAAGAGAGCCCATTTCACCTACAAACATCTCCTAGAGCCTTAACATAACAAGATCAGTCATACGAATAATAGAAGAACAAGAGATAGAATGGGTTGGAATGAGATTTGGGCCTCCCCTAATGCTTATGCTAGTACCTCGGTTGGATGCACCAACAAACTCTCCAGGATCAACATTAAGGCATTGGACAAATGAAGTTGAACAGTGGAACAACCATGTAGCTCCTAGAAGGTATCATGAGTATAACTTAAATAAGTTGGATCTGACATTTTGGATTGAAAGGTAGAACATAGATCTCCCAGATCAACCATGAGGAAATGTTTAGATTTAAGAGGGGGAGAAAATGATGAGGGTTCATTATGACATTTTAAATCATACTTTATGTTTTAAAACTTTTAATTATCTATGAACTAATATGCCTAGCGGCGTCCTTATTGTAATACCCTAAAAATGGTCATCTAAACCATGGGCCCCTAATCTCGACAACATAACCAAGGTCCTAACCAAAGGCAATTAAATAAATCTTGAGCACACAATTAATTTCTTTAATCATCAAATGTCACATGGCAAAATTGATCACTCAGTATTAATTAAATATTTATTTAATTAATTGATCATTCCAAGTAAATAATTTTAAACAATTATCTTATTTATTTTATTAAATATCTTTTGCATATTTAATTAAATAAATCAATTTGCCATTAAATCATCAAAAAAGAGGAATTAATTTGAAAAATAAATCAAAATTGCCATAAATCTTCAAAAAAGGAAACAAATCAAGAAAGAGGAATTGGAAATTATGAGCACAAATCTTCAAAAAAGGAAACAAATAAAAAAAGGAATTACTTGACCAAAAAAGAATTAAATTTTGAGAAAAGAAATCAATTGGAGATAATCTTGAAAAAACAAATTAAAAATCGATAAATAATCTCAAAGAAAACAATTAAAATAATTAAATATTAAAATTGAATGAAATAGAGAATAAATCAATTTTTTTCTGATTTTATCTTAATTTTAGTTCAATTTCCTTTTAAACTGAGAAAAGCATCCAATCACATCAATTCACCTGGATTGTGCCTCCTCTTGGAAAATCTTGACTGCTCATCATCATTCGATCTCAACTTTTGGTTTCTTTCTGGATTTTCTATAAATTCAGGCTCTCATCTCTCATTCAAAAAATCCCGGAGAATATATTGTTATTATGTTGTTTTTGCTCTAGGTTCACTGAGAATTTGCATTGAGATATTGCATATTAGTTATTTCATATATTGCTTAAATAATGTTAGATTAATCTTGCATATCTAGCTTAAATCTTGCATCCATTTAGCTCATATTCATGCTCATATAGATTTTAAAATCCTTCGTTTAGGTGTTGTCTATTCACTGGATAGCTTAGCAATATGAGAGTAATCTAAACTCACATCTACTAGAAGGAAATGAGTCGCTTTGTAATGGTTTATTATTCATTGATTATTGATTTACTAACCATGCATCTAATGACTAAATTGAAGTGTTGTGTATTCCAGATACAGATACATGTCCACTTTTTACACACACGCTTATGACTTTCATATTTATCCATTTTTGCTATTATACTTTGTGTTGGCATTTGGCATTATAACAGACAAGGGGAGATTGTTGGCATTTCAATAAGGATATTGAGAAGGTTGTTGATGATTATGGATAAAACTGATTAAGGATGTTTACTGTCTTAATATTATTATTTTGTCATTGATGTCAAGAAATTGATTTTCTAATTCAGTATGATGTTGCCATATCTTCTGAAGTATGATTTGATGAGTATAAAGATGTTGGTAAAAGACACAAATAGAATATGATGAATACAGGGAGAAATAAGTTATTCAATGGGCAACTATTACTGAGTTAGACAATGATGAGATCATGATGATTAGATTGTTTTGATATCCTACATATGTTATTGATTGAAAGGTTAATACTATACTATGTTACCGAGCAAAGAACCTAGTCGGTAAACCCTAAGGTTATCGCTATCGATTAATGAGGGCAGAATGTCTACCGAGTGAAGTTTAGTATTTATCGAGTTGCAACCGAGTAATAACAAAATGCATTGAATGAATAAAAGCATTATTTAATGAAGGAAGTTGATGAGCTGGCTATGATTAAATGATTGGTATGTCGTGAATGAAGTATGTTAAAGAATCTATGGCAAAGGAAAATTGGCAGGAAGATCTACAACTTAGATTGAACCGCAATACCCTAGCACAAGTTCCAAGAAATGTATGCAAGTTCCAAGGTAGGGTAAAACATTTTCAGATTGAACGATACATTGAACCTGGACAAAGTTTGAAGATCTGATGGCTATGATTGATCATGGGAAATGTGATCAAGGAGATTAAGCGGTTGGCGAATTGTTTATAAATAGGGAATTGTTGATAAACAATGCATGCAGGCAAGTGTATGCACAGGGATGCTAAATAGTGATTACCGAGCACAAAAGCTTGAAGACCTATTTTGAATAATAGAGTATAGAGCCCAGTCGATGGACAAGATTAGTTCTATGTCTATCTTGTATTGAAAAAATAAGAATCTGCTTTAGCATTTTAGATGTGAAGTTGCAGATAGATTTTTATTACTGTTATTTTGTGAAGTGACAGAAAATCTCTTAACCGAGTGGACTTAACAGTCTTATTTGTAAAACCCTCTAGCAAGGTGACATTCTGATTGAGTGTTTGAAATCCTTTAACAATGTCACTTCTAACAAGGTGAAGATCCTAACAGATCTGAGGGAAATCCCTTTACCAGGTCAAATCTAGCAATGTGTTTGTAATCTTTAACAGGATTTGCTTTTAACAGAGCATACTCTAGAAGAGTATATTTCTTAGTGGGTCCCAAATCCCATAGTGGTTTTTCCCTATTTGGGTTTCCACATTAAATATGGTGTTATGAGTGTTATGATGTTTATATGCTTTTGAGTTTGCATGTTTAGCAGTTTTGGTTATATTATTGAAGTATATGTTACCGAGGTTGAATCTGATATTTTTATGGAAGATTAAGTTTGTATGATTTGTAGTACCCCTACTAGTTTGAACTCATTAGACTCATATTTTATTATTGGTTGTTTTTCAGTGGATACATTACCATGATATGTTATTCAGATTTTTATGACATTATGTTTTATTTGGAGATGAGATTTATAATTTATTTGCAGTATTTCAGTACTTGTGATTTATGGCATTTTATGTGTTATTGCTATGTACTGACATTTTACTTTATTTATGCAATGTGGAATTATATGTTGTGTGTTTGCGAGTGTATTGGATGCAAGGGGACAATTTTCCTTCACTCATTTCGGTGAGACAGGGAACGTCGCGATTCTCCTTCATCGGTGTGTATGCTGTGTCTTCTATATTGTATATATGCATGTGTGGTTCAGTGATGCAGGATTTTGTAGGTACAAGTACCGGGTAGGTACGGGGTATCGTCTCCACCTGGCTTCACAGGTCTGAGCATGCCTTATATTTTCCGATGGAAGTGGAGGAGATAGTAGTTGACCCTATGTTACTCAGTTACACTTGTATGAGTGTCGTCAGTTGGTCGGCTTGTCAGTTAGTTCGGTCTTCGTATTTTGTCATTTTATCTTCTATGGGAAATTGCTTGAGATTTGTTTAATTTGAGTGTTTTAGTGGATTTAATTAATTAATTAATTAAGTTTATGAAATTGTCTCATTATTGTATTGTTTATGCATTGAGATTATAAATTTGGTTAATTAAAGAAACTATTAAATTAAGCTGCATGGTATTAGAAATATATTTTTGTTTTAAAAATAAATTAGATTAATTATATTTATTATTTTCTAAAGTTATAATTAAATAAATGAATAAAAGGATTAATTAGAATTAAAATATTGTTTTAATTCTTTATTTAGAAAAAGAATTAATTGGAATTAAAGTATTGTTTTAATTCTTTATTTAGAAAATTAATTAATATGCATGAGAAAAGAAAAGAAAGAATAATGTTTTTTAATTACTGCATGTGATAAATTTAGAAAATAAAATAAAAATTATTATTATTCTAAATTTAGGTTTTTTTTGTGAAAAAGCTATTGAACCTAGAATTTTAGTTTAAATAGGGGTTAGGTCTTTATTTTAGGACAGACAGGGACACACAGGAACAGGTCAAGAATTTAGGTGAAGGAATTTATTGGAAGTTATTGAAGGGATTAAGGGCTCTTCTATAGATTTCTTCCAGGAAAGCTATACCAGGTTGGATGAATTCTTAGTTGTGGGTTTTTAGTAAATATTTCTATTCTTCTCTGATTGATGTGTGTGTGTAAAGTTATTTTTTAAATACAAAACCCTCTTCTGGTGAATTCAAGTTTTGTTTTAAAAATTCATGCCTGATGTATATTTCTAGTTTATGGGAAGAATGTAATTTTGGGAAAATTAGGAAAATTATTATAGAAAATTTGTCAAAATTTCATGATGCATGGAGAATTGCAAGATTAGTGAAAAAGGGTATTTATCTGAGAAATTAACTTCTCTCGTTTGATTTTGTTTTGGTTACGATAGTTTTGTTTATTTATGGAATCTCTGTGAAATGGTTTTTATTACCTTAAGAAAATAAATTTAATTATACATTAAATTTATTTGGGTTAATTAAATTAAAAAAAATAGATGAAAGATTAAATTATGTGAAAATGGAATTATTGGAAAAATCTATTTTTTTTTTCTTATTGAAATTATTGTTAATATTATTTTGGTTTTTATTGAAAATACTGTTAAAATTATTTTATTTAAAAAAAATACATAAAAAAAATATATATATATAAAATAAAATTAATTTATTAATTTAGTGGGGAAGCATTGCCTCTACCCACGCGACACTACCCATAGGTAGCGTGTGTTGCCATAGGGCAGCAGCGCTACCCAAGGGTAGCGTTGACTACCACATAGCAGCAACGCTGCCTTAGGGTAGTATTTTTTTAGTGTTAAATGTTATTTTAGTTTTAAATTTTATTTATTATTTTAATTGTTATTTAGTTTTTTTTTAATATAAAATAAATAAATAATATTATAATAATTATAATGTGTTAATATATATATATATATATATATATATATATATATATATATATATATAGTTGTTTAATGTTTATTTGTCAATTTAAATATTTTTGTTATATGAATAAAGAATTTAGAATTTTGTAATTTTAGAAAAAAGCTTATAATTTTAAATTCAATATTCATATTGGAAATATATTAGGAGTTTAATTCATGTGTGAATTTATTTAACTTTATTGGACAAATGACAAGATAGATGTTTTTGTATTAAATGGTTGTATTTCCTTATTATTTGGAAAATCTTTATTTGCAAATAATATATGCTTTGGCTGTTTTAATAAAAGATTGCCTGTATTAGGATTTTGTGTAAATGGTGTTTTCAGTCAAGCTTAAATTTCCTTGGTATTCTGGTTGAATTGGCATTGTGTCCTATGTTATTATTTCTCCTAGACCATGTGTTGTTGTATAACCTATTTGATATGAGCCATTGTGTGTTTTTGTCCAAATTATCAATCTTGGGTTGGTATTTGTGAATCCTTCACCTGTGCTTGTCAGGATTGTTTATGGTTGCCTGTTTCACCATAGAGTTCTCATAGAGAAACATTTCCTGTTAGTGTCCTAGGAGAGAGAGTGGCTTTCGAGCAGGGGCCGTGCCCGAAGTGGATGATAGGATAACCCGTCGAGAGTTAGTTAAAAAGTGATAACCTAATAATTGATTAGGGGGTGGGTAGATTAAATATTAATTAAGATAAATGTACCTCGTGCATAGGTGAGTGCTTGTATAGGGCTCATAATGTTACGAGAAGGCCTCAAATGGAAAACTTACCACCTTGTCTTCACGAAAGGACTGGTAGGGTCTGCATGAGACTTAGTTGGAACCGGAGGCTCGGGAGAGGTTACCAAGAGAAACCCGAGTATGGGGGCCAGGACCTATGGAGGTTGTACCATGGTAACCATCAAGCTATGTGATGACACTCTCTTCTTAGAGTCACTAGTGTTTTGTGAGTTGTGTTACATGGATGGTTGTAGAGTCTTGTAGTCCTTTTGTACTTGTCTTACTTTGCTTGCTTGAGGGTTTTCTACTATCTCCTAGCACGGTGGGGTGGTTCCATTTCAGGATCACATGGTCGGGTGGTAGTGCCACTTCCCATCGGATGTTCTGGATTGTATCTTCAAGCGAGGAAAGGCTTCGCTGGTGTTTCTTGGATCGTGGTTTATGTACCAGCTCTTGTTCGAGATCATTGTTCAGTTGAGACCTTGTGGTCATTGTATCAAACTTTTGTGTAACCTTGATATTATATCTTTGTAACCAGTGGTATTATTGGAAGCCATGTATTTATGGATATTGTAATATTATTATGTCAGTGAAATGAATGTTATTGTTTTGATCTTATGTTTAAATGGTTTATGGAAATTGGATACATTGGAATACTTTTATTTCTTTATTGTGAAATTTGGATGTATGTGTAATTTTAAACTTAAGTATTCAATTTATCTAATTAAACGGATTAATTGTGGTGTTAATATAATCTATGAAATTAATCTTCATTGGTTACCCTTAGGAAAACTTATGATAGACTTATGTTGTGTTGATAAACGTGCAATGGTTATAGTTAGTGCACTTAATCTTAAAAAAAAAATTATTTCACCCATTAGTTGCCTAGTTGTGTTGTTTTCCTTTAGGGTTCCTGGCGAGGCATTACATGATTCACCCCCCACCTCTCATCTTATTAGCTTGGCATCTGTAATTATCTTTAAGTATCAGAACTATGAATTGGTATCAGAGCTTTGGACTTCAGAAGGAAAAGTTTAAAGGTACTTGAGGAAAAGATCCAAAAATGTATAAGAGGGATGCACCAAAGTTGAACAAGTCAAGTTTCTCTACATGGTAGAAAAGGATGAAGCTGCACCTATCAGGAGTTGGAGAATATGTTGTATATTATCTGAAGAATGATTTCATCACACCAAGCACCTATCCATTGACAATGGAAGAGATAAAGGCAAAGCAAGAACATATCCAAGCAATGATTGAAATAACATCTGCATTGACCGATTCCGAGTTTAATGATCTAGAAGGCTGCAATGATGCAAAGGAAATGTGGGACAAGCTCATATCTGTGTATGGAGGAGATGAACATGTTCAAAGAGAAAAAGTGGATAGTCTAAGAGGACAACTTGAATCTATGAGGATGAATGAAGGTGAGAACATAACCCAGTATAGTACAAGACTAAAGGAGATTATCAATCAAATCAAAGGAGCAGGTGGAACTATTGAAGAAACAGATATAACAAGTAAGTTGTTAAGAACCCTTCTACCGGCCTATGCAATCCAAGTCTCTGCAATCAATGAATTGAGGTCTATACCTAATATGCCAGTTTCTTTAGATGCTACTATTGGTAAGCTACATGCATTTGAGTTAAGTAACTTTGATAACACTGGGTCATCGGTAAATAAAGTTGAATCTGCATTTAGTTCTTTTCATATTGGTGAATCTGATGATTACAATGATAGAATGAGTAAGTACACTAAAGGGGGTCACAGTGGAGCAAGTGAAAGATTTCGCAAGAACATGGAGGAAGTACACAAACTGTATGAGGAAATCAGAAAGCAAGAAGAGTTTGAAGCACTATTACCCAGAAGGTTACCGAGAGGCAAAGGTAAGTATAAAGGAAAACTACCTTTGAAATGTTTCAATTGTGATAAGATAGGACATATGGCTTCTAATTGTCCTGACAAAGATTTTACTGAAAAGAGAGATTACCGAGATGATAGACAGAAAGATAATCATTACAGAGGACATCGAGAGTTCAAAAGAAGAGATAGAAAGTCATGCTTAATAACCGATGAGGAATCCAATGATGATAAATCAGATGAAACTGATACAGAGGAAGTAGTTTATGTGGCCATCAAAGATGGATCAGATGAAGAAAGGTATGAAGAAAAAGCCCTTATATCTCACATAAATACTAATGATTCTTGGATCATAGATAGTGGATGCTCACATCGCATGAGAGGTGATAAACACAAGTTTGTTATGTTAGAAGGCTATGATGGAGGCTATGTGAGATTTGGTAATGATGTACCATGTTTGGTAAGAGGTAAAGGATCCATAACACTTCTTGACAATGCAAGATGCAATGATGTTTATTGGGTTGAAGGTTTAAAATACAATTTGTTGAGTGTAGCACAGCTAAACAATACAGGATACCGAATGGAATTTCAGAAAGGAATTGTCAAAGTTCATGACAAGCATGGAAAGTTAGCTGCTACCGGCACACAAATAAAAGGTAACACATTTCACCTTGACTCAACTCAGAATAAATGTCTGTATGCAAAGATAGATGATACCTGGTTATGGCATAAAAGGTTTTGTCATGTAAATTTTGATAATCTGATCAAAATAAGCAAGAAGCACCAAGTAAGAGGTCTACCGAGTCTTGAAAAACCTGAGAATGTTATGTGTAGAGGATGCCAGATGGGTAAAATGACAAGATCAAGCTTTACAAGTAAGTCCTACACTTCTAAGGGAATTTTAGATCTTGTGCACACTGATCTTTGTGGTCCTATGAAAGTTCAAAGTTATTATGGTGATAAATATTTCATATTATTTGTGGATGATTACTCAAGGATGATGTCAGTAATGTTTTTAAAAGAAAAATCAGAAGCTTTTCAAATGTTTAAATGGTACAAGGCAAGAGTTGAAAATGAAACAGGAAGACAACTGAAATGTCTTAGATCAGATAGAGCAGGAGAGTTCACATCTGATGAGTTCAACTTATTCTGCAATGATCATGGTATAAAAAGACAGGTATTTGCACCGAGAACTCCACAACAAAATGGAATTGCTGAGAGAAGAAATAGATCTATAGTGGATTGTGCTAGAACCCTAATGATTGAAAAGAAAGTGCCACAAACATTTTGGAGAGAAGCAATAAGCACAGCAGTTTACACCCTGAACCGAGTACAATTGAAGAAAGGTACTTTGAAGACACCATATGAAATCTGGTATGACAAGAAACCTAATGTAAGTTATTTTAAAATCTTTGGAAGTAGATGCTATGTACACAAGGATGATAGAAATGACAAGTTTGATCAGAAAAGTGAAGAAGGAACATTTCTTAAATATTCTTCTAGAAGTAAAGCATTTAAATGTCTGATCAAATCATCTAACAAAATAGTAGAAAGTGCAAATGTGAAAATTGATGAATTTGCAGAAAGAAATGATGAAGGAAATTCCAAGGAACCAGAAGATTATGATGAATTTGTCTATGTTCAACCGACAAGTCCTACCGAGAAAACTGCAGAAGGAAATGAAGAGAATATCCAGTTATCGAGTGATGAAGGACATATAGAGCCTACCGAGCAAGTATTAGCTAAATATGTCAGAAGACATCATGCACCAAGTCAGATTATAGGAGATAAGGATGATCCAATGATGACAAGGAACAAACTGAGACATAACACATGTCTGATATTTGAATTTGAACCGAGAATAGTGAAAGAGGCATTTAACAGTGAAGATTGGATAAATGCTACGACAGAAGAGATTGATCAAATCAAGAAGAATGACACATGGACACTGGTCCCAAGACCGAAGGACAAAAATATAATCGGTACAAAATGGATTTTCAGAAACAAGCTGAAAGAAAAAGGAGAGGTCATTCGAAATAAAGCAAGACTAGTTTGCAAAGGTTATGCCTAAGAACAAAGAATTGATTATGGTGAGACTTTTGCACCTATAGCAAGACTTGAAGGAGTAAGAACATTGTTGGCATATGCTGCTTACAAGAATTTCAAGATATATCAAATGGATGTCAAATCTGCATTTCTGAATGGTATATTAGAAGAAGATGTTTTTATTGAACAACCTGAAGGATTTGCTGAAGACAATAATAAAGACTAGGTATGTAAATTGAACAAAGCTTTATATGGTCTGAAACAAGCACCTAGAGCATGGTATGAAAGATTGCACTCTTATTTAATCAAGATTGGTTTTATAAGAACAAGTGAAAACAACAATATTTACATGAAGAATGATGAAAATGGAATGCTGATCTCAGCCATATTTGTTGATGATATTATATTTTGTGGAAATGACTCTCTATGTAAGAACTTTGGAAATGAAATGAGCAAAGAATTTGAGATGTCATTAATCGGCGAGATAAAGTATTTTATAGGTTTATAGATACTACAAATGAAAGATGAGATTTTCATTACTCAATCCAAGTACATAAAGGAAATCTTGAAGAAATTTGGAATGGAGGATTCAAAACCAGTAAGTACTCCTATGACTACCAACTGTAAATTATCAAAGAATGATGAATCTGCATCTGTTAATGAGACACTTTACCTATCCATGATTGGAAAGTTGCAATATGTTGTTCACAGCAGGCCAGACATAGCACATGCAGTAGGTATAGTTGCAAGATTCTCTGCAGATCCTAAGGAAACACACATGACGACAATCAAGAGAATTTTTAGATACTTGAAAGGCACTGAAGATTATGGCTTAGTATATCAGAAAAGAAATGACTTTGATTTAAAAGTTTATATTGATGCTAATTGGGTAGACAACATTGATGACAGAAAAAGCACAAGTGGAGGAGCTTTCTTTTTAGGAGAAAGACTAGTGAGTTGGCTTAGCAAGAAACAAGGATGTGTTTCACAGTCAACAACAGAAGCTGAATATGTTGCTGCAACATTGAACTGTACCAACATAGCATGGATCAAACAACTGTTGGAAGGTATAAATGAGAAAGTTACCGAGCCAGTAACTATATTCTATGACAATACTAGTGCCATTAACATTTCAAAGAATCCTATTATGCACTCTAAGACAAAGCACATCTCTATTAAATATCATTATCTTAGAGAATAAGCTCAAGAGAAGAAAGTGGTGTTGGAGTATGTTAGCACAAAGGAACAAATAGCAGATATCTTCACCAAGCCACTACCAAGGGACACTTTTGAGTATCTCAGAAGTAAGTTAGGGGTCCTACCCCTATCTTCTACTCATTGACCAAGTTCGGTGAAAGCATCAATTCAATGACTCTACAAAATATCTTTTCAGGAGTTGATGCTGATTTACACACTTTAGGATGTTTTCTAAAGGTGTGCAGGAAACAATACATGAAATAATACAAGGAACATGAATTGAAGACATAAATGCTCTGACCGAGACTAAGTTGACACATAACAACAAGAAATCACTTCATACAAGAAGAAATGATGTTTTAGTTCTTTACTTTTTGGTATTGTTGTCAAAGGGGGAGAAGACAGAAGAGAAGAGGAGAAGACTAATGTATGGGGGAGAATTCTGATGACAGGGGGAGAGTATTTCAGCATTTCAGAATCTCGCAGCAATCCAAATCAATTAGGTCAAATCAATTGGTTTTTCCATCAATGCCAAAGGGGGAGATTGTTGGCATTTGGCATTATAACAGATAAGGGGAGATTGTTGGCATTTCAATAAGGATATTGAGAAGGTTGTTGATGATTATGGATAAAACTGATTAAGGATGTTTACTATCTTAATATTATTATTTTGTCATTGATGTCAAGAAATTGATTTTCTATTTCAGTATGATGTTGCCATATCTTGAGAAGTATGATTTGATGTGTATAAATATGTCGGTAAAAGACATAGATAGAATATGATGAATAAGGGGAGAAATAAGTTATTCAATGGGCAACTATTACCGAGTTAGACAACGATGAGATCATGATGATTAGATTGTTTTGATATCCTACATATGTTATTGATTGAAAGGTTAATACTATACTATGTTACCGAGCAAACAACCTAGTCGGTAAACCCTAAGGAACCTAATCGGTAAACCCTAAGGTTATCGCTATCAGTTAATGAAGGCAGAATGTCTACCCAGTGAAGTTTAGTATTTACCGAGTTGCAACTAAGTAATAATAGAATGTATTGAATGAATAAAAGCATTATTTAATGAAGGAAGTTGATGAGCTGACTATGATTAAATGATTGGTATGCCGTGAATGAAGTTTGTTAAAGAATCTATGGCAAAGGAAAATTGGCAGGAAGATCTACAACTTAGATTGAACCGCAATACCCTAGCACAAGTTCCAAGGCAGGGTAAAATGTTTTCAGATCGAAGGATACATTGAACTTGGACAAAGTTTGAAGATCTAATGGCTATGATTGATCATGGGAAATGTGATCAAGGAGATTAAGCAGTTGGCGAATTGTTTATAAATAGGGAACTATTGATAAACAATGCATGCGGGCAAGTGTATGCATAGGGATGCTACATAGTGATTACCAAGCACAGAAGTTTGAAGGCCTGTTTTGAATAACAGAGTATAGAGCCTAGCAGATGGACAAGATTAGTTCTATGTCTATATTGTATTGAGAAAATAAGAATCTGCTTTAGCATTTTAGATGTGAAGTTGCAGATAGATTTTTATTACTGTTATTTTTTGAAGTGACATAAAATCTCTTAACCAAGTGGACTTAACAGTCTTATTTGTAAAACCCTCTAGCAAGGTGACATTCTGATTGAGTGTTTGGAATCCTTTAACAAGGTCACTTCTAACAAGGTGAAGATCCTAATAGATCTGAGGGAAATCCCTTAACTAGGTTACATCTAGCAATGTGTTTGTAATCTTTAACAACATTTGCTTTTAACCGAGCATACTCTAGAAGAGTATATTTCTTAGAGGGTTTGAAATCCCACAATGGTTTTTCCCTATTTGGGGTTCCATGTTAAATCTGGTGTTATGAGTGTTATGATGTTTATATGCTTTTGTGTTTGCATGTTTAGCAGTTTTGGTTATATTACTGAAGTATATGTTACCGAGGTTGAATCTGATGTTTTTATGGAAGATTAAGTTTGTATGATTCACCCCCCCCCCTCTCATCTTATTAGCTTGGCATCTGTACTTATCTTTAAGTATCAGAACTATCACTTTGCATATTAGAAGTAATATTAGAAATAGTATCTAATGGTTAAATATTTCACTTTTTGATTAAATTTGCAAATATGGATGTAATCAGAAATATGTTACCTTGTTCTGTTATGTTGTCATAAATGTATTTTTGAATATGTTTGGTGGGACAAGCAAGCTAAATTAGTTAACTCCAGTTCATTGACCACTTGTTTGATGACAAATTTTGGAATGCTTCAAATTGAAGATCCTCTTGATCTTCCATTCGTTTATTCTATCAGTTGTCTTTGAAGCATTAACTTCATTCTAAAGTTTATTTGTTCGATGGTTAAGTTTTCTTTTAGTTCTATTGTAGCTGTTACTCTGTTTTAAGCGGGTAACATGATTTGAATTTGAATAAATGGATATCTATAAATATCTTATTGAGTCTTGTAATAGGTAATAGGAAAATCAGTTAATAAGTTATTCAGTAGTAGTAGAGATTTGCATTGTAACCAGCAAGTCTGTTTCCACTTCCTGTTGGAAGTAAATTTCATTGAAATGAACAAGTTGATCTAAGAATTTGTGTATTAAGGATATCACCAGAGGGAGAGCAGGGCCCGCTCAACCAAAGGGAGGTGATCTTTGTGTTGTTTCTCTTTTATGTTTGATTTCATTCATTGGAATTTATTTCCCATTATTCAGAATCTTTGTTAAATTGTCTTGGTTAGAATAAAGTGTTAAAGCCGCAGTTGTTTCATTTTTAGTAAGATCTTGACTTGATAAAGGCATAGAGATTTTAATCTTTAGTTGTTAGTGAGTTTCTTTACAGTAGATGAATGTAATTTCTCATTTTTAGTGAGATGAGGAATTTGGTACTAAAGAAAAGAACAAAGATATTGTTGGGACTAAATCATGGAATTAGTTGCTTTCCAGTTGTTTAAATTAGATTTCCAATTTTGCACTATAATTTAGGTTTATTGTACTGTCCCTCCTAGATTTACATTTTGATTAATGATTCGATAGACTTATCTAGACTTATGATGATATTTTGATGATGATTATGGCTTTATTCCTATGTAGTAGACATTTATGATGCTTTATGGATATATGACATATTGATGACTTTCGATGATCTATGTGATTGATGACATGTTATGATTACTCGATGGATGATATTTCTTGATGGCTTATATGTATTCAGGATTCTTATGTGATTTATATGATTTTATGATATATGATGATGATAGTAACCCTACTTCATGATGATGATTTTATGAGATGTGTTTGTATTGGGTGAATATTCGTGAAAGGGACAATGCCTTATCACTCATTGTGAGCATGATAAGGTGTTGCGATTCTCTTTCACTTGCCTACTACTATGATGTTGTGTGTATATATATATATGCTCTGTTGTGTTTATCGGTGGATGCAGGATTGTAGGTACCAGACAACGACTCCACCCGGTCTCACAGGTCTAAGCGTGTCCTAATCCCAATGGCAGTTGTTGGAGATGACTTGGTTTTCGATCACCTACTCATGGTCTATTATGTTCACCTTGTCAGTCTTGTCAGGTATAAGTGTTGTCCAGTCTTGGGTCGATATCTTGTTCTACCTCTGTGTGGTTGGTCATGTGTGTGCGTATGATTTATTATGGATTGGATAATGTTTGTTTAATTAACAAATTACTGTTTATTAAATTAATTAATTAAGGTTGTGTAATAAAGTTATAATTAATTAATTAATTAATAGATATTTGATTTATTCTTATTGAATTTATTTATATTTGTTTTATTAATTAATTGTTTTTGTTTGAATTTAATTGATTGTTATTTATTAATTGATTTATCGGTTATTGTTTCATTTAATTATTTTTATCCTTTGGTTTATTGATGATTGATTAATTTTTATTTATTTAAGATATTGTTATAAAGATGATTTTATTATTATTATTATTAATAAAGGTATAAGCCTTTTTCTTTTCTTACAGTCCCAAAATAATAACAATATTATTATTATTGCTTTTACTATGTAGGGAAATGTAAAAATAAAATAGATTTGTTTTTATCTACCCTCTTATTTGATTGGGTGAAATTGAAATTGTTGGTAGGAAATATATTAAATATTCTACCTTGGAACTATACAAGGTAGGTAAGAAATATTGTTTTATGAATTTTTTTGATTGGTCAAGAGTTTTTGTCAGAAACCTTTTTATTTGACTTCCTGAAGTTGTTTGGGGGTTACCAGCGGGGAACTATTTTGGATTTTGAATTCCTATTTTTTTTATTTGGTTTGAATATTTTTGAGTGGTTTTGGATTCAACATTTCTTCCTCTTCGATTTGACTCTTTTGGATTGCGATTTGGAGATCGGTGGATTTTTAATTTTTACATTCTTGTTTACAATGAATGCTTCCTTCCTGTGAAAATATGTTTGCCGTGTCTGCAACTCAAAGATTTATTGGGGATTATTTTATTTTGTTTTCATATGGGGAATGGTTAGTTTTGTAGGGAAAGATTGTGTAGATTCTTCCTTGTGAATTGTTATTGTGGATTCCTTCTATGAAATTCTTCTGAGTATGTTTTCTGGAAATGTTATACTATTAAAATGTAAAATGGATTTTGTGCATTTTAATGTTATTGTTCCTGTATGTTTTAGGAGAGTTTCATGGTGGTTTTGAATACCTATTTGTGTAAGTTCTCTTGTGAACTCCTTGTTGAGATAGGAATTGTTTCTCTTAGGTTTGAATGTGCCAGCTGCATTATAAGAGCTCTTGAATCTCACAGAGAGTGTCTGTGTCATGTTCAAACATTTCTAACTTGTTTGGAATGTCTTGGAAATGTTTTGGTTTAGTCCTTTTGGCCTATGCAGAGATTGGGCTTCCTCCTTTTCTCTTTGAATCAAAAATGCAGTTTTAGGCAAAACGCTTACCCATTGAGTTGCAAACTCTTTCCTGAGAGTTGCATTTGATGCATAATCCATGTGTACACCCCTTTTGATTCTTATCCAACCTGCTGGTCATGCCCTTGGGGTCATTTTTGCCTCCTGAGTCGATCTGGGCAGTTACTTTACCCTCAGGATCCCTCAAACTTGTGATTTTGCATACTTTACTAGAAATGCCACCAAACCAACTAGAAAATCCACCATACTAACTAGAAACACCACCCTACATACCAGGAATGCCATGGTTTTGACCCTAAGAGATGACAAATTGACCAGAAGAGCTAACCTACAAACTGAGAATGTTGACCAACAGACCCAACACGCAGACCAATGGACCATAAACGCTATGCAATAAACCAAAAAATCTATGCTAGGTACCAGAAACACTACCCTACAAACCAAGAATGCCACTATGCATACCAAGAGAGCTAAACTGATCCAGAATGCCCAGAAAGGTCAATTTTGGTGTTGTAAAGCCCTAGTTTGGATTGTGTGATGTTTCTAGAGGCATGTGAAGTCTGTGTTGAGTAATTTTGATTAGTTCATAATTTTATATGATGTTTCATGATTTATTTTGTGCTCTGGTATGTGGGATCATGCCATACCATTAAGGAGTTTCCTTATACAAAAGTTTGCTCCAGCAAGAGGTTCTTGCCTTGCTGTTTGAGGATTGTTTCTATGACTCCAGTGGGATGTTTTGTACCTCATTGTTGAGGATTTGTAGTAGTTTATTATGTGCTTATGTTTCATGTTATTGCTTTGGTACTATGCCTATGAGGTATTTGTGAAGGCCTTCTGCTTGTAATGGTTCATATGTATGCTTTATGTGCACTATGTGCTCACTGATGTTATATGATCTTGAAGACCTCTTTGTGAGTATTCTTTCATATGTTTTGATGTCATTTTATGTGTTACCCTATGTATTGGCATATGATTAGGGGGAGTGGTATTCCTTGTGATGACCAGGGTCACATGAGTTAGGTTGCTTGGCACCTAGACCGCCAGGGCACAATGGGAGTTTCCTCTTTGTAATTCAGTGATAACTTGTAATAATTGATTGGGTTTGGGTTTCACCTAATAAGATAATTATATATGGTTGGGACATATAAGATGGAAAGATAATCTCCCTTGTACTCACATAGGTTGAGATGGCTCCACATGTCTGTTAAGGGATTATTTTCACCCTTCTTTTGTGAGGGTAGCTTGTATGACTATTAGGAGTATGGATTGCTCTTCTTTGTGAGGATAGCATACATGTCTACTATGGGTGCATATTTACCTTCTTTGTGAAGCTAGCACGTAAGAGAATGACTAGTAAGAATGGACATATTCCCTTCTATATGAGAACATCATGTGATGACACTTCATTCCTACATGTGACCATGTCCAATTCCATGATTTTATTATATGCCTTTGGAAGAATCTATTGTTGATTTCAGCCTTGTGAAGTTATGTGAATATTGTTATGTTGAGTTTGTTATGTGCTAAATTGAGTCCCATGGTTGTTAGGGGTCATCCTAGGTCATAAGTGAGTGCTGGAACCCAATATCATTTCCTAGCATGGGGGGTGGTTCCTATTTGGTTCCACATGGTCGGGTGGTTTGATGCCTTCTCCCATTGGGATATTCTTCATTGGAGTGGATTCTATTTCTCTTCATTATGTGAGAAGAATTGTAGCTGATTCTATGTATTGTATTACTAATGTATTTATGATGGCATTGTACTATGGAAAGGATCATGTACCTTGTAAAAGTGAATCTATATAATGTGACATTGTAAGACTAGAAATTGTATGTAATAAATTGGTATTTTTGAATGTGATATGAGTTGTCCTATTGTATGTTTAAATAAGTTGATGTATGATTCTTATATGGAATATGTACTTTAATTAGATATCAAGGATGTATGTTAATGTTATGGTATAAGAATGTAATCTTAATGTTATGCATAAGATTCCTAGATCTAAGGTAGTCTTAATGGAAGTAATGTTTGATTATGGAATTAGTATCATGATGTTAGGAAGGACATGTGTTAGCTTTATGATGATATAATGAATAAATTATATGAATTTAGGAATACTTCATATTGGTGCTTAAAAAGAACCTAGACTATAGGATGTTACTCTTAAGTAGTGACTTTGAGATACCCTACCGGAAAGATGATATAATATGTTATTCTGCTTGCGTAAATTGTGTTATGAAATGTGGTAATTAAGAATAAGATGCAATTTGTAATTATGCATTTAGTAGATGATGTATATGATATGTGTTAGATGGACGTTATAGACATATGTGTTATTTAGTAGATTTGCTTTTAAAAAAAATTATCTCTATTTGTAGTTAGATTAAGTGTATTTCTCTAGGGTATTTTGGCGGGCATTGCATTTATTTTCTGCAAGTGTAAATTATATTCCTTTTCAACAAGCGTACAATAGGATTCTTTCTAAGCACTTAATGATAGATTTGGTTTTGTATAAAGATAAAAGTTGTTTAAGCTTAAGATTACAAAATTCCTTGGTTAAGATCTTTAATTTTGTGATGTTCAAATCATTGGTATCAGACTCAAATTATTTTTAGATCTATTAAATTTTGTAGTTTCGTCCTTAGAAAAATCCTTAAGTTCTCCAATCACAGTCTCAGAAATAGATCTAGATAGATCCTGACAGATCCTGACGAAGCATGATCCAACCTTATTCATTTTTTTATAGTGCACAACCCCTACAGTTGAGACTACCCTTATCACATACAACTTCCAAACACACCCCGAGTTGATGATAGAAGAATTGAAATGATGAAAGTTGTGACATCAACGACCTTGCCCATCAAATTGTTCACAACTCAAGTACAATCTCATAAATTATTGGAGGGATGATCATCCATAGGAAAGAGGTAGGGGTTGTGGAGCATGTGGTCAAGGTGTTGGGGGTAGGCATCAGACAAGGAGGTCTTGTAGACAAAGAAATACAGATGCATTGCGAATTGATGGTGATGGTGAACGAGTATGAATTTTTTTGTTTGTAAAAATTATGATACATTTTTGAATAGTTTTGGTGTGGGTAGAATAGACGGGTGGAATTTTTTTGAAATGCCTGCATGATGTAGGAAGGTGTGGTAGGGTTTGGACTGGTTTTTGAAACTACCAATGGTGACATCTTTTTTATTTTAAACTTTTATCATATATTAATAAAAAAAAATATTTTACCGACCAAATAAAAATATATGCTATGTGTGTCGATTATAACATGCCTATTGTTCTACCCATTCGATTTATGAATTTTTTAACCCACAAGTGAAATATATATACATTACCAAAATACAAGTAATAAAAAATTTCATATTTCCTTTGAAAACAAGATTCATATTTGAAATAAATATCTTTTCAATTTTCATTTCATCATGAATCAAATATAATAACATATTCATAAACATATGAATGCATATACATTTTCCCTTTCAAATTTCCATTTTCTTTAAGAATATTTGAATACATATTAATATTCTAGGATCTTTAAGAAACATATCAGATACAATAGGGTCAAGATGTCCTTGCTGGCACACATTTTCAAATACTAGCCACCATCTGCATGAGGAAGAACATCACTCAAGCACTTTTCCAACCAAACAAGACTTTACAGTCTGCTATGTCTCTTCTAACGGAAGCAATCTGACCCTTTGATGAAGAGTTTGGTTTGGTGACCTCATAATAATATAGCCTTATGACCATAGTGTTGTGTTCTACATAACTAGAGCTATCATACATTGGCTACAACCTACATGAATGACATTTCCTATCTAGTATGTAAACCTAGATCACAATGATCTGACAATGTAGATAGATGCAACCTACATTAATTTGGCCAAAGAATTCATCACCCATTACTTCAAGTGAGAGTCATATGTCCACCCACTTCATTGCTCTATTTGGTAAATTGACCACTTTACTAAAACCATACCATTCCAATGAATTAATAATAGAATGATTATCTAGGTTATTCCCATCCACAAATTGACCTATCCCCATGATTAACCAGCTCAATCATTCCTTTTTACTAAGAATCATATAATAGCATAATTATAACTTAGCTAACACATACATGAATCTATTCATAAGATTAACAAGTTTCTATCACACAAGAATACATATACTTCAAGTAACACAATTTCAAACATTGCTTACTTTAACTAATGCAATAACATATATTATATCTCAATATAAAAGAAAGTAAGAATCCTTATGCCTATATTATAGCTACCACACAATAATAATTCCTTCCTCCAACTACGCTAGCTTCACAACTTATCCACTAACAAAAAAATCCCCAAGACTTTAATAACAACTAGCCTATTCTCTCACAATAATTGAACTATTTCCTTCTCTCAATGAAGAACAATGGAAACAAGAACATTAAGCAAATGACAAGAGATTATGGAGTTGAAAAGAAGAGATGAGACAAAATGAGATGGGTTGTTCTATGCTCCAAGAGAGCTCCTCTATTTATACATAAGTTTGAGAGACTTATTGCTATAATTAATTTCTCTGAATTACCACCAATATCCCTCTTATTGGCACCACTAATCTATGTGGCTTCTCTTTTAATTACAAAGCCAACACATAAAAGTCCTATGAAATATTACTATGAATCATCCATGATATAATACTTAGTCAAATATAATTAACTAACTTACACATTCCTAAATAACTTAGACTTCTATCCTAATTACTATATACTTATCGACCAAGTCTTCATATTCTTATTAGCTTTGTGAAATGAATAGATTTCTTGGTCAAAGTATCAATTCCCATTAAGTATTTACCTCACAAAGTGGGAGGGGATCAATATGAACGTCATGTTACATATCATAGTGCTTACTATGCATGAGAAAAGGAAGACGTGGCCATTTAACCACCACACCACCCTTCTTTGGAGTAGGGTTTTCCACCTTCCATGGTGGGCACCCCCCTCCTTTTCTTCCCTCCTCCATGTAGAGGTCAAGGTGTTTGAGGGTGCAGATTGAGTCAATTTGTTACGAGGAAACTAAACATGCAGGTCGATATAATTAATAATATATATATATAACGATCCGCCAAGAAACCCCGAAGGGATTAAACTAGAACACTTGAAAATAGTGTAAATAATTTTTTTTTAAAACTTTAATAAGTTAAATGATGCATTAAGTTAACATTACATTCAATTTTCACAACAGAAGACTTAAATTAATTCTTAAAGGGTTTACCAACATGGTTTACATGATTTAAACTAAACATTGCTTAACGTTAATTAATCCAATTAATATGATTTAATCATAAAGACACAATTACACTAATCAATGATTATTTCATTCGATAGTATGAGATATCATTAACATGTCTAAGTTCCATTCATGATGATTCTTTCCTTTACATTTCATTCGAGATACTAATAAAAGATATGCATTTAACCATTTAATCTTCATCAATACATTTCTTTTGCATCACATGATTGAAATAATATTACATTGCACTAATCACTAAGTCTCATAAGAATACATAATGTTTACATTAAAATTACATCTTTCCTTGAAGGCATACATAACAAATAGTACAAATGACCATAAAAGGTCCAAGATATACAAAGAATGATCCAAGATGATAGATATGATCCATCTGGAAGTACAAGACGCTTGAATCCAAGAGAAACTAGGACACCTTTGAAGCCAACTCCCGCAAGAAGGAACAAACACACCTAATGGAAAGTGGCACTACCACCCGACCATGTGGCTCAAAAATAACCACCCCACCATGGTAGGAGATGGAAATAAGACCCACTAGAAACTTATAAGGTATGCACACATGGTCTAAACACAACATCGGGAATCTCACATAAAGCATATACTCACAAAACATGACTCCACAATAAAACTCCAAGAGATACCAACAAGGCTACACACTAGTGACCATAAGGGAAGAGTGTCATCACATAGCTTGGAATGGTTATCCTGGTAGGACTCCATAGGTCCCGACCCCCATCTTGGTTTATCCTGGTAACCTCTCCCGAACCCTCGGGCCCATCCAAGTCTCATACAGACCCAAACAATCCTTTCGTGAGGACAAGGTTTTTGGTTTTCCATTCCAGGATTTCCCACTGCATCTTGAGTCTATACTAGCACTCAACCATGAGCGGGGTACAATTATGGGTGAACTCACAATGCTAGTTCCCACTTTTTCGTACATCCTGATTTTTGTTGAAAGCATACTTTTTTTAGAGAATATAATGATTTAAGCTTTAAGAGGTGCCATTTGAAGTAATTAATTGAACAGAGTTAGATCAAAGGCTCTTAGATCAAAATTTCTTGGATATAACGTCTCTACTTGTAAATCATACTTGCAATGGAGTCTCCTTTGCATCTATCATATGTTGATAAAAAACCAATTTTACATTATCTTTTGGGGGGTCAAATGAATTCATTTAGAAGTTTTATTTTTTAAAGTATTTAGCCCTTATTATAAGATTTCCAAATAGTATAATTTTTAATATATTTGATTTCGTTAATATATATTTTATTTTATTCTTATGAATGTAGGGTTTTCACCGAAAAATGAACTTCTTTGTTCAATGCTTATGGAAAAATAATAAACGTCACCCAAAACATTCTGAAAAATATTTACGCACTAGGTATTGAAGTCCTCTTTCCAACAAAATAAATAAATTGATTTTCGTTACATATACAAGAAGTTATGTAGTATCAAATGGACATATGTCAAAATTGTAGTTAACTTGAATTCCAATCTTAATAAAATATAAAATATTGAAGATAATGCTGCAAAACCAATTGCAAACACTATATATGGATGTTAAAAAACCAAATTCAAAAGAATCATGTTGATATTTATTATAGAAAAAAAATTATTCTATACAGAGTGAGTATCACTCTTTAAAAATGTTGTTTTTTGAAAAAAACTAGTTTTCAAGGGAGATAGAAAAATGGAAGAAAATTGATTCCAAAAATTATCAAAAAAATATTTTTAGAATCTACATACAAAATGATACAATTCACTAGTTCACATCATCTACAAATTTCTTACGGTTTAGAAGTAATAAGTGTCTGAATCTGAAGTTTTTTCTGAAAATGAATATTGCAGTGTCAAAGTTGGGAAAAAAGTGTAACCCACTATTGTGGGTTCACCCTTATCTTAATTAATGTTTTAGATATCCAAACCCCTAATATATTATTAGGTTATCACTTACTTATCCTACTTTTGAGGGGTTATCCTGCTAACCTCTTTGGGTGCGACCCCCACTCGAAAGCCACTCTTCCTTATTACACTAAACAAAAATCCCCAAAAGAACTCCAATGCAAAATACCAAAACCAATATACACAAAGGAGTTCAAGACAACAGAGGACTTGGTTACACAAGCCCTTGCATATAGGTTAATTCAATTGACAAAACATAGTCTACTCACGAGACAAGACCAACGGAAATGACAATACGAAAAACCTAATTCCATTTAACACTAAAGACTTGCAATTTAAGTTAAATGAGAAGATAGTCACAAATGAAACAAACACCTTCGCTAATTTAAAATAACAATTTAGTTTTCTCCCCTATGTCAAAATTGATCAATTTTTCTATATATATATATATATATATGCATATATATATATACATACATATACATATATATATATATATATACATACATAGATATGTATATATGTATATATATGTATGTATATATATATGTATGTATATTTATCTATATGTATGTATGTATATACATACATATATCTACACACACACAGATATATGTTGGTGAGATCACATGGACGCCATATATGGGCATGGTTGGTTGGCCCAAGGATCCTCGATGTTACACCCCATTGTGATATTATTATTTACTATTACTTGTTTTAGTTAAAATTCTTTATTGCATGAATATGATATGTGTGTGTATGTGTGTCTATATATATATATATATATATATATATACACACACACACACATTGGGGTGTAACATCAAGGATCCTCGAGCCAACCGACCATGCCCATATATGGCGTCCATGTGATCTGGCCAACATCTAACTTATCAAAAATGACCCTTCAATGGTCTACATCCTCTATCTCCTCGTAGTGGAGCCCATCGCAGTAGCTATATACAACCAATTGAGTTGTCTCCCTATCCGACCTCCCTAATGGTCACGTAACTGCTATGTGCTCCTAGTCCCAAACCTGTAGCAGTGTCATATATCCAAAATTGTGACCACAATGATAACATATGTGGTGCAACTCCTTGTACAACTCTATCAAAACTAGGGTCCCCCTAGCCATGGGTTGGCCTGCATCGACTGCATTAATCACAACATGTATCATGCCCTAAACAACTAATTTGTCACCTCTATCAAGCAAAATGAAGCCGCTGACTAGTGCACATACAAAAAAGAAAATGTGTCTATCCGCTAACACTTGCCTTAGTTCCTGCTCTAGTGACAAATATCTGTGGTGCAATGCCATGGTAACTCCCACCAACATTTGAATAGTATCATCTGGGGGCAACATCTCAACAATGACCCACACTCTTATGAATGACATCTCAAGGATCCAATATACATCTTCGCTAGTCAACATGATCTACCTTATAGGTAGGTGAAATGTGGCAGTATCACTCTTTGAACTCTCTACTAGGACTTCTAGCATAATCATGTGGGATTTGGTGTGGGGTATCTGTGATAGGTGTCCCAGTCCTATAACATCAATCTGCGCCCACTCTATGGCCCCAAATTGATCAACAACTCGCAAAACTACTAATTACCTCTCCTAGATCACCAGGATGTCCATGTTCCACTGCACCTAAGAAAATCAACATGTTAGCCTTTTTATCCTATCTTTCCTTTTTCTTCTTGGCCTCTTTGCCCTCTTTTTTAGAATTCCCACCATTTTTTCCCATCCCTCAAGCGCGGGAATGCGCTCCCACTATCTTTCCTCGTATTCTCATTGAGGTGAGAACTGGATCCCGGTCCCTTTCCTTTCCGGTCCCCTTCCTTGTTTGTAGGAATGTGATCTCGCTAGTCTTATGACCACAAGATCACGCTCCCACTATTTCTTGACACAACCCCGTTGTAACAAAAGCACTTTCCCAAACACAATAATTTTTTATCCTATCCTACCTCGACTCGCTCCCTTATGTGAGTGGCAAGATCGTGTTCCTATCGCTTCGATGCGTGTTCCCATGGGAATGTAGTTTCTCCAACCTCTAAGGCTCATAAATGGAAAAAAATAAAAGTGATGTCTAAGTTGTTTTGGACTCACCTGGTGATTTGGTTGTCGATGTCACCTGATGATCACTATGACATTAGCACTATGCCTCAAAGCTTGTCTCACTTCCATCTTGTTCGCTACTCTTGAAGCTCTAAGTTGCTCTATAGAAATCAAAGGGCTCTCAATTCTCTCTTATTTCTCTCTCGTGAATGGTCAAAGTGAATAGTGAATTTTTAAATTTGCTAATTTAGGGTGTTCTAAAGCCCTATTTTTCATCATCTCAGTCCTTTCAAGACAATTTTTCTCTCCATTTATTCTTGCAAATTCCTTTTTTGATCCTATCTTTTCTTTTAGGTTTCATTTTTTTTCACCTTTCTTCCCATCTGCTGGAGGAATGTTTCTTTTGAGACACCATCCAATCCTTTGTTTCTCGTGCACCCTCTCGAGGGGGCATCACTAACTCATTCTCCATCCATCATCGCCCCTTTTGCTTGTCGTCGGTCTTGTATGGGGCATCATTTTTCTCTACGCATCTTTTTGTGTCACGTCTATCTTCTCTCAGTCATTAGTGTCTCATTTTATTTCCATCAATACTATTCTAGTGCCATTGCAAAGAGGGGGAAATGTATACACTTAAATCTGGTTAATTAATTTAATCAATTTTAATTCCCTTGGTTGACTATATTAATTAAATAATTAATATTCATTAATTAGTTATGACATCCCTTCTCGCTAAAATAATTTAATTAATCAAGTAATGCCCTATCAATTGATTAATGTTTTAATTAATTAATCCCTTATTCTTCTTCTACTAAATAAAATAACTTAATGATTTTATCCAGTTCATTCACCCTTTTCCTCCTTTTATTTGAATTTAAATAATTCAAATAATCTAATTGAGTCACATGTCTCCTAACTCTAACCCCCCATGTAACCCTTCCTCTAGCCTAACCCACTAACTAACCTTGATTGCTAACTAACCTTATCCTTCCAACCTCCCTTGTCACATGTGCGCACATTCCTAATTTCCTAAATATTGGGAAAATAAACTATTTTTGGGTGGCTACCTACCAAAATTGACATATGTATTTGTTTACATTTGTCATTCCTTGCCATGACACTTGCCCTTCCCAAGGACACTTGTCAATCCTTCCATTGCCACCTGTCCTCAATTGAGACAAGTGGAACATCCTCAAGCATCTCCCTCATCCCAGAAAATCTTATTTAGCCTCCTCATTTTCCTTTTCACATCATTCATTTTCATACAATCATATCATATAATGTTAATTTAACTACTCACATGATCCAACCATTTTGCATCAATTTTCAATATAATTTTAATAAATCATCATCATGGAGCATATGATAACACCCTTTTAAGAATAGCTTGAGCACACATCAAATTGAATGACAACCAAATCAAGGAAAAATGGAGAGTTTACAATCTTATCGATTATCATTTCCTTTCTTAATTTCCTTTTTAGCGTCCTTATCTTGAGTGTATGGTTAAATTGTGCTTTCTTAGGTTGATAGTTGTTATTTCAATCTCTTTTGATTCACACTCACAATTTTACTCACACAACATCAAACAAACATTAAAGAGCATATCAAGTGGAAAAGTATGCTTCTACTTTCTCTCTATTAGAGCAAGTTTCAAATTGAGGTTTGTTGGGTGAAGATTTTGTAAACTTGAGAGAGCTTACAAAATGTGGGTTTCACCGTAGTATGTGAGACAATATCTCTCAGAAGGAAAGATATGGCTGCTCCTACTTGTAAGGGAAGGCTCCCTTTTTGTACTACAAACTATTTCTAATATTATTCTATCTGCTAACTTTACGCTAATCCAAGATGATATAGTTACTTTACTCTCTAGTTTTAGAGTAAGTATTTACCCAATTTTGTATCTAGAATGGATTTATTTTCCAAAGACTTAAAACAATTCTTATTTGCAGTGACTTACAATCTCTACTAATTTAGAAGAAAAGTTTCCATAAGAGTAAAAAGCCTCCCATTACTACTCTTTTCTGAAAATAACTAATGGGACAAGAAAGTATCTACGAAGCTCAAAGTCTTCTTCTAATTATTGTCCTATCGACCTTTTACAAATGACTCTTTTTCTAACAATTCAATCAAGTACAACCAAGGGGAATTAATCAAGAAGCTCATGAAAGCTCAAAGAATTTCCATGACTTCTTATAAAGATTCAAGAACAAAGATGAAATACGTGTAGCTCAAAGACTTCAACATACATTTCACCTTAAATGTACAAACATAGAAGGTGAAAACAACACAAAGACTACAAGTTATCTCTTTGCTTGAGCATGAAACATTAGCTTCAAACATGATAAGTATCTCAAAGACTACAAGATCAAGTTTGAAAATATAACATTAATTCTAAACACAATAAGCAGCTCAAAGACTACAAGATTGCATTTAAATCTCTTTCAAATAACACCACAATACTCACAATCAAATTTGAATAATGTTGTCACATTACAAATTATTCCAACACAAAGATTGAAAGCAACTTGACTATTTTATTGATTGCAATTTGATTTACACCTAAAAACAAAGTCTTAGAGTGCTTCCCAAATCGATAAAGTTTTGTTGCATTGCCAAAAGATAGATCCAATGATCCTTATTACAATGAAAACCCTCATATATAGAGAGGAGAGGTGCAACATGAAACTAGGAAAGTTACAAATAATTTGTGACTAAGTCAAAGGTAGAGTCCTATTTGACTTAGGACACGTGCAGTCCTACATGTGTATTATTGCATACATAAAATGACACTTGAGGTGTCAAATTGATATTACAAAATGACACTTGAAGTGTCGATTGAAATTACAAAATTCTACTGCACTACAGATGCATAAAAATGACTAAGTGTTCAGAGACACATCTTTATTATGATCATCCTTCTTCAAAAAATCTTTGTATTGTTGTCAAGTAGCCTATATTTTAGATTCATTTGGTGGTCACAATATTTGACACCACTGAGGATGAGAGGAAGAGCAGATAGGGATCTTGCTTCTTGAACTTCATTGTCTTTTCTTTGGAGATGATTTTGACATCTTCATAAGAACAACATTGTATCATTGAGAAAACATCAACATTTGTGAAGAACAATCACCAACCATCTTGAACATTTGAACTGAGTAGGATCACACATGTGTTGAATTTGGTGCCATTAGGGTTTCCAGAACCTCATCATATCATGGTAGAACAAGTGTAAATAGGGTCTACAACCCGATTTACATGTGTGCATTTGGTGTAATTCGGGTTCATAGGCCTGAATTACACTTTTTGACAAAGTGTGGCTCAAAGGTGTAGTTCAGGTTTGTAGACCCAAACTACACTTGGAATGAAGGCTAGGTGTGGTTCAGACCTATATACTCGAACTGCACCTTAGGGAAAAATAAGTGATTGGTGTAGATTGAACCTATAGGTCTGAACCACACCTAGAAAGTGCATATCAAAACCTGGTGTAAGCCGGACCTATAGGTCTGAACTACACCTAAATGGGTGAATAATAGTGTAAGGCTAGTTTATAAACCAACCATACACTAGAGGGGGAAATCTCAAATCAAGGTGTAAGGCAGGTTTACAAACCTGCTATACATAAAGACTATGGCGCAAAGGGTTGCAAAGTGCAGGGTAGGGTTGTAGACCTATCATGCATCAAGCAATGGATTTTAGTGCATGGTGGCCCTACAACCCCAACATGCACTGCCCACACAAGGAATGGCAAGAGGGCAAGGAAGGTTGAGTGTGAGTTGGTGAACCCAAACTCAACAAAATTTAGGTGTAGTTTGGGTTCACAAACCTGATCTCCACCATGGTTCAACACATAGGGAAAATCAAGAAGGTGCAATTTGGGGTTGTAAACCCGATTTGCACTGGGATTGGTATAATTCGGGTTTATAAACCCGAATTACACCTAGACACTTAGAATTTACAAGATGCACAAAAGACCAAGAAATTTCAAATGAAGGTTGCAATCACACTTGGGAAGTAACACAAATTACATCAAGATGCATGCATAGAGCATATAAGCAACAAATTGGACCAAATCTGTAGGATTACCCCAATTTTTCCAAATTGGTGATAACAAAGTCTAAAAATTAGTTAATTTCATTTTTTTTTTTTTTTTCATCCCTTATTTGATTCCTTGTCTTCACCAAGAAAATAATCTATGTATCCCAAATATGTCATCTCAATTTATAGGTATAAGTACAAACCTATACCACATTTTTATTAATGAATAAGTCAACACAAGCAAAAAAATTCAACTTCAATTGCAAAAAAGTGGTCTTAATAGTTTGAATTCCAAAATTATTTAAACTAATGAACTATTAAATTCTTGATAAATTTTTTGTTTGATATATTTATTTATAAATTTAAGAGTGGAATTTGAGTTGCTCATTTTTTTATAGAAAATGTCAGGTTGAGTTAACATCACAAAAGAAAAAGAGAAAACAAATTTTTTTTTCCTAATTTTTTTTTTCCTCTCAAATAGATAACTTCAATATCTAGTACATGGAAAATAAATAATTTTTGATGAATATTTTTCTTGTAATAACATTTTAAAGTCAAACTTACTAGAATGTCATTGTTCTCATATAACGTCAACTTTTGTTTATGTTTTTATATTCTTCAAAAAATAAATTATATCCTTTTGTAGAGAATTCCATCCTCTAGTGCACCATATATATATTTTAAAATTGAATACATTTTCATAATTTTAGTTTCTAATCAACCTTGTGTTTAATTTCTTTTTTCTTCTAGAATTCTAGACTTTGAGCTCTACAAAAGGGTATTTTTATATTTTCATGGGAGTTCTCCTAGTTGGATAAATTCAAATTTAAAGTTGATATTTTTCTAAATTTGCCCAAAAAGAGGCTTTAACCTACCATATAAGTAGCGATATAAACAATTACAGTTGGAAGGGTTTCAACCTAAATCATTTTGGTCAACACCCTTTTGCTTAAAATATTAAATGCAAATATGACAATGATTCAAAAATTCTAAAGAAACTTTTTATTTTATGCTTTCACACGAAAGGGTTTCACTTGAAACTCTAATGCCACATATACACCACGTAGTTTTGCAATAACCCCTTTCACTCAAATCCTTTTTAATTGAAACTATTTAGTTGATTGAAAGTGTGACACAAATTTATACTTTTGCCCTTATATAATTATAGCTAAACTAAAATTTGATTCCTAATATATATATATAAGATCTTCCACATAGAGAAATAAGATAAAAATATCATTAATATCATTATTTGAACTCTGAATATAAAGGCTAAGATATAATTAACTTCATAAAACCCCCTTTTCATGTATATGTGTTTCAATCCTAAAATACTATGCACTTAGTGTGTTCTTAAGACCATAGAATTTCTTTGTCAATATCTAAACATGTTCTTCATAATTTATTTCATAACTTTTACATTTTAATACATATATCTTAATTAATATATTCATTCAGAAAAGTACTCTTTACATCCATTTGATAAAATATTCAACTATGTTGATCTAAAAGTGAAACATTGTTTGATAATATCTATTAATCTTATGAGTGCAAATGTTTTGGCATAATCAGTTCCTTTGTATTGAGTGTACCTTTTGACTATTCATCTAGTCTTATGATTATCAATGCTTACATAGTCTTTGCACTTATTTTTGTACACCTACCTTGTATCAATAAATGTCTTACCAAAAGGATCTTAAGCCAAATTTTATGTCACTTATGTAGACACTTAAATTAATTATTTTAATTAATTTAACCCTCCTACATAATTAATTTATTTCATTGTGTTAGCCTTTATTCTTCTTAATATTAATTAAATTTAATCTAATTAATATTGTCACTATAGTCCAATGATTGATTATTTAATAATTCAATTCTCCCTTCTTCCTCTACAATACTAAAAAATTAACTCTTCTTAATCCCCCCTTTAATTAATTACTTTCAATTAATTAATTAATCTAGGCAATTCCAAAAAAATTCCTTGTCCTAATCCATCATTAGTCTAATCAATTGTTCTAGAAACTCTCTTAATCTTACTTGGCATTATTCTCCATTTTTAAATCTATTGTTCTTAAAACTTCTTTGTCAATATCTAAAAATGTTCTTCATAATTTATTTCAAAACTTTTATATTTTAATAAGTATATCTTAATTAATATATTCATTCAAAAAAGTACTATTTACATCCATTTGATAAAACGATTCAACTATGTTGATCTAAAAGTGAAACATTGTTTGATAGTATCTATTCATGTTATGAGTGCAAATGTTTTGGCATAATTAGTTCCTTTGTATTGAGTGTACCTTTTGACTATTCATCTAGTCTTATGATTATCAATGCTTACATTGTCTTTGCACTTATTTTGTACACCCACCTTTTTATCAATAACTCTCTTACCAGAAAGATCTTAAGCCAATTTTATGTCATTTCTATAGACACTTAAATTAATTATTTTAATTTAACCCTCTTACATAACTAACTTATTTAATTGTGTTAGCCTTTATTCTTCTCAATATTAATTAAATTCAATCTGATTAATATTGTCACTATAGTGCAATGATTGATTGTTTAATAAATCAATTCTCCCTTCTTCCTCTACGGTACTAAAAAATTATCTCTTCTTAATCCCCCCTTTAATTAATTAATCTAGGCAATTCCAACAAATTTCCTTATCCTAATCTATCATTAGTCTAATAAATTCTTCTAGAAACTCTCTTAATCTTACTTAGCATTATTCTCCAATTTTTAATTACCCCCACTCATTCTCTCTCCTAGTCAAATCCTTCTACAAATCCCACTTGCTCCTAATCCTCACCTAATTATTCTAAACAGTCCCCCTAATCCCTCATTAGTGCCTAATCTTCATGATTAGATACAAATGTCAACCATAGCCATTTATGGCTAAATCCTCTTTGTCCCCCTTTTCACCTTCCACCTTAAATGCCCCTTTTTGGGTGAATGTAAGATTTTCAAAATCTCAAAATCTCACATTCTCCCATTCTTCTCATCTTCCCAAGGAATTTTAAAATTCCTTTTCCCTTTTCCAATTCACATGCACACAATATATTGAGAATTTTTAATTCCATGAGCATCCCCCAAGGAATTTTTAATTCCTTTTATTCCTCCTAGGTGCATTGGGAACTCTTCCTCATGTACCTTGAGGAGGGTGGAGACATGAAATGTCTTTATGGCAAATCTCTTGGTCTCCACCCCCCTTGTCATGTCATTGTCCATTCATCCATGTGATCTATTCTTTTTAATCCTAGCCCTCCATTATTTTTCAATCTTGACCGTCCATTTTCCTTCGTCCAACTCTAGAAATTGGGGTCTCCACCCCCTCATTTGATATCTCCAATCCAAATAATCTTATGCTGCTAGTTTGAGTTTAGTCATCCATCAAGAGAATCCACATCATAGCCCTATTTGCATGCACAATCCATCTTTGAGCACTTATCCTTCATCCATATCCATCCCTTGTTGTGCAACTTAGAGAGCCACCCACATCCCACTATTGGACCAATCCAAACAAGTCAAGGAGGGGTGCATTCTTGGCTTCAACAAGAGTCCAAGTCAGAGGAACAAAAGGGACTCCTCTCTTGCAAGGTATAATAGTGTTAGTTTTATGCATTTTATTTGGTTTTTCATATCATTTGAGTTGAAACTAACCTACTAACCTTGCATGGTGTTTTCCCTTGTTTCATTTTGGCACGCCTAGTGGGTCCCATGTCCCAAAAATCTAATATTTTTTGCAAGTTTTTCGTAATTTTTATCTGCAAGTTCTGAATCAGCGTGGGTGTCTACAAAGTAGTGCATGTGCCACGAATTTAACATGTGCATCGGAGCTTCAATGCAGACATTTTAAATTTGAAATTCACTAACCCACCATTTTCTGCAGCCTTTCCTTTAGCGCGTTTGATGTAGGTTCAGTGTGTCCACTTTGTTAAAAGGAATTTAGTCTTTATTCTTGTTTTCTATATTATAATCTCTTTACTTTATTTTTTATTCACTTAAAATCAAAATCAAAATAAATTTATTTTTAAAAAATCAATTAAAATAAAATAAAATAAAAGAAGGGAAATTTGGTTTGTAATTTTGCTAACTACGCAATCAACCCGTGCGCAAGCATTTTGGCGCATACACTCTCATTCAACGCATCCGCTGAACCTTGTTTCCCACTCTCTGTCAAATTTTAAAATTTGAATTTTTGAAAGTTTTATGTTTTCCCACTAATCCTTTTGGTTCCAGTGTGTATGCTTGCGATTCAACATGGACATTTTTGTTTCTGCGCAACAGTTCATATATAATTTCTATTTATTATTTTTCAAAAATTTAAATTCTATTTTTTCTGTGTTTTCTATTTTTTTTGGAGGAAAAACCTACTTCAATGCGTACATAGGCATTTTAGTGCCTGTGCAGGTGCTTTAGCGCATCTGTTGTGCCCATAAGATTTTTTATGTTCTGATCAAATTTTGAGATTTGTATGTCTGTACGGTCAGTCCAAGATTAACAATTGAAACTGTTAACTATTTGTTTTGGAGCACGTGGAGCGAAGACTTATTTTTCCACTAGTCTAGATGTCTTTTATGCATTTCTAGATTAGTACACATTTTGTTTTGGGCATTAAAAATCTACAAGTGTCTTCTTTCGATTAGCAACACATTTCATTTTATTAAGGGACAATGAACACCATGTTTGTTGTGCTTCGTTTCATTTTGATTGCATGTTTTTACCGTTTCTGATTTTCCTAGCACTCTGCACAGACATTGGTGAGAGAGGAATGACCCAAGTGGTAACGAGCTAAAGATAAACTCTTTTGAACCACTATAAATAAATGTTTTTGTTATGAAAGTTGCAAACAACGTGTGTGTTGGCATTTGTGCAAAGTATGTTGTCATTGATGTCAATATACAGGAGAGTGAACCGGCAATATGCTAAAAAGTGAACCGGTATATGTGCAAAGAAGTGAACAGGTATATTGAAGCTAAGCAGCTGGCAAAGAGAACCGGTATAGCAGTATAAACCAGTATATGAGTAATAGGTGAAGTGGTATGTTTGTCCAAGTGAACCGGTATGATGGAATGTGAACCGGCATATGGAATGTTTTCTATTAAGGCTTAATATGGTATCACTACCGGTTGGTAGTCTTAGCTTAAGGGTTTCTGGTTGAAGTGTTCCAAGCCTGTGCGATTCAACCGATGACATTGTGTGATGAGCTAGCATTGTAATCAAGATCAAATTGTGTTTCCACATCAGCCTTGTGCACGTGAAGGATCTTGCATGAAGGAGATTGATCCTATATGCCTCGAGAATGTGTGAAGTCCTTGTAAATAATGGAGAACACGTGATGGGTTATCGCCTCCATGAAGCGGTGAAGAACGAATGATGGAGAATGTCTTGAGATCTATTCAAGACCATTGTATTCAAATGCAAAGTGTTCAATGGTAAGGATTGAACCGATCAATTGCTCAACCTAAGTCTTTAGGGTTTAGGGTTTATATTGTCGACCTATCTGTGTTCTATAAGGTCGATGTTGTGTTTCATGTTGAGGTTGTTGGAAAATGGTGTGTGTGTATCTAAGTGCAGAGATACATGATTCTTGCCAGACCAGATGAGATAAGAGGATTGATTCCTGCATAGTGTGTGTAAAGAAGGAAGGAACTTAAGAGGATCTGCATTAGGCATTGAGTGCTATTATCAGATCATTGTAATACCTGTTGATCTTTAACCACTTCAACAGTTGGAAAATCCCTTAACCGGGTAGCTTTAACCAGCTTGTTGTAAATCCTTTAACATGGTGACTCAAACTCATTGAGTTCTTGAAATCCTCTAACAAGGTAACCTCTAACAGGGTTTAACCCTTAACCAGGTATTTAGCCATCCCTTAACCGGGTGATCTCTAACGGGATCAGTTCCTAGTAGATTCTGTTGTAACAGTCTTTAACCGGACTAGGCTCCTAACAGAGTGGACTTCTAAAGAGTTCAAAAGTAGCTTGTGGGTATTGATCCCCACCATGGTTTTTTCCCAGTTGGGTTTCCACGTGAAAAATTTGTGTGTCGTGTGTAGTATTTTTCATGTGATGATTTAAGTGATTTGTGTCTGAAGGCAAATCATGCTAAGCTAGCTATTATTATATTTCTGATGATAGATTACCTATTCATGCATAAGGGTGAAATGGAAGTGTAGTATTAAGTTGAGTGGAAAGCTAAGTGATTAACCGGTTAATGCTTGTCACAATCATTCTTAGCTTTACCGGTTGCACTCTGTTTCAGACCGGTGTTACTATCTGTCAGACATTTGCAGTGTTTGCAGTCAAACTGGTTCGGGAAAAGTTTTTGTGACTATACTGATTCACCCCCCCCTCTCAGTACCAGTTTGGTACTTATTGTTCATCATTGAGTTATCAGTGTGCTGGTTAGTTCATACTAACACTATGTCTCTCCATAAACCCTATAGAGTGTAACTGCTATAGGCTGTGAGCCTTCCGTAACTACGGAGCATAAATTTCCGCATGTATGGCCACACTAATGGATACCCTAACTAATAATTCTTGTGTTTAGAAGCCAAAAACCTTCTAATCATTGGTGCAGGAGGTCGGACCTCTGAAGGTGCTCACATTTTTACGGTTCTTAGCAGAGATACAAAGTTTGCCATGGGGAGTTTTCCTGGGGGATGATGCCTATTTGTCCCGAAGAAGTGAGTGCTGAGGGTGGAGCCAGTGGGGTCAAGCATCTAAGTATCCACTCTAAGTAAGCGTAGTTGGGAAACCAAGTGAGATCCATGACTATTGTCCTTACCAACCTTAGGAAATGTTGTAAAGGTGAATGATTGTCTTGTGTCACACTTGGCCAATGTATTTGCTATGTTTGATATTTTATTTCCAAGAGTATAGTGATAAGAACCCCCCCCCACATTCCACATTTGACAAACATTCTACCATCCAAATCTTCGTACCTTCCATATTTAAGGTAGAAATCTAGTCCACCACATTTTCACCTCATTTTTCATAAGCCTAAGTTGTACAAGCATCCCAAGAAGTCAATCCATCATCCAATCAAGAAGAAGATGCTTACCCAAGCCCAACTCATTAGACATCAAAATTTTTGGTATACCAACCACAAACTCTTGCTCAAACATATGACCTTTTTGCACCAATATCACGATTATATTCATGGTCATAGCAATAAGTTTGATGCTAGTGAAAAGATAAGAGTTTGTGCCCTACACCAAGGATCAAGCTTGTCTTTCAATACCAACTATTATCAAAATTGGGGTGGTCACATTCCTCCATACAATTTTTATCACTTATTGAGTCATTCCCATCCCAAGGATAATCTAGTCATCAATTTCTTCTAGTCATCACTATCATCCTTCTTTGATCTTTCATCATTAACATTTTCTAGGGACTGAGCACATCAATCAACCTCATAATCTAAGAAATCCTCAAATCAAATCAATCCTTAATCAATCATCCTCCAATCAATCATCCTTCAATCAAATCAACCTCATTTTAAGGTTTTCACCTTGTGAAGTTTTATTTAGACCTCATCTTAAATCAATTAATCATTTGGATTTTGTGCTTGGGAAATAATCTCCCCCAAGTACCTTTGCCTCATCTTTTGAGATGATCAAGACTCCTATCCTACTCCTTTATTTTTCTTGGGATCATTAGTCAATCCCTAGTAGAAAGAGACTTTTATCATTGTCCTAAGGTCTAAATATTACCCAGCTTAGTTGACACCTTGTTTGTGGTTTTCATCAAACATCCCCCACCTAAAATCCTCATCCAAGGACTAAGGTGCAATCTCAATCAAACTCTTGTCTTAATCTAAGGACCTCATCAATCATTCTATCCAGCTTCATCAAATCCAAATCAAATCAAAATTCAAATCCTAGCTAAGTCCTTTCATCAAACTTTTCTTCCAACAAATCTTCCCTAAGATTATTCTTGTATGGTCACAATTCGATCTCAAAAGATGAAGATGGGCAAACAAAAGTATGTCATACCAAAAATTAGTGTCCTATATCAATACCCTACACAAGATCTCACACAAGGGAAAAATGTACAACCCAACATTCAAGCTCCACAACCACAAGTGGATCCTAACATGGTTGATCAAGATGACCTCTCTTCGGAAGTGCAAACATTCTTAGAGGATTCATACAATCAAGAAATGATGGAGAAATTCATTCGACATAACCCTAATATTGTGAACTATGATTATACCAATCATATATCCATCTTTGACTCCTTGGTGGGTTGTATTGAGCCTGTAGATAACCACGTTAACGTCATCATTGTCCAAGGAGCTAATCCTCCCCCTTCCCAAAATAGACCTAAGATCACTATTCAAGGTGGTCTCGGCCCTCCTCAACCAGCAAGCAGACCCAGCCCTGCTAAAATAATCATTCAAGGTGCCACACCTTTTACTTCCCACTCTCAAAATGACTGCAATGTAACCACCCGTCGTGGAAGAGTAACAATCCAAGGAGCTCCCCCTCCATTGAATCATCCCCCCATGTCATCCACCCACCGATATGACCTCCTTCACCATCTTGGGAAGACCCTTGCATAGATCTCTATCTTAGAACTCCTCAAGAACTCCCCTATCCACAATGAGATTTTGGAACAAGCCCTCCTCGAGTCACGCATCCTTGACAATATCAATATTGGCCAATTACAAGCCCTAATTGGAAACCTTGTTGCCCAACAATACCTTGTTTTCACCTCCAATGATTCTCTCGCTGATGACGATCATAATAAGCCATTGCATATTGAAGCTCTTATCCAAAAACACAAAGTTAAATGCATCTTGATAGACGGTGGATCTGGACTCAACCTTTGTACATACAAGTTAATAAAGTAATTGGGACTTTCTAAGGACTTGGTTGATACATCAGGACAAATTACAATCAAAGCCTATGATGATGTAAAAAGGGCTTCCAAAGGAATGATCACTTTACCTCTTCAAGTGGGCCCTCCTATAGTTGAGACCCCTTTTCAAGTTTTGGATCTTGATCTCCCCTACAACTATCTTCTCGACCACTCATGGATTGATTCCCTTCAAGTCATTCCCTCCACTTACCACCAATGTCTTAAATTTCCCTTCAATGGTAGAGAGATCACTATCAGAGGCGATCCACAACCTTTTCAATATTGCAAGCTCTTAGAGGGAAAACATCCATACCATTGCCCATTAAACAGATCTGCTCCACCTCCTCCATCTAATGCATCTAAAGTTGGCTCCACCTCATCTCCAATAGAACCTAAGGTCAAGATTGTAGACAATGGTTGCAGAGAATACAAACTTGAGGATGTCTTATTAATAGGCAATCTCCCCTTGTCTCCTAAGTCATTTGGCAAGCCCAAAGAAATAAAAAAAGATCAAAAACCCATTATACAATGCAAGGACACCACCTTCAATCAATAGGGCCCACTTGATGAAGAAAGTATCGAGTCAGATGTTTCATCTTGGTTGTACCATGAAGAGGATGAAGAACCAACAAAGATTCCCAAGAAGATGTTGTAGACACCTAAAATTAATATTTAATTAATTTAAGCTTGTCAACATAATTAATTGATTATGTTATCCTTATTCTTCTCAGTGTTAATTAAATCCAATTTAATTAATCTTATCACTATTGTACAATAATTAATTTATCAAATAAATTAATTGTTCCTCTATTCTTCTAAAGTCCCTCCAATAATTATTTCCTCTAAACCCGCTCAGTTAATTAATTTTAATTAATTAACCTAGTCATGTGATTCCTACAAATCATTTTTCCTAATCCCACTCAACCTAATTAATTCTTCTAGAATCTCTCTTAATCCCACTTATCATTATTTCTCCAATTTTAAATTCCCACTCATGTCACATCAACATTGAGCCTCTCAAAGAAATTCAAATTTCTTTGAGTCCCTCCACACATCCTTTATTTTGGATTTTTTAATTCCTCTCCCCTTTCCCCAAGGAATTTTATATTCCTTTTTATTTTCCCAAGGCATCCTTGATCCATGCCCACCATTTTAAATTAATCTCAACCTTCCATAACCAAATAAATCTTGGCCCTTCATTGGCCTCCTCCAATCTATACATTGGAGGATCATTTCCTGGAAAAAGAATCCACTTCCTCTATAGCATTCTCATGCTACTAATTTTCTCTTCTATTCTCTTCTATCATATCCTTATCATGTCCTCATAATCCTTCAATCTTCTAGTCCAAATCTATCCAAATCCATCAATAATCCATCAATACAAATCCTATCAAATCCTAATCTTGTTGAGTAAAGGAGAGCAACCCACATCCACATCAAGCAAGGAGCACATCAAGTGGAGCATCAAAGGGGTGCATCTTCCACTTCATCAAGCCCAATCCGAGGAACAAGAGATAACTATGAGGTATAATGGTGTTTGTTGCATTTTTTTGACCTTTAATTCATATTTTGATTCAAACTAACCATTTTCCTCCTCTCTAGTTTTCTTTTGGTTCATTCTGGCATGCCTGGTGGGACCCACATCCCCTTTTCTAATCATTTTAAAAAGTTTTTTGTGATCTTAGCTCGTAATTTTCTGTTTCAGTGCATCAGTCAGCACATCAGTGCATCTGCCTCACTAGTTCGACGCGTCTGCCATCAAACAACGCATGTGATTTAAAATTTGAATTTTTGATCGCTATTTTGTAGGTTTTTAGTTAATCAGCGCCTGTGAACGTGCCAAAATGCATGCGCTTAGTAAGAAAAACCTTCTGCCTTTTTTTTTTGAATTTTTCATTAAAAAAATTGTAAATTAGCAGGTGCGCAAGAAAAAAAATGCCTACGTAGGCGCCAAAACGTGCATGTCTAGTAAAAATCATTAAAAACTGTGCATCAGCACGTGCGCCTATGAATTAGTGTGTGCGCTTAGGGAAAAAAACTAGTGTTTGTAAAATGAACATAACATTTTGCTCGGGTGTCGGATTTTAAAAATTCAAAATGCATTGGAAAGGGGATTTAGAGATCTAAAATGGGTTGTCTTTAGATATTTCATATCAGTTCTCAAAAATTAATTTAACATGTTCAAAGTCAACCCTAATTTTTGAACTTTAGATTCACATAATTTTAGCATATAAAATCATTTTTTATCAAAAAAAAAATTGTAATTATTTAGAAAATCATAAGGAAATTGATTTTTCAATATTTTGTGGGCTAATAATCTTGTGTTTTCAGCTACCTTTTCTTTCAAATGCCCAAGATCAATTATCAAAAACTACTAATTTGTTGTTTTTACAGGTTGCCTAAGGAGATACAAACAAACATTGTGTCTTTTTAATTATTTTCTTAGGCACTTAGATCTGATTAGGGGTAAAAGGACAACTTGTTTGATGTGTTTGAGAAAAGTGTAGAGGTAGGAGAGTATGCTCTTGTCTATATAGGCAATTAGAAATCCAAACCCTTGAAACTTTTTTGTTTGCTTGCATGCTTTTACCCTTAGCGGGTATGCCCTCCTGATTTCGTGAGAGGGGAACGACCCAAGTGAGTACGGCTAAAACCAAAGCATTCCAACTCACTATAATAAATAGGTCTTTTGAGATGAAAATCTCAAAGGATAGAGGTATTTGAGAGTTCACTCTCATATCGAGCACTTTGTAGGGCCCCTTGAGGTCTCAATCATGCTTTCATGACTATATCTTGCTTAGTACTTTGTAGGGATATACGCCTCAATCGCAGTTGCACGACTACAAGAAGTAGTCTTCGAACAAAAAATTCATACTGAGAGCTCTAGGATTAGAAGCCACTCGGTTCACCTCTGAAAGGTGGATAATCTTTGTGCAAGGGAGATAGAAACTCCCCCAAGAGACTTGTCATTTCATGCCCCCATTAGCATTTGGAGTCGACTAATATGATGTTGAGAATCCATTGTGTGAGACTCGGCGACCATATTTTGATTAGCTATTGGGTGTGTACCTGAGTCAACAAGCAAATGTTTTCCTCCTCATCCAACTTCCTAAGATAGCACGTTGTGTTTCGATTCTCTATGTGCGTCAGTGGCCAACGTGTATTCATTTCTTGATATCTCTTGCCAAGTCCATCATTGCTCCAACCAATCAATCCTACCTCTTTCCAAATCCGCTTTCATCCTTCCACAACCAATATTGTTGTCCAAATCATTCATCTGACTTTGGGTAGCCTTCCTCTTTCTCCTTCCTATTATCTATCCATTCCTCCATAATCATTCTCCTTCTAATCCAATCAAATCTCCAAAATTCCAATCAATCGATCAATCCATCTTTCTAATCCGGTTGTCCAATCCCTCATCAATCAATCATCCAATCCTTTAATCAAATCAAATCCAATCCATCATCAATTCCCATCTAAGTCCTAATCTAAAGGCTAAGATGTCATCCTAATCCAAATCAATCTTGTCCTCAATCAATCATCCAATCCAATCTAATCCAATCCAAATCCAATCCAATTCAATCCAATCTAATTCAAACCAATTCAATCCAATTCAATCCAATTCAATCCAATACAATTAAATCTAATTCAATCCAATCCAATCCAATCCAATCCAATCAAGTCCTAATCCAAGGACCAATCCAATCAAATCAAGTCCAGTCCAAATCAAATCCAATCAAAATCGACCCATCATCATTCAAAGCCAAGTCCTAATTCTCATATACATCCATTTCCAATCTAATCCTTCATTCTCAACATGGCTACCCAGAATTTCAAAGCTTGGTATGATCAGATGCTCATGGAAGTTCATGAATGACCTCAAACTGCCTACCAAGTCAATCCCATAATCTCTCATCCACCTATCATAACTTCATCCATCCCACCTCAACACATTCCACCTAATCCCAATCCATATCATATCTCTTATCCTTCCTCTACCTTTGAAAAGGGAAATCCATCTTATTCCCCATCCGTATCTCCATATTATCCCTCATCCACATATATACCTTCATCTCTCCTCCCATCTACATCCCAATCCCCATCCTTTTACAACACATTCATTACCTCTACTCCCCATCCAAATCCTTTACTCCATAGTCCTCCAAGCATTAATCCTAATTCCCCAATCTATTATCCTAATTGTCTATCCAATCCTCATCCCCCATCTAATCCCCATCCTCCATCTAATCCTAGTCCTCCAAAATCTATATTATCCACGTCCTCCAAATCGATCATCCATAATCGTATCCAAGACATGCTAGCAAAGGAGACAAAATCCCCACCTCAGAAAAAAGTTGCCAAGTCTCCTCGAGTCCTCCATCCACCCCAATCACCTCCACCTCAAAACAAATCTCAATACCCCACACTTCATGATGCCCCCATTCCTCCATCTACTTACATCGAAGCTTTTGTATCCTCCTCCATCATAGCACCCCCACAACCCCGAACGTGCCAAGGGCTTGTTCCAAAGCATACTAGCATAGAATCCTCTCCATCTCATGGTCCATCTCTTCCAATTCAATCCTACTTAATCATCCATCCCCTTTTTTCATCATATCTAATCATTTATCCTTCTTCCATCCTATCCAATCCATCAAACTGAGATTTTCCCATTTACCTGAGCTTACACTAACTTGTGCCTAATCCAAACACCCATCCATCATGTGCTAATAAAATACAAGCAACAATCCTTTCATCTGCAGACCTTGCACATCCAACTTGTCTTTTGCCATCCATCAATCTATCCACACCCTGCCCATCGGGATAATTCCTTCCCATGTCTAGCATTTCATCCAAATCCATCACCTGCCCATCAGGATGCATCCTTCCCTAGTCCGACAGTTTATCCAAATCCATTTCCTACTCTTGGAAAGAGATGTCAGTTGGTCATGTGCATGTTGTTTGCATGCTTTATCTTTTCCCTTTAATTTTCATCTTCTGTCCTAGGACTATACTTTTTCAGGACTGCCTTGATCATCCTATATCTTGGTATGTCTTGGTTGGTGTATGATGGGGCATAGTTTTCATGGTATGGTGTGTTTGAAGGTTTTCCTTGTACGAACCGACAACCCTGCATTAGTGTTTATCAACACTTGCATGATTGTGTGCAAGGCATACCTGTTTGACTAAGCGCCATTCCACAACTTAGATCTTCATATCATCCTGGTTCTTATAATCAGTGGTGTAGACTATCCATGGCAATATCAAACCTAGGTTTGCTCTCTATATTTTCTCAACAAGAAATCCCATCCATTTATCATTTCTTTATCTCATTTTATTCACAAGACTCCAATCCATTCATTTACTCCCTCTTACATCATCTTCATCCTTTCATCACCTTGTCTTCTCATCCTTTTCGAGAGAACACCTGTGTTCTTTGAACCTGCCTGTCCTCTCGAGGGGGCATACAACTACTTCCTCGTCATCCTTCCTCCCTGTCATTCTTCCTCATCTTATGACTGGGGCATTATGCTACTAGTCCTTATCCTTTTCTTCCAGCATATTTTATTCTTCTTTGATATAACATCATTTCACAATGCTTTATCAAAGAGGGGAAAAATGTAGACACCTAAAATTAATAATTAATTAATTTAAGCTTGTCAACATAATTAATTGATTGTGTTATCCTTAATCTTCTTAGTGTTAATTAATCCAATTTAATTCATCCTGTCACTATTGTCCAATAATCAATTTATCAAATAAATTAATTGTTCCTCTATTCTTCTAAAGTTCCTCCAATAATTATTTCCTCTAAACCCGCTGAGTTAATTAATTTTAATTAATTAACCTAGTCATGTGATTACTAACAATCACTTTTCCTAATCCCACTCAACCTAATTAATTCTTCTAGAATCTCTCTTAATCCCACTTATCATTATTTCTCAAATTTTAAATTCCCACTCATGTCACACCAACATTGAGCCTCTCAAAGAAATTCAAATTTCTATGAATCCCTCCATGCATCCATTATTTTGGAATTTTTAATTCCTCTCCTCTTTCCCCAAGGAATTTTATATTCCTGTTTATTCTCCCAAGGTATCCTTCATCCATGCCCACCATTTCAAATCAATCTCAACCTTCCATAACCAAATAAATCATGGCCCTCCATTGGCCTCCTCCAATCTATACATTGGAGGATCATTTCCTCAAAAATGAATCCACTTCCTCTATAGCATTCTCATGCTACTAATTTTCTCTTCTATTCTCTTCTATCATATCCTTATCATGTCCTCATAATCCTTCAATATTCTAGTCCAAATCTATCCAAATCCTATCAAATCCTAATCTTGTTGAGCAAAGGAGAGCAATCCACATCCACAACAACCAAGGAGAACATCATGTGGAGTATCAAAGGGGCGCATCTTCCACTTCATCAATCTCAATGCTAGAAACAAGAGATAACTATGAGGTATAATGGTGTTTGTTACATTTGTTTGATATTTTATGCATATTTTGATTCAAACTAACCATTTTCATCCTCTCTAGTTTTCCCTTGGTTCAGATGTATCCAAAAGCATCAACCATAGTGGATAAGATAGTTTATAAAGGACATGGCCTGGGGCCGGAAGAAAAAGGAATCAAAGCACTAATAAATCCCATCTCTTACAAGTATAACAGGGGCTTGGGATACACTCCAATACCTAATATCACTATCATTTGTAACCCTTCAAGTCGCTCCTTGGATGTTGAAGACTCTGATGAAGAAGAATTTGATGAAATGCCTTTTAAGTACAAATATGATATCTTCCTTGACACCCATATCAACACCATCACCCCCATAATCACTTCCACTCCATATGAGCTGCAAATTTTCCACCCTTAGCTTATAGATTGGGACCAACGAGACTAACCCGCTTTAGATATATATGTTGACATTAATGCTCTCATGGATCTCCTGACTATAGCAATTTAGAAGACTGCAATAGAATTCATGGGATCCAATTATATAAGAACAAATACTTTGTTAGTCAGGTCAATTCCCTTAGTCGCAAAAAGGATAACAAAAAGAAAAATCTTGATTCCTTAGGTGAAAAAATTCCTGAGGCACCTTTGGATGAGGAAAAATTAAAAATAAAGGGTGTATCCAAAAGCGAAAACCTAGATCGGGCACTTGAGGATGAGGGACTTGACCTCCCTACCATTGTTCCTCCACAACAAGATAGTTCAACCTTACTGATAGAAGAAACATACATTATCAATTTGGGCACATAAGACACCCCAAAGAATGTGCTCATTTCTAAGTCCTTGTTGGATCAAGAGAAACAAAACTTTATCAATTTTCTCACAGAAACAAAGATCAACTTCGCCTGGTCATATGCTAACATGTCGAGCCTTGATCTCGACTTGGTAGTCCAATCTTGTTATTCATCCAGATGCTAAACCAGTGAAGCAAAAATTATGGAAGATGCATCCACACATTGCATCCCTTGTCAAAGAAGAGCTTCAAAAGATGTTGGATGTTGGTTTCATAAAACCAATAGATTATCCTAAGTGGGTATCTAACATTGTAATTGACAGAAAAATTGTTGGGGGCATCCACATTTGCACAGATTTTTGAGATTTGAATAAAGATTGCCCTAAAGATGACATCCCTCTTCCCAACATAGATATCATCCTTCATCTCATAGCGGGACATGACATGTTATCACTTCTAGATGGATTTTTTGGATATAATCAGATCAGGTTCGCAGAAGAAGACCAACACAAAACAACATTCACAACACCATGGGGAACCTTTTGTAATCAAGTCATGCCTTTTGGTCTCAAGAATGCTAGAGCCACATACAATGATAAATGACAATAATTTTCCATTACCTTTTGCACAAATCATGGAGGATTACGTGGATGATTTTATAGGAAAATCCAAGACAAGAAATGAGCACATCCCTATCCTAAGGCATATTTTTGAGATTGAAAAAATATAAACTACACCTAAATCCCAAGAAATGAGTCTCTAGCATTACATCTGGGAAACTGTTAGGTTTCATTATTTCCCGCAGAGGCATAGAGGTTGATCTTGCAAAGGTGAAAGTAACCATGGAAATGCCTCCCCCAAAGACTCTCAAACAACTGTGCAGCCTCCAAGGAAAGCTCCAATCCATCAGACACTTCATCTCATAGCTCGTCGATAAATGTCACCCATTCGCACACTTATTATGCAAGGATATCAAATTCAAATAGGATTTCCTATGTCAAAAGGATTTTGAAAAACTCAAAGAATAAAATGCATCACCTCTGGTTCTTATGCCTCCTATTCTAGGACAGCCACTCCTTTTGTATATATCAGCCACCGCAGTGGCATTGGGGTCATTATTGGCACAGACAGATGATCAAGGAAAAGAACATGCTATATACTACATCAGTAGCACATTAGTAGGGTATGAGATCAATTATATCCCTATTGAAAGAGCATGCCTAGCACTCATCTTCAACACACAAAAGCTTTGACACTACATGCTTAACAATAAAACAAAATTGATTGCTAAGATCGACCCTCTCAAGTACCTCTTATCAAAAGCCGCTTTCACTAGCAGAACTCCTAAATGGGTCATGTTACTAAGTGAGTTCGACATTGAATATGTAGATAGAAAATAAATCAAAGGACAAGTGATAGCAGACCAGCTGGTCGATCCTCCGCTTCCAAACAATCACCCTATGCTTAGAGAATTTCCAGATGAATTCATAATGACGGTCACTACATCTTCCACATGGCAGTTGTATTTTGATGGTTCTTGCATGCAAAATAGATCGAGGGCAGGCATATTTTTTGTCACACCTTAAGGAGATTGCATCCTTAAATCCTACAAGATAGCCTTTGCATGCACCAACAACATTGTAGAATATGAAGCATTAATCACTGAACTCCATTTGGCTATTCAATGGAAGATATTGGAATTACATGTCTATGGTGATTCCCAACATGTCATCAAACAAGTCAATGATGAGTACCAAACAAAGGATGACAAGATTCTTCCTTATTGAAGTATGGTTGAGGACCTCAAGCAACACTTTACATAAATCAAGTTTGATCATATTCCATGCACAAATAATAGAGCTATAGATGCAATGGCCACAATTTGTTCCCTCCTTGAAATGCCAGCACACAGTAAAAAATGTGATTTTTTGGTCAAGAAACTCTTCATACTGGCATATGACCTACCAGAGTCTGAAATGGTGTGCGTACTCATTGGTCCCAAATCCCCTTGGTATCAAGATACCTTCACCTACATGAGAGATAACACTATTCCTCCACGCCTCACCAAAACCCAACAACAAACCTTTATCCGTCGCTATGCCTGTTACACTATTCTTGCAGACACCCTATTTAGAATGCATTTTGATGGTTCCCTCCTAAGGTGTTTAGACCAAAAAGAGGCTATATAGGCACTACCTAAAGTGCATGAAGGTATTTGTGGGGCACACTGAAGTGGTCTCACTTTGGCTAAAAAAATCTTGCAAATAGGATACTACTTGCCTACAATGGAAGAAGATGCATACAATTATGTGAAGAAACATATCCCTTGTGAGAAGAATGGCGACAAGATCTGCAACCTTTTATCACACCCTGGCCCTTATCACAGTGGGGGTTCTATATCGTTGGGAAAATCCACCCCGCATCCTCCAATGGTCACAAATTCATCATCACCACCATTAAATACTTGACCAAGTGGATGGAGGCCATCCCTCTTACCTTCACCGTTGGCAAATAGATCTCTAAATTCATTTTGAACTATTTGATCTACTGATATGGAATCCCCAAGGTTATTATCATAGATAATGGTAGACCTTTCAAAAATCTGGATGTTAAAGAGCTCTGTTAGAAGTTTGATATCCAACACCGCTTCTCCACCCCCTACTACCCGCAAGGCAGTGGTCAAGATGAGGATTTTAATAATACCTTAATCAAAATCCTTAAAAAGAGTCAATGAAGCTGGTAGTGACTAGCGCCTCCAACCTCACCCTACTTTGTGGGCTTACCACACTTCCATCTACACACCCACAGACGCCACTCCATATGCCCTTGTCTTTGGCTCCGAAGTTGTCCTCCCTCTTGAGATCGAAATCCCCTCCCTAACGGCATCCCTATAGAATATCCTCCCTAATGAGGAATATAGAGTCACCGGGCTACAAGAGCTAGAATTTTTGGATGAAAGGTGCCTTAAAGTCTTGAATCATCTCTGGGTATATCAAAATCGCCTACTCTTGAGCTACAACAAGAAGGTTAGAACCTGGGAAAATGAAGTTGGTGATCTTGTCCTTATGGAAAATTAGAAAAACCTTCAAGAAAGAGAAAAGAAGAGAAAGTTAGAGCCTAATTAGCTTGGACCTTATGTAATCACAGTAAAGTATGGATCAGGGGCATATCAGTTGGCTACTCCCAAAGGAGATCCCTGGGACGAGCCTATGAACATTATGCACTTGAAGAGATTCTATGCCTATCAATTCGTCCATCAGTAAAAACCACTTTGTGGTTCTATGAGCAAGTACCTTGGTGAAAACTTGTTCACAAGTGTCAAGGTAAATAATTTGGATCCATTGTCTATTAGGTCTGACTCTATCCCCACCACCCACCCGCTAGATATCCATATTTGGCACTGCATAAACCTTCTACCATGGCATCCATTACCCCATTTGTTGTCGGTTATCCCCTTCATCCCAACAAGAAAACTACCCACTAATTCACTAAGCCACACTCGACAAAATGATCACCCATATGATGATGAGTCTTTTCCTAAATCATGAATAAGGATCATCCCATCAAACTGAGCTCCCATCCCAGTTAACTGAGATTAATTACCAGTCCTGAGCTTAAACTCCTTCTTGACTTGCACTTTATTCAAACGATAATCCACATGTACTCCATCAAGTCTCAACAATCAAGTTTCATATCTGTATTTCAGATGACCATGCTATCTACTCTATTGCCTTCTCATACCCATCAATCACCACTACCCATCGGGATGCATCCTTCCCCTATCTAGTAGTATATCCACAAATCCTAAGTCCTACTCTTGGAAAGAGATGTCAGTTGGGTTGGTGCATTTTGTTTGCATGATTTGATTTGTTTGCTTTGATTTGCATCACTTTGTCCTATGACTGTTCCTACCCATGGCTGCTAGGATCAATCTATATCTTGGTATGTTGTGGAAAGGGGCATACTGGGGCATGTTTTTTTGGTATGAGATGTTTGAAGGTTTTCCTTATACAAACCAACAACCCTACATTAGTGTTTATCAACACTTGCGTGATTGTGTGGAAGGCATACTTGTTTGTCTAAGAGTCAGTCCATGCCTTGGGTTTTTCATGACATCCCGGTTCCTATAATCAGTGGTGTAAACTACCCTTGGCAATATCAAACTAGGTTGACTCTCCACATTTTGTGCATAACAAATCTCCCTATCCATCTCATATCATCGCATTTTTCCGATCATCTCTCCCTTTCACATTTTGGAGACCTGGATTTATTTCCCCTCCATGTTCTTTTATCCTACCTAAGGTCATTCTATTATAATTGGCATATTCCCAAACAAATTCTGCATTATCCATATAGGTGCATTATTCATTATTATCTAGTCCATTAATCTTTTGTGTGTTGCATTATTCATTTAGTTTTCATGTCAAATTTTGTTGCATTACTCATTTTTAGTGTTGCACATCATTTAGTCTGCATGTCAAATTTTGTTGCACATCATTTAGTTTTCATGTCAATTTTTTTTGCATTATTCATCTCATGTCAAATTTTTGGTTGCATTATTCATTTTTATTTTGTCCAGTGTGTCCATCATTTAGTTTGCATTTCAAATTTTGTTGCACTATTCATTTTTATTATGGTTATCCACTATAGTCAACATATTCATTATAGATTAACCCATTTAATCAAATTATGCATTCTCAAATTTTAAGTCCATCATTAGGCATCATAAGTCCTTCTTTTCTTCAAAATCATCAGAAAATTTGAAAAAATAATGCATCATGCACATCATAAAATCCAAAAACATATACATCCACATCGCTTATATAAGACAAGATAGCCATCCTGCATCCATCAAAGGTGTTAGTAACATATCATAAACACATAAGCATTCATCTTGCATCCATCAAAGGTGTCAGTAACATGTCATAAGCACATAAGCATCCATCCTACATCACAAATAGGTCAACACAACACATGCATAATCATCAGCAATACATCGCATCATAAAACAATAAACAATGTCCATCACAATGTCCATAATAAAGTACATCCATATACAAGAGCCGCCAAAAAAATCATATATCATATATATGTCTCTCAAAAATGAATAAACAATCATAGTATAATGGCCAACCCGAAGGGTCAAAAATAATATATAATGTCACATGGAGCTAGCTCTCCCCTTCGGTCTCTCTAGCCCCCTCCTCATCCCCTTCTCCTCCTTTGGATGTTCCTGCACTGCCTATCCTCGGTGGCCTTATACCCAGTGATCCCCCTATCTGCTAGCTTTGAGTCAGGCGTTGGCTATGGGTCTAGTGGGATCATACACTCTATATGTACAACACTGCTTTTTGATCTGCTGGGACAATTCCATGGTATAATCCCTTGTAATATGAAGCCTCTCACTCTACCCTCTCTACTCTCTCTCTCGTTGTTGCATCATATATGAGTACATCTGACCCATCCCTGCGAGGACTAATATCTATTGCGTTGAATCCCTCTCTCCTCGCAGGTGAATCACATCTGCCTCTGCTCTTTGTACCCTAATCTAGAGACTCTCCATCTCCTCATCCTACTACTGCAATGTACTCTGCAGCCCTCCAATTGTGGTCCCTATCCTCACCTCCTCCAACATCCTCTCTGCATCCCCCCTCCCTCTGCAGATCCTCTACCTCTTTTTGAGCTGTCTAAAGGCTCTTTGTCAAATCATCAATTTCTCTATGTAACCTACCCACCTCAGCCTACAGAGTGTCCCCCCTCACCCTCTTCACCTGCAGGTCATCCTCGATAGATTATACTCTCGCCCTATCAGAATCCCTCTCCTACACGACCTTATCAAAATATGCTTGAGAAACCTTGTCATCACCCTCTACCCCAGTATCCTGCACTCCTACATCAGGGATGTCCATAGCCACCACCTCATCTCCTCCCCCTCTCCCTATCCTGCTACTTGGTCTATCGATGTCGTCTCCACCTGTGCCTGTACTAGAATGGCCGCCTACGATCCTCTCCCTCGTGATCCTCTCCTCTTCTATCTCAAGGCACCCCTACCTCCTCCTACCACAACCCTATCCTAAGGAGCATCCTCCTCTCCCCCAACTATCTTGTCCATCACCGATTGCACCTTGTCATCTTCCAGTACCCCTGGAATGGTCAATCACATTGGCATGTGAGGCTCCCACTAGCTCATGTACCCTCTTGTTGTACTTGGATCCTCCCCCGCACCCCTCCACTCATCCTAGACTAGGTAGGTCGATGTTTGAAAACTAGTCCTGCCCTCCAAGGGACTCACAATTTGCCCCCATACTCCTACCTCCCGTGTCAGTCATGGATATAATGACACATCACCCACTATATCCTAAATCTCTTCGAACTGCCAGACCATCCTATATGGTACATAATACTCCATAATAGACACTAACTTGCCAAAAAGCCACATCTCAACACCTGGCCAACGTAGCTGCCAGTCTCCCCTCCACTGCTCGCTATCCAAAAATGGTCGCTAGGTAAACTACATCAGCTCGTCAAAAATGCATCGCCAAAACCATATAGCCCTTACCCGGGTATAGTGTAGCAATCCCCTGTATTGATCTATATAAATCCATTGTGGCCATCTATCCTGTACTCCAAGTGGCCGATTCACTGCAATGTGCTCCCATGACCATATATGAAGCAAGGTCACCCCTGCCAATAGACTCGCATAATCCCTATATATAGCCAGATGCATGTCATGATATAGTTGTGCGAGCATCGTCGCTCCCCATGCATACTTTGCACAATCATGTACCATATAGTACACACACCGGCTCCATCCAAATGGAAACCCATGTCCTCCTAGGTCAGGCATCACCTGTCCACCGTGGAATCCTCAAATCATGAGCAATAGTCATGGAATGTATCAAATCTCCATTGCTCACCCCAAGTGCATTTGTGTCCTATCCATTATCGGCAACACATCCCACTCACAAACCTTCCGTAGATAGAAGTCTGTTGCATCCAGCCTATACTCAAGAGTCACACCACGAATGGGGATCTTCAAGATCCTCCATACGTCCACTAATATAATAATGGCCTCTCCTGTGGGCAGATGGAAGGTATAGGTCCTGTTATCCCACCTCTCTTCCAATGCAGTCATCATGGCGGTGTGTGCTCTAATCCTTGGCCATCGGCTGACAAAATTCAAACCTATAACACTAAATATCTCTAGCTCATATGTCGCTAACCGCCTATATAGACTCATCATTGCTATCCAGTTCTCTCTCGATCCTAGTGGTCCTAAATCCAACTACATTCAAGAAAGCCACTTCATTAACCCTTCTCATTCTTCATAAGTCTACTCTATCCTATGCCTAAAGCATCCATGTTACCCTCTAAACTAAATTATACATTTACACCCCTCTAATTCTTTATTTTCTATCTTTCCTAGCACTCGCGCTGATTCATTCAGTGCACACACCAAAATCATGGTGATTACACTACACCACACTCGGATGCACTAAAGCCCTCTCCATCCCCCCAGACCTATGTGCTAACCATGACCAGTGTGGGTGCTTGCACCATGCATGTATGATTGCCTTGAATCCCCCTTAGACCCCCAATCCTCACGGGCGCTGGCATTTTTCGTCGACGCTTGTGCTAACCTAGGGGTGCGTGTGCTAAAACAATGATCAACGCGTTCACCCTGCTAAAATTTTGGCCTAATTTTAGCCTCTAAATTTTACCCTAAACTATCAAATCACAAGGTTGGCCCAGGGTACGTACCGATGGATTGTAGTTGGTTGGTCTCTCATCCCGACAGAACCTCTTTGCGTGATGCTCGTGTGTAGGAATGCGGTCCATATCTCCTGCTTTCTAGGCTCTGATCTTCTCGAATAGCTATGTGTGACAATGACCCTTCATTGGGCCCTGCGTGGCTTATATGGGCCCCCCTTGCGGGCTCGCTCCTTCATCTCTCCCCTTCTTCTACTTCACATCCATTCAATATTTTCTCTCTTTCTTTATTCTTTTTGAGAATTTTCCTCAAATTTTTCTCAAAAAAAATCCAAAAAATTCTCGAGGGGGCATACACCACCTGCGCTTTACGTCGGGACATCCTCTTTCTTCCATCTTTTACCCATTGCCAATTTTTGCCGCTGCATAAAAGAGGGGGAAAATGTAGACATTTAAATTAATTATTTTAATTAATTTAACCCTCCTACATAATTAATTAATTTAATTGTGTTAGCCTTTATTCTTCTCAATATTAATTAAATTTAATCTAATTAATATTTTCACTATAGTCCAATGATTGATTATTTAATAAATCAATTCTCCCTTCTTCCTCTACAGTACTGAAAAATTAACTCTTCTTAATCCCCCCTTTAATTAATTAATTTCAATTAGTTATTTAATCTAGGTGATTCCTACAAATCACCTTGTCCTAATCCATCATTAGTCTAATCAATTCTTCTAGAAACTCTCTCCACTTGCCCGTAATCCAAACCTAATTCTTCTAATTAGTCCCCCTAATCCCTCATTAGTGCCTAATCTCCATGATTAGATACAAAAGTCAACCATAGCCATTTATGGCTAAATCATCTTTGTCCCCCTTCTCACCTTCCAACTTAAATGCCCCATTTTTGGGTGGATGTGAGATTTTCAAAATCTCACATTCTCCCATGCTTCTCATCTTCCCAATGAATTTTAAAATTCCTTTTCGCTTTTCCAATCCCCATGCACACAATATCTTGAGAATTTTTAATTCCATGAGCATCCCCCAAGGAATTTTTAATTTCTTTTATTCCTCCTAGGTACATTGGGAAGTCTTCCCTATGTACCTTGGGGAGGGTAGAGTCCTATTTGACTTAGGACACATGTAGTCCTACATGTGTATTAGTGCATACATAAAATGACACTTAAGGTGTCGAATTGATATTACAAAATGACACTTGAAGTGTCAATTGAAATTACAAAATGCTACTACACTAGAGATGCATAAAAATGACTAAGTTTTCAGAGACACATCTTTATTATGATCATCCTTCTTCAAAAAATCTTTGTATTGTTGTCAGGTAGCCTGTATTTCAGATTCATCTGGTGGTCACAATGTTTGACACCACTGAGGATGAGAGGAAGATAAGATAGGGATCTTGCTTCTTGAACTTCATTGTCTTTTCTTTGGAGATGATTCTGACATTTGCATAAGAACGACATTGTATCATTGAGAAAACATCAACATTTGTGAAGAACAATCACCAACCATCTTGACCATTTGAACTGAGTAGGATCACACATGTGCTGAATTTGGTGCCATTAGGGTTTCCAGTTTCCCATCATATCATGGTAGATCAAGTGTAAATTGGCTCTACGACCTAATTTACACGTGTGCATTTGGTGTGATTTAGGTTCATAGGCCCGAATTACATTTTTTGACAAATTGTGGCTCAAAGGTGTAGTTCAGGTTTGTAGACCCAAACTACACTTTGAATGAAGGCTAGGTGTGGTTCAAACCTATATACTTGAACTGCACCTTAGGGGAAAACATGTGATTGGTGTAGATTGAACCTATAGGTCTGAACTACACCTAGAAAGTGCATATCAAAACCTGGTGTAAGTCGAACCTATAGGTCTGATCTATACCTAAATGGGTGGATAATAGTCTGAGGCAGGTTTATAAACCAACCATACACTAGAGGAGAAAATCTCAAATCAAGGTGTAAGGCGAGTTTACAAACCCACTATACACAAAGACTATGGCACAAAGGGTTGCGAAGTGCAGGGCAGGGTTGTAGACCCATCATGCACCAAGCAATGGCTTTTGGTACATGGTGGCCCCACAACCCCAACATGCATTGCCCACACAAGGAAAGGCAAGATGGCAAGGGAGGTTGAGTGCGAGTTGGTGAATCCAAACTCCACCAAAGTTTGGTGTAGTTTGGGTTCACGAACCCGAACTCCACCATGGTTCAACACATAGGGAAAATCAAGGAGGCGCAATTTGGAGTTGTAAACCCGATTTGCACTAGGAATGGTATAATTTGGGTTTATAAACCCGAATTGCACCTGGACACTTAGAATTTGAAAGATGCACAAAAGACCAAGAAATTTCAAATGAAGGTTGCAATCACACTTGGGAAGTGACACAAATTACATCGAGATGCATGCATAGAGCATATACGCAACAAATTGGACAAATTTTGTAGGATTACCCCAATTTTTCCAAATTGGTGATAACAAGGTCTAAAGATTAGTTAATTTCATTTTCTTTTGTTTTTCATCCCTTATATTATTCCTTGTCTTCACCAAGAAAATAATCTATGTATCCTAAATATGTCATCTCAATTTACAAGTAAAAGTACAAACCTATGCCACATTTTTATAAATGAATCAGTCAACACAAGCAAAGATTTTCAACTTCAATTGCATAAAAGTGGTCTTTATAGTTTAATTCCAAAATTATTTAAACTAATGAACTATAAAATTCTTGATAATTTTTTTGTTTGATATATTTATTTATAAATTTAAGGAAGGAATTTGAGTTGCTCATATTTTTTTAGAAAATGTGAGGTTGAGTTATTATCACAAAAGAAAAAGAGAAAACAATTTTATTTTTCCTATTTTTGTTTTTCCTCTCAAATAGATAACTTCAATATCTAGTAAATGGAAAATAAATAATTTTTGATGAATATTTTTCTTGTAATAACATTTTAAAATCAAACTTACTAGAATGTCATTGTTCTCATATAACGTCAACTTTTATTCATGTTTTTATAATCTTCAAAAAACAAATTATACCCTTTTGTAAAAAATTACATCCTCTAATGCACCATATATTTTTAAAAAAATTGAATACGTTTTCATAATTTTAATTTCTAATCAACCTCATGTTTGTTTTCTTTTTTTTTTAGAATTCTAGACTTTAAGCTCTACAAAGGGGTATTTTTATTTTTCATGAGATTTCTCCTAGTTGGATAAATTCAAATTTAAATTGATATTTTTTTAAATTTGCCAAAAAAGAGGTGTTAACCTACCATATAAGTAGCCATATTAACAATTATAGTTGGAAGGGTTTCAACCTAAATCATTTTGGTCAACACCCTTTTGCTTAAAATATTACATGCAAATTTGACAATGATTCAAAATTTCTAAAGAAACTTTTTATTTTATGCTTTCAAGCAAAAGGGTTTCACTTGAAACTCTAGTGCCACATATACACCACGTAGTTTCGCAATAACCCCTTTAACACAAATCCTTTTTAATTGAAACTATTTAGTTGGTTGAAAGTGTGACACAAATTTATACTTTTGCCCTTATATAATTATAGCTAAACTAAAATTTGTTTCCTAATATATATATAAGATCATCCACATAAAGAAATAAGATAAAAAATTATTTAATATCATTATTTGAACTCTGAATATAAAGGCTAAGATATAATTAACTTCATAAAACCCCCTTTTCATGTATATATGTTTCAATCCTAAAATACTATGCACTTAGTGTGTTCTTAAGACCATAGAATTTCTTTGTCAATATCTAAACATGTTCTTCATAATTTATTTCAAAACTTTTACATTTTAATACATATATCTTAATTAATATATTCATTCAAAAAAGTACTCTTTACATCCATTTGATAAAATATTCAACTATGTTGATCTAAAAGTGAAACATTGTTTGATAGTATCTATTCATCTTATGAGTGCAAATGTTTTGGCATAATCAGTTCCTTTGTATTGAGTGTACCTTTTGACTATTCATCTAGTCTTATGATTACCAAAAGGATCTTAAGCCAAATTTTATGTCACTTATGTAGACACTTAAATTAATTATTTTAATTAATTTAACCCTCCTACATAATTAATTTGTTTAATTGTGTTAGCCTTTATTCTTCTTAATATTAATTAAATTTAATCTAATTAATATTGTCACTATAGTCCAATGATTGATTATTTAATAAATAAATTCTCCCTTCTTCCTCTAGAGCACTAAAAAATTAACTCTTCTTAATCCCCCCTTTAATTAATTAATTTCAATTAATTAATTAATCTAGGCAATTCCAAAAAATTTCCTTGTCCTAATCCATCATTAGTTTAATCAATTCTTCTAGAAACTCTTAATCTTACTTGGCATTATTCTCCAATTTTTAATTACCCCCACTCATTCTCTCTCCTAGTTAAATCCTCCTACAAATCCCACTTGCTCCTAATCCTCACCTAATTCTTCTAAACAGTCCCCCTAATCCATCATTAGTGCCTAATCTCTCCATGATTAGATACAAAAGTCAACCATAGCTATTTATGGCCAAATCCTCTTTGTCCCCCTTTTCACCTTCCACCTTAAATGCCCCCTTTTTGGGTGAATGTGAGATTTTCAAAATCTCACATTCTCCCATGCTTCTCATCTTCCCAAGGAATTTTAGAATTCCTTTTCCCTTTTCCAATCCCCATGCACACAATATCTTGAAAAATTTTAATTCCATGAGCATCCCCCAAGGAATTTTAATTCCTTTTATTCCTCCTAGGTGCATTGGGAACTGTTCCCCATGTAGCTTGAGGAGGGTAGAGACACAAAATATCTTTATGGAAAATCTCTTGGTCTCCACCCCCCTTGTCATGTCATTGTCCATTGATCCATGTGATCTATTCTTTTCAATCCTATCCCTCCATTGTTTTTAAATATTGACTATCCATTTTCCTTCATCCAACTCTATAAATTGGGGTCTCCATCCCCTCATTTGATATCTCCAATCCAAATAATCTTATACTGCTAGTTTGAGTTTAGTCATTCATCAAGAGCATCCACATCATAGCCCTATTTGTATCCACAATCCATCTTTGAGCACTTATCCTTCATCCATATCCATCCCTTGTTGTGCAATTTGGAGAGCCACCCACATCCCACTATTGGACCAATCCAAATTAGTCAAGGAGGGGCGCATTCTTGCTTCAACAACAGTCCAAATTGAAGGAACAAGAGAGACTCCTCTCTTGCAAGGTATAATAGTGGTAGGTTTATGCATTTTATTTGGTTTTTCATATCATTTCAATTTAAACTAACCTACTAACCTTGCATGGTGTTTTGCCTTGGTTCAATTTCTTTCAATTATTTCTATCTGAGTTTCATTACTTCAACCCTCTTCTTTTTTTGGAGCTTGTTCAAAGTTCTATGGTTCAGTATTTTCCATTATTTGAGTCATCAATGCATAGTTCACTTTTTCTTATGACATTATCATTTTAAACAAAAATTGAGTTAAACTTAAGAGTTGATGGATAATTCTTTGTTTTTCTTCCTTCAATAATTTTTTTTTAAAAATTCCTTCATTAGAGGACTCAAGTTTTTTTTCTTATTCTTGAACTTATCAATCATTATTTATTTTCCCCTTGTTTCCTTTCCTATTGTGTAATTTTTTGCTTGATTAAGTACATCACTATATCATAAGCTTCTTACCTACTAGATCAACAACTTGTATACTTTATTTTCTAATCCATGCCCAATAAAAATGTGCTTAAAGTTGATATCACGATATGTGTGTGTACTCATGCTTGAATATCATAATAAAATTATAAATCTGATTAAGGGGTAAAGACAATCACAAATCCTTAACTAATCAAATACAATCAAACATAAACCAATAGAATTAACACAAGATAAGAATAAATTCAAGTAAATGAAACTCCCTCATCCTACATTGTGATTTGTATTGTTCTTCTCTAAAATTGTGTGGGTGGCTCTCAGGTACTGCACTGAAATTCTCGCATAGATTGGCAATTTCTTTCAATAGTGTGATCTAGACTCTATGATTCTAGCTTGAATTGAGATATTAATGTTGTTTATATAGATTTTCATGAGAGATGGGGAAGGATTTTGAACTCAAGTTTTGATTGATAGTCAACTGAGATTGATTGATCAATGAACTAGTCATGATTGATTTGTTAACTCAGATTAATTGACTTATTAACTCATTTGATTGAGTAGTCAAGTAGATAGATTGAATAGTGGACTGAATAGATTACTCAGTTGACTAAATTGATGGATTAGATGATTGGTTTGATTAGAGAGATAAGTGGATTGATTGACTAGTCAGAAAAGTTGATTTGGAGTGAAAAGGGGTGATTGATGAGTTAACTGATTTGATAAATCAGTTAAGATTTCAACATGTGTTGTAGGATTTTGAAATTGAATTTGATTTTTATTTTCAAATTTGGATTTGAATTTGGACTTTTGAATGTTGAAATGCACATGAAATTAATTGAAATTCAGATTTGGTGAAATGTTAATTTGAAGAAATGAAATTAAATGGAATTAGTTGAAATTTGAATTTGGGGATTTGGAAGAATGAAATTAGTTAATTAAATAATTCAAATGGAATTATTTAATCATGAGAAATAGGATTAATTAAATAATAAAGAATATTTAATTAAGGGATAAATCATAATTAATTAAATAATTAATATTTAATTAATATTTGAGAAAGGGTTAAATGATGAAATGACTAATAAATGATAGAAATTGAATGATTAGTAACGTAGAAAGTGATAATTTGAATTAGTAAGAAGAATTGATTAGCTTAATTAAAGAATTACTTAATTAATAAGATGAATAATTAGCATATGATTAATGAGATATTTTTAGGTGTCTACATTTGCCCCTCTTTGACACAATGTTGGAATGACAATATTTCAAAGAAAATGAAAAAAATTATGCCCCAGTATGCCCTAGTGATATTAGGGTATAATGCCCCCTCAAGAGATTGTTTGTACATTGAAGGCATGAATGATCTCTCGAAAGAAGAAGAATGTTAGATGAAAGATGAAGAATGTTTAACTTGATGACATGAATGAGTTTGATTGGATAGAAGAAATGGTTAGAATGCTTCGAAGATTGATTGGATAAGATTGATGGGATTTATCTGATTGATTTGAATGATAGGATTGATCTGATAAAGATAAAGTCCAGTTTCAGGAAGGACACATCCTGTATAAGAAAAAGATGATCAGAACATCTGGTTTCAAGAAGGATGCATCTTGTATAAGATAAAGATAGATGATTGTGTTTGATTTCAGGAAGGACTAATCCTATATAAGATAAATGATAGATCAAAATTGATGAAAGTGGAGAATAATTGATTAATAGATAGAATAGTTGATATGAGGAAATGATTTGAGATGGAATTAGAAAGATGTGAGTATAAATTGAAATGAACTCATTGAGAGTAGAATATGTTAGACAAGAAGATGATCTTTGAGATAGAATCAACTGGATGAGATGAGAAAATGAAATGATATGATTGCAAGTCAATCTTGATGGAATGACCTGATATGATTGATAATGATAGTGAATGATAGTGATGAATACTCTTCTTTGCCTTTATTCGTAGTGCAATACATTATCATCATTGAGCCTTATTATGTAACAATAAAGCTTAGTACACCAAGGTATAAGGAACCAGGATGTATAGATATCTCATTGCAAGAAACAAATACATAGCAGACAAGGAATGAACCCTCCATTCTAGGAATTTCACTAAGGGTCGAGGTATGTGTGGCATTCACGGGTTGAATGCTCCTATCATAGACACCCACTAGAGAAATTGCCCCAGAACTTCATTGGTTCACATCATAAAACAACAAAAAAAGTAAAGGATCATGCCCATCACGACTCCTCTAGTCACTTTTTGGACATCCTTGAGTAGCATAGAAACATGATATTTTCCAATTGATAAAAGATAAAAACTAAATTAGACAAAATTCAATAGCTAAACTAATTGTGCCTTTGCTTTGATTTGTTTGATGTGATGGTTGATAATGTCTGGTTTTAGAAGTTTGCAAACCCTATTTAAGACTGACCTGTCTAGTTTTGAGTGTATCCTCTTATGTTTAAGACAAGATAATGATCATGTTGATATGGATATTGATGAATGATAAGACTTGATCAGTTTGGTTGCAAATTTTGATTAGATAGTTATATCCTTTGTTTAACTTCGTGTGAAGTGTTTGCTAGATATTTGCTAGGGTGTTTGATTCTTGGGAGACATGTTATTGCAATTTTTTTATTGTTTTTTACTTTTTAGTTTGTTTTATGATTTTTTCGATGTTTTTGGTTTATTTTTTAGTTTTTTTAATGTTTTTTTGTTTTTCACATTGATGTGGATATCAACGATTAATAAGACTTGATCAGGTTGGTTGCAAATGTTTGATAAGATAATTATATCATTTGTTAAACTTCATGCGAAGTGTTTGTCGGATATCTGATGGCGTATTTGTTTCTTGCGAGACATTTTATTGCAATTTTTATTGGGTTTCGATTTTTAGTTCGTTTTAAAGATCTTTTCGATGTTTAGGGTTTTTGTGGATCATTTTCGAATGATTTTTATTTTGTTTCGTTTTGGATGTTTTTGGTTTTGTCAAGATGAAACATGAAATACCATCAATTGATAAAGATAAGGCTAACTAGGAAAAAATCCAACAACCATACTAATCTATGTCATTGTTTTGATTGCTCGATGGTCGATAAGAATGTTTGGTTTCAAAGAGTGAGTGCCCCGTTTAAAACTGATCTGTTTGGTTTCGAGTATACCCGTCCTTGTATAAGACATGTTGATAGATTTTGATCAATGGATTGATTAACAAGACATGTGATCAGCTTGATTGTAGACTTTGAGAGTTTACATATTGTTGATTTGATTTTATGGATGGCCTATGCTTTCTTGTTTTGATTTTCAGATTTGTTTTTTTATTTTCGATTTCATTTTTAATTTTCAATTTTTATGGCTTTTTTCAAGACATTTTATGATTTTTGATTTTCTCAGGATATTTTCTGATGTTTTATATTTTTAATGTTTTTTGCAAATGTTTTTGGATTTTGAAGATTTTTTTGATTTGTTTGGATTTTGATTTTTCGATGTTTTGGATTTTTTCAGGATATTTTACAATTTTAAGATTTTTTCAGTTATGCCCCCAAGTATACAGACCTATTATGACATGATGATCTAGGTGATGCATGTGGAGACAATGAATGTAGGCATGACCTATGCTAATGCAAGATGAAGATGCAATTCTTATTCAAATAAGGATGATTGTGTGCATCTTTCAATCTAAAATGCGCTAATTGAATTAAATATGTGAAATATTTCATAGATAAGAGTTCAATCCATTCTCAGAAGACCTTAGACTATTCAACTTAACACACTATGTAACCAAGATTTATGAATGGAGGCCTAGAAAACTTATCCATCAATTCTTGAAAATTTGATCTTCTTTTGCCCATGTGTGTGCACTTTATTTTGACTCTTATAACCATTAGAGACGCTAGGAATCCTATGCGGCTAGCTACGTGATTTGTTTTGACTTCAAAAGCAACCTGGATAGAGCCTCACTACCAGCAAGGTTTTAGGGCTCCGACAAGATTATACACCGTAATGCTTAGAATATTGCTCCATTGCCAACAAGCATCCATAGCCTTGATGGAGTTACTCGCATGTTCCCTTAGTCAAGCTTTTTGTTGCACTTGTGTGCATGATATTTTAGTTATATATCTTTGCTCTTTTTGCCATGATATGGATATTTGGCGTAATTTTTCATTTTTTCTTTTCTTGCCTTGACTTGTAAGTAATGAAACTTACTTGGGTGTGACAATTACAAGTATACTGAAGAAGAATATTGCATTTTTCACTAGCTACATGAGCAACTAGGTATATCTGTAATGAATTAGAGCTATTGATTAATGTGTGATATATAGCAATCGATAGATTTCGGGTAACAAGGCTCAACAGTGAAACCTCTACTCAACCATGGATAAAGCTCAATCACAAGGTGTGATTGAAGATATATGAGTAAAGACCTCCTAAAACTTCATTAACAAGTATCTAAAAAATGAGACAACCTTCACTCCTTTCAGTGCAGACAGGTGAATGACTCAGACACTTGCCTTGTTTATCGATGCAACTAAATGTGAAAACAATAATGATATGTAGCTAGATGTTGTGCAATATGAAATGCAACTATGATGCACTCTGAAATAGAGATATGCAATGCAGTACTTGAAAATGGAGAGTTCATTGGTCCGTGCTTGAAAAGTTGGATAAAACTGTCTTTTTCTAATAGAATATAAGGACTCCGCTAGGTGTATTTCATGTACATCTGCGACATCTCCAACATTGATTTCCTCAGTTTCTAGATTTTGTGGACCATCAGAGGGAAATCTAGCTCTGGCACCCATGAATTCAGATATAGCCTTATCATCTTCAAAGCAATCCAACTATGGTAGATCCTCTTGCCCCCAGTCAGTCAAGTGTGGGTGTACAAGACAAATAGATTCTAGTTCTGAAGTTGTGACATGAGCATGTGCTATGCCTGTTTCTATTGACACACTTGAAGAGGATGATGAAGCCAACCATGTGTTGATCTTATTAGTTGGTGTTATGCCTGTGCTTGAAGAAGATGATGGAGAAATTTAGGTATTGATTTCATTAGTTGGTACCATGCTTATCTATGTCACGACATTGGCATTTGATGATAGCGCACCTAAAATTATTGACAAGTTGCTCTTTGTAGTATGATCTAGATTGGTGATTTCATTGATGAGGGGTTCATGAACAACTTGTGTAGAGGGATTGGGATCACTAGGAGAAATGATAAGTTCATTTGAGAGGGAATCTTGTGAGGAACATGGAGGATTATGACATGGAAATGAAGGGATCTTGATTAGGATTTGGAGAAATAATGGGGTCTTGTTTAGGACATGAAGGTGAAGGGATGCTTTGATCTTAAGTTAGAAAGAGATTATTAGGAAGGATGGAAGATATGTCCTGACATTGCTTGAGAGGTGGATGGTGGATGTTGGATGGGACTTGAAAGACCATCTTTCTCTTGAGAAACAAGGGTGTTATTATGAGTGGAATAGAAAAGAATGAGGGGATCATCATAAGATTCTTGATAGGTGGAGTCTTGATGAAAAAATGGGTTGGATGGAAGGGTTTGTTCTTGATCTTGGTTTGTTTCATGACTGATTTCTTCTAATTTTGGATCATCTTGTTGACATGGAGAAGAAGCTTGCATGGGATATTTTTGGAAGGTTTCAACACTTGGGCTTGATGGGAAAGGATTTTGAATGAAACTCTCTAAATCATGACTTGGATTAGGTTGGATTTGTACGATGGATAGCCCTTGGGAGATTGTGTTATTAGATAAAGATGGTGTGGACTACTCTTATGTAACTTCAAGGGATGATGAAATGGTGGATAGATATTTATGATTTGGATTTTGGTTGAATGGGATTTGATTTTGGTTGAAAGAGGTTGGATTTGGGTTGAAAGAGTTTTGGTTTTCATTGAAAGAGGTTTGGTTTGGGTTGAAAGAGTTTTGGTTTTGGTTGAAAGAGGTTTGATTTGGGTTGAAAGGGTTTTGGTTTTGGTTGAAAGAGGTTTGATTTGGATTGAAATAAGGTTGACATGACTCTAATGTTGGTTGAACTGAGGTAGGAATGATTTTGTTGAAGAATGAAGGTTGGAATGTTTGATTGGTCTCACAAGAAGAAGAAGGTTGGCTTGATAATGATTCCCTCGTGGTTATCACTTCTCTCATCATTTTTCTAACCAGCCCCTATGGTTGTTAGGACTAGTCATGTCTATTATTTGTTGTTGCAAAGTCTTATATGTTGAGCTAAGGTTTCTATGGATGGCGATGGAATAGGAATGGAAGGGATGAATTATTCACCTTCTCTACAAAATGCATAACGCCATTCTATGATGTTTGCTTGATTGGTTTAGACCTAGGATCACAACATGTAAGATGTTTTCTCCATTTCTAGAATATTGCAATGTTTGATTGATTTGTTGATCTTGACAAGCTTGTTTGCTCTTGTTGATATTGAAACTTGACTTTGTTGAGGGGTTTGATCTTGTTGATGTTGATGTTGCAAAGATACAGTAGCAAGCAAATAAAACTATGTAAACTAAACAAAGAGAGCACTTGTTTAAAGAAATTTTTCAAATCCTCATTAATGTTGAAATCTTTTTCAAGACCCCATTTTGTTTTCGATAGTATTTTGGCAATTTGATAACACATCAAGCAGACTCTCCTAAGAGCAAAAGGTCACAAGTATTATCACATGCCATATCTTGATATTGTGTCAGCTCAAACAACCCTATCACACCCTAAGGTGCGCCCATTTTTTTGCTTATGTCCAAAAATTAAACCAAAGAGGATTTCTCCTCAATTGTCTTGTTATCCTGAGAGATATATGGTGAGTGTCTTGGGGGCGGATTCTTCCCCACCCTTGCACTGTGATAGTATAAGTGTTTGGTTACTGACTCGGTTTGGCCTCTAGATTTTAGGATATTTAATCAGGATTTCATTTAGGTGGTCATAATCAACAACGTGTTACGCTTCGTTAAGGAGGTCTCCAAGTTTGAAAAGGTTACGCTCTACAAATTTTCGCATACCATATAGGCACTGAGGGAGTCATAACGTCGTTATGATAGCATGTATCGCTCGTTGCTTATAATTTTCATTGCAAACACATTTATTTTATATTGGCTTGGATTACTTGGCTTTAGTTGTTGCCACTTAGGTCATTCCCTCTCACTTGGCCTTATGGGCTACTCGGGAGGTAGACCTTCTAAAGGTTTTATTCTAATGCAGAATTGACAGAAAGCATGGAAAAAGGTGGGTTTAGCTTTTTATCACCCAATTAAGGGGAGAGCATATGCCTATCACCTTCGACACATTAAAAACAAGATGGTTATTTTTAACCTTTCATTGCAATTATTTTCTACAAACTATTTGGAGATGTTGCTCCAATAGACATGATGTTCATTTTAACTCATATAGCAATGATGAATGAATTGCAATAAAAAAGATTTATTTTTGTTATTTTTAAATAGCAGCAAAGGAAATGTGAACTTAACTAAGTCCAGTTGTACTTGCAAAACCCATTAAAAATGTTAGAGTATATTGTGGGCTCAGAAGCCTAAGTTTTTTCCTTCGGTTACAAAAATTTGCTTCAGTGTTTATCAATGATTTGTTATAAAATAGAACACAAAAAGACTAGAATTTAAGAAAAATGAAAGAATAGAGTGTTTTTTTTTTACATTTTGAACTAGCTAAAAATAGTAACCTGCTAAAAATGGCAACTTTCCAAAAATGGAAACTTACAAAAAATGGAAATTTTTCAGAAATGGAAACCAACAAAAAACGGAAACTTTCTAGAAACGAAAACTTGCCACAATGGAAAATTTCCAGAAATGGAAACCTACCAAAAATGACAACTTTCTAGAAATGGAAACCTACCAAAAATGGAAACTTTTCATAAATATAATTTTGCCAAAAATGAAAACTTTTCATAAATGGAAACCTACAAAAAATGGAAACTTTCCAAAAACATAAACTTTCCAAAAAAGGAAACTTTCCAGAAATGGAAACCTACAAAAAATGAAAAAATTTCAGAAATGGAAACCTACCAAAATGGAAATTTTCTAGAAACGAAAAACGTGCCAAAAAGGAAACTTTCCAAATATGGAAACCTACCAAAAATGAAAACTTTTCAGAAATGGAAACCTCCAAAAAACAGAAACTTTCCAGAAATGGAAACCTACAGACATACACAAATTTTAAATTGTTGTTAGTTCACGTCAGGTTCACTAGTTGTACTCATGCTTGAATATCATAATAAAATTATAAATCTGATTAGGGAGTAAAGATGATCACAAATCCTTAACTAATCAAATACAATCAAACATAAACTAATAGAATTAACACAAGATAAGAAAAAATTCAAGTAAATGAAACTCCCTCATCTTGTATTGTGACTTCCATTGTTCTTCTCTGAAATTGCGTGGGTGGCTCTTAGGTATTGCAGTGAAATTCTTGCATAGATTGGCAATTGCTTTGAAGAGTGTGATCTAGACTTTGTGATTCTAGCTTGAATTGAGATATTGATGTTATTTATATAGATTTTCATGAGAGATGGGGAGGGATTTTAAACTCAAGTTTTGATTGAATGATCAGTGAACTAGTCATGATTGATTTGTTAACGCAGATTGATTGACTTGTTAACTCATTTGATTGAGTAGTCAACTAGATAGATTGAGTAGTCAACTAGATAGATTGAATAGTTGACTAAATTGATGGATTAAATGCTTGATTTGATTAGAGAGATAAGTGGATTGATTGACTAGTCAAAAAAGGTGATTTGGAGTGAAAAGGGGTGATTGATGAGTTAACTAAGTTAATTGATTAGTTAATTGTTTTGATCAATCAGTTAAGATTTCCACATGTGTTGTAGGATTTTGAAATTGAATTTTATTTTCATTTTCAAATTTGGATTTGAATTTGGACTTTCGAATGCTGAAATGCACATAAAATTAACTAAAATTCAGATTTGGTGAAATGTTAATTTGAAGAAATAAAATTAAATGGAATTAGTTGAAATTTGAATTTGGGGATTTAGAAGAATGAAATTAGTTAATTAAATAATTCAAATGGAATTATTTAATCATGAGAAATAGGATTAATTAAATAATAAAGGTTATTTAATTAAGAGATAAATCATCATTAATTAAATAATTAATATTTGAGAAAGGGTTAAATGATTAAGAAATGATAGAAATTGAATGATTAGTAATGTAGAAAGTGATGATTTGAATTAGTGAGAAGAATTAATTAGCTTAATTAAAGAATTACTTAATTAATAAGACGAATAATTAGCATACAATTGATGAGACAATTTTAGGTGTCTACAGTGTGCATAAGCAACACCTAAATACCCTCAAATGACCAACACTATAGTTAATTATAGAACATGATTTCTCAAGGGTCATTCCTTTAATTGTTTTTTTAGGAGTCTTTTCTAGAAAATATATTATTTATACATACTTCTTCTACCAAATTTTTTTTATCCAAATCATTTTGTTTCATCATACTCCTTGTCATATGTTTCAAAAATAGTCATATTGTTCCTTTTAGTGGCTCTATTTTGTTTTAGAGAGTATGAAGTAGTGAATTCTCACATAATTTCATTATTTTCTAAGAAAATGTATAAATTGATTCTATTTGTACTCACCTTCGTTATCTAACCTTATCAATTTGTTTTTAGCCAAACTCTTAAATTCTATAAGCTAGTCAAACACTTGTGAATTTGCAACCAATAAATAGACCCAAGTTTTTCTTGAATAATCATCAATGAAGGTTAGAAAAATAAATTGAATTTTTCAAAAAATGTCTTTCCATATGACTACACAAATCTATATGAATTATCCAAAATTATTGTTTAGCTCTTTAATATTTCACCAATCAAAAAGTAGGCTCTATGTTGACAACAATGCAATCTTCATACAATCCATTTGTACCTCCAATGAAAGGTTGGCCTTCAACCATTTTTAATATTTTGACAAAAAATTACAAACTAAAACTAAGATGACTATATATTTGGTTCTACATCTCCTTTTATCTATTTCACTAAACCTTAATGTTTGGTTTCGTTTAGTGAAATCAAGAGGAAAAATCCTATCACATGCCATCTTTTCTTTTACAATAGTTGCATTCTTCTTACTATTTTTTTTATTATGCAATCATCTTCATCAAAATCCACTTGATTTATTTGCTCTAAAAAGTTTCAATATAAAATAAAAATCTTCTTAAGAGCTAGGACTAATATAACTTCATGATGTACTTTACCTCAACATATTTTGTTGTAATTGTAATAGTAATATTGCCTTTGGTTCTATGAGAATGATTATATTCTAGTGTCATTGTGCTATTATGCTTCTCATCTAAGTTGATGAATAAATTCTCATTATATGTCATATGATAACATTCAAAATTAATATATCTTACATTATTGTTATTTGCATTTATATTTAAGTATGATATTAATATTGACAATATTATAAGTGTTCCTTATTTTCTTTTTCAACTTGTTTACTCCAACATTCTAGTACATAATTTATGAAAAATTATTGCAAAAAGACATTATTCATTTTTAATTATTACCTCGCATTATTCCCATCTCTTCCTCTTACTATGAAATTGTTACTTTTTCTCTATTTTTATTACCTCTTTCAATAAAATTGGTAGATTTGCCTCTGTATATGGTGAAAATGGATACAACAATATCGAAAGACTAAATAGATTCAACCACAAAACCCTAGCCTAACAACAACAAAGATCCACCATAACATATGAAGATTACCTAAGACAATGCAAATCAAATGAAATCACAAAGATTATACCATCACATGTCCAATAGGGTTTGGATCTCCATTCTTCCTATCTCCATTGATCTTGTTTGATGTATTTGCTCTCAGATTTTATGTGCACAAGAGCTCAACAAAGAACGGAATGTGGTTGCAAGTAGGATCACCTATGTTCAAAAGCGTAGTGTAGTCAAGTAGTCAATTGATCAAGTAATTAGAATGACTGATTAGAATGATTGATTAGGGTTGATAATGAAGGAAGCATCTCCTTATATAGAAGACACTATATGAAATGGAGGGATAAGATTGAGAGGTGTAAAAGGAGGTCGGCTATGATTAGAGGGTAGGTAAAAGAAATAATAAAATAATGAAAGGGGTAGGTATTGTATGAATTAAGAGATGAATGACATGTGTCATGGGTAGAAAAGGTTAATGAATTAATTAAATAAATAAAGATTTATTTAATTAATAGAAGAAGTGGGATCAATTAAATAAATAAGACATTTATTTAATTTAGGAAAAGGATAATTTAAATAAATAAATGTATTTATCCAAATGAGAAATAAGGTTAGAAGAGGATAAATGAATTAATTAAATAAATAAAGATTTATTTAATTAATAGAAGAATTAGGCTAAAGTAATTAAATAAATAAAATATTTATTTAACTAGACATGACAATTTTAGGTGTCTACATTTTGCCCCTCTTTGAGACAATGCAGCTTGTCGCGTTGTTTCAAAGAAGATAAGATGAACTGATACAAAGTTGCCCCAAGATGGGAATGATATGCCCCCTCGAGAGATTGGATGAAAATGTCTGGAAAGATCGTAGACAATCTCTCGGTAAGAAAGAAAGGCAAGAATGGACTGACCGGATAAAGTGACAGAGTCACGGGATAATGAAGCCTGACTCGGGAGACAAGGGCTAGGGCTAGGGTAGTCTATAAGATAGACCACGAGGGAAATACATCCTCATTGTCATCCACACATCCAAGAGATCAGAGTGTCGAGAGAAAATAGAGCACCAATAGTCAGCAGCGATGGCATTGGTTCACAGATTTGACCGCGTTCATCGATATCAAAGGCCAGCAGAGGCAGGAGAGCCGGTAAGTACCACAAAACCTCCCTGTACTTTGATGCATTTATTGGTGTCATTAATGCATGCTAGATAGGGTAATAAATGCACTTAGAATAGGGTCCAAAAAATGTCAAAAACGCCCAGGCGCGTCTGCATTGGTGCCAGGCACGTCTATGCTCGCGAGGCGCATCTGTGTTTGTGCCAGGCGCGTCTATGTTGAAAAACGCGTTTGTGCAAAATGCGGCCGCGTCTGTGATGTGTAGGCACGTCTATGCCAAAAAGGCACATCTGTGTCACCTAGGTGCGTCTGTGCAGAGCATAGGCATGTCTGTGTCTTTCAGGCGCGTCTGTGTAAAACAGGCGCATTTATGCAGTCTTCAATCGCGTTTATGTCAGGAAAGCGCGTTTGTGTCCAAAAATGTGAATTTGTGTCTTCTAGGTCAAATCGGCAGTTCTGTGATGAACATACGCTGTCGATTGGATAAGCTGCTAAGAGGATATACTCAAGCAGGTCCTCTAGGGAAAACTAGGATCTAGGGAAAACTAGGATAACAAATAGGGCTAGGATTGACAATTCTGTGATAGAACATACGTTGCCAATTAGGAAACTACTGAAGAGGATTCACTCAAGCATAGGCCCTAGGATAAGATAGATCAAGGCACTTTGTGATGAACAGTGAGTACCAAGATATAGTACTTTGTGATGAACAGGGAGTACTAAAATATGAGCAGCACTTTGTGATGAACAGGGAGTGCAAATGTGAGCAACACTTTGTGATGAACAGTGAGTGTCAGACACGTAGTACTTTGTGATGAACAGGGAGTACTAGTAGGATAAATAGCAACACTTTGTGATGAACAGTGAGTGTCACGATGATAGATAGCAACACTTTGTGATGAACAGTGAGTGTCACTAGGATAGATAGCAACACTTTGTGATGAACAGTGAGTGTCACTAGGATAGATAGCCAGATGCACTTAGATAAAAAGTAGCATTTTGTGATGAACATTGAATGCCACGATGACTGACATGATTGATTTGCTTGACTGTAGGAGTATTTGCCTACGTTGGAGTCACGGGAGAGATTCCTGTCGACGCAGAGATTGCGACCTGAGCTGACCTTCGAGGACCGAGCGGCTATTGAGGCTATGGGATTGAGACATATTCTATATGTGCTTGAGTTTTGGGTGAACATGGGATTGTTGACTGCACTGGCGGAGAGGTGGCACTCTGAGACTTGCACTTTTCATTTGCCGATGGGGGAGATGACAGTCACCCTGGAGGATGTATACAGGATTCTGCGGATACCGATCGATGGGGAGCTGATTCCATACGATCGAGACAGAGACAGGGATGCCCTTAGACGAGTGTTCTAGGATCCGGGACTGGAGATAAGGGTGGGACATGTGGCATGGGATACCATGACATGGACAGGATTAGCACTACCAATAGTGTTGGCAGGAGTGATCAGTGGGTTCCTCTGTATCAGTTTTGTACCATTTTGTATCATGATGTAGACACCTGCGGGTGATTGTAGCCATATGATTTTGACATCATTGTATCATGACACTTTATATATATATATATATATATATATATATATATTTGAGATGATTCATCTTTGCGGCAGCTATATGCATGTGTACCTATGTGATGAGATGTTTCTATGTGATGCTTATGATATGGATGCAAATATGTATATGATGCAATGCAATATTTTTTTTTTTGTTCTTTTATGTTTTATATGTGTATGCATGATGCAAATGTGAATGTATGTAATGCAGATGAATATGATAATGCAAATGTAAATTGTGCTAACAGGTGTTGTGTGCAGGATGTGATGTAGTTGTGATATCTATATGTATGTATGAAATGCTTATATGTGGTAATGCAGGTGCAACTACATGAAATGCAAATGTTTTTGGTGTGTCATTATACTTAGTCATGTGATAGTAGGCTACACGGACTCAAGAAGAATGATGGAAGTCAATCAAGAAAGGGGATGGAAGATAGAAGATATGAAAGTGAAAAAGCTTCTTGTGCATTATCATCATTGAGCTTTATTATGGCAAGTAGGTTATGACAATCGAGGCATATGTTTGACCCAGAAAGTCATTGTACCTATTTGCATGGAGATAAGACAGCCACAAACAAGGAATGCCCCAGTTCATACTAGACTCACAGTGTCCTCATATCCTTGGACAAGTCATAGCATTACTAAGAGACAATCCACAGACAGCAAATACAAATAAGTGACGATACCCCATCCTCGCCTTTCTAGTCAAAGACATCCTCGAGATAGAATCTCTAGTCAAAGACATCCTGGAAAAGCTAAAAGACATGTCACCAAAAGATAAAATCAAAATAACACCAAGACTCGACACCAACATCCATTGTAGTCCTCAAGTTAAGTGTCTCTTGTCACTTGTATAAGTCTTATTTGATTGTGGTCACAATGTTTACTTTCACAGAAATGATAGATAGCACTGAACCATATGTTGTCTGAGTCTGTTGAAAGATTTGATTTGTTGAAGCCCATTGTTGCTATTGTGTCTCATCTGAAACTGACTGAATCCATGAAACTGATACTTTATTGCGGAGAAGATGAAACTTTATTGCGGATCTGTGATACAAATGTTGCTTTATTGCGGATTGTGTGCGGACAGACTGAAGGAAGTTGGAAGAAACTGTACTCCTCGAAACATGTGATGTTCTTAGTTCCACACCCACTACTAGACATAAGATTTGCCTTAGCCACAGATAGGAGCTGATTTATTATGAATGGAAAGGGATGAAAAGGAATGTTTATTATGAATGGCAAACCAATCTTGGGTAGATCAATAACAAGCCATGATGGGAATGGGTAAGTTTATTATGAACGAAAAGTTTGTGAGTGTGTGCAAAGTGAAGGATGAAATGGAATCCTGAAGGAGGGAGAAGCAATGTCTCTACACATGGCGTCGATGACCCGATTTTCACCATGGTACTTGCCCAGGGCACCACCGAAGTGGTTTTCACTGTTGGACAAAATGTTTTTTTTCTGCTTTACTTTTTTTATTTTTCAATGTTTTTTGTGTCACAAGGTGCCTGTTTGCCAGGTTTTCACCAAGTAACGATTTTTTTTGTTTTATAATTTTTTTTTGTATTTTTGAATTTTTTTGATTTTTTTGTATTTTTGAAATTTTTTATTTTTTTTTGTATTTTTTGAATTAGGATACTCTGAAGAGCTATGTGTAAAACCTGTGAAGGTGCATGCTATTGATAGGATCCTCCAAAGGTTCACCTTCTGTAGTTGAGAGCTGATATGCCCCAGATCCATATGCTATTGTAATGATGTAAGGACCAAGCCAATTTGGTTTGAACTTGCCCTTCTTCTCTCTGTCTTGCTGATTTTTGGGATTTTCTCTGAGAACTAAGTCCCCTACCTCAAATGTACGAAGCTTGACTTTATGATTGTAGTTGCATTGTTCCTTGACTGAATGATGTGTAGCTTGAGTGACTATCTTCCTTGATAAAGGAATTGAGATAGAATTACTAGTGTGTGGACTACACAGGCTCGTATGCGTGTCACCTGAAGAAGTTTGGGCATCCTTGATAACAAAGTCCCTTGAGGAAGCTCCATTAAAGGTCCATGATGTATCGTCAAAAGGGAATGGATGTGTGGAACATGTGGATGAGTAATGCAGGCTTATGATTGTGAAAAGAATTGAAAGTAGGATAGCATGATGGAGACTTAGGATCAACAAATATGCTTTTTGACTTGAAATTTTAGAACTTGTGCCCCCAGTTATTTTGGTGTTAGGGGAGATCATCTCTTGTTCTTTTTGCTTCATAGGAGTTTTATCCTTGACTTTGATTTTTGCAGAGTCCAATAGCTTTTGATTTTGATTTGGACTGAAGGACTTTTCTTTAGTTTTGACTTTTAGATTTTTCTTTTCAAAGCTTGATTTTTCATCCCCAATGAGTAAGGGCTTTTTTTATTCTTGTTGATCCAAGTCTAGGAGAGGAGTGGAAATGGAATGAGTGGATGATATGGTAAGGCTATGTGAGTTATCAAGAGGGTTGGCGATACGCTCAATAGATTCTTCGTTGGAACCACTCTTAGGACTATTAATATCAAGAGGTGCTTGCACCACTAGAGGAGATTTGCATTCAGACTTAGTAGCCACAACACTAGGTGATTCACATCCAATTCCTTGCAAATTATTTATAAATTGTTCCTTTCGAATGAATACCTTAGGAGATAATGGGAGTTGGTCAACATGAAATATATACTCACCACATCCTAGGTCTTTAATCTTGAACTTTTCTTTTAGCTCTGCTTGTTTGGATGTAGAAGCTTTTAAGGATTCAGGATCCACATATGCTGAAGAAGGAATAGCTTCTCGATTGACCGGTATTGTTATTTCTGATCTAGGTCGTAGATTGTTGCAATATATGAATGGATTTGGGTCAGCTTTGATAGTCACTTCAACTCCATTATGTGGAAACTTGATACATCGATGATATGTAGATGGGACTACGCTCATCTCATGAATCCATGGACGTCCCAAGAGTATGTTGTATGTGAGATCTAGATATAGGACTTGACAAACCACATCCTTTGTAATGGGCCCAACTCTGAGAGGTAAGGTGACTGTGCCTTTGGATGAACGCTCTTCATCATCATATGCCTTGATGGTAATTTTGTTTGTAGAATTCACAGCTTTATCAGAATATCCCAATTGTATTATTGTGTTCAAAGTACAAATATTCAGACTTGCTCCTCCATCTATCAAGACTCGTTTTATTCGATGTTTGTGTAGGAAGGCTTCAATGTGTAAAGGTGCATTATGTGGCTGACTTACGGAGGCATCATCAGCTTCTATGAATGTAAGGGAGTGTGGAATAGAAAGGTATCCCACCATGGCTTGAAATTGGTCCACGTTCAGATCAGTAGGAACGGCAGTGTCTCTCAAGATTTTATCAAGAATGGCTTTATGTACGGGGGATATGTGTAAGAGCTCAAGGATTGAGATAAGCGTGGGTGTCTTCCCTAATTGTTCTACAAGATCGTACTCGGGCTTGGTTGATGAGGAAGCAGTGTTTTTAGCTGGAGCACCTTGCAAAGTGATTTTACCTCGATGGGTTGTAACATGACATTCAAAGGTAGGTTCGGAAGAAGATCCAATGCCTTTTAGGACAATCTTGGGTCTTTGGGTAGAATTTGTAGGTGTTTTGTCCTTGATGATAATGGTAGAGACATAATTGTCCATCGAGATGTGATTGATGGTTGAATCATAGTTATAAGATGCTCTGGTATAGTTGGTTTGGTCATCTATGGCTGCAGCTTTTCCCTTGTCATGCTTTGGGAATGGTTCCTTAAACATTTCATGTTCTTGATTGGATGAGTGTCCTTCAATCTCAATGTCACCTCTATCAATGAGATCTTGTATGATGTTCTTCAGTCGATGACAATTTCCTGTCTTATGATCCTTACTCTTATGAAATTCACAATATTCATCATCATTCCACCAATTTGGTTTGACCTTTGGTTCATATGGAGAAAAATCTGGAATAGTGATTACTTTGTTTGCCACTAGCTTCTTGAAAACTGACTCAAGTGGTTCTCCTAATGGAGTATACTTCCTTCGTGATTTAGAAGTTGTTTGAGTATTCACTTGATTGTTTGTAGAACTTGATCTAGAAAAAATGATTTTTGGTCGTACTATGTTGGCATCAACAACACCATCATTGACTGTGTTCTTGTTTTTATTCAAAAATCTTGGCTTGTCTTTTCCTTTAAAGTCATCTTTGTTTTCCTTGAATATCTTAATGACTCCTTGTTCAATTAGGACCTTCTCTGTTGCTAAGCCTTTTTCAATGACGTCCTTAAAGGTGGACAAACAAGCTTTTCTTAAATCATAACCAATGTCTTTCTGGGTGAACATCTCTACCATTTGTTTTTGTGGAATTTCACAAGAGCATCTGTTGGATAGATTCCTCCATCTTTGTAAAAATGATGCAAAAGACTCTCCCTCTTTTTGCTTGGTGTTGCACAAAGTAGTGACTGATATGTTTGTCTCTATGTTGTAGGAGAAATGTTGAATAAATGCCTCTGCTAGATCACCCCATGACTTAATACCAGGTGGGAGTTGGGAGAACCATTCCATAGCTTGATCACCTAGGCTTTGTGGGAATAATCTCATCAAATATGTCTCTTCTGCTGCTACCTCAATGCAAGTTGTGAAAAATTGTCTTATGTGTGCCTTAGGATCCCCTTTTCCTCTATACTTATCAAACTTAGGTGTCACAAAGTATGTAGGAAAAGGAGGCATTGGAATCCTCTTGCCAAATGGATAAGGACATAGGTCTCTCATTGTGTATGTTGGCTTTGGTGTATTTATGTCCTCCATTTTCTTTTGTAAGTCCCTGATTTGTTGCTCCAAATTGTTCTTAGGTGGAGATCGACTTCTTGGACCATACCCTATGCTTGAGGCACCAATTGGAGGAGGAGCATGTTGCATATATGGATGATATTGATCATACACATGTTCATATGGAGGAGATCTATAGTGATGCTGCATATATGGACCACTTGGTATAGATTCATGTTGAGGAACGAAATATCTATTTTGTCCATGTATACCATACTCTACAGGCATGTCATGTTCTAATGTGTTGCCCCCAAATTTGACACGGGGTTTCCTTGTGTCCAAATTTTGAGCATGCCTTTAAATATCCAATTTCTTTGGTGGTTGATTCTTAGCATTGATATGTGATTGAGCATATTTCTCTGCATAAGACTTCCATAATGGTCTGCGAAGGTGAGTATCATATGCTTGACCATGTGTGTATGGGACCTCTGGTTTTTGAAACAAAAATGATGGTGATTCAAGCACCATATGTGGTCCTCTATTGCCTCCACTATTAGGCATCCTTTGATCCATGTTGGAGTGAGTTTGTTGCAAAGGTTGATTTTCCATTATTTGAGACATGTCAAAATCATGAGGTATATTGGTTCCACTTTGTGCCATCACTTGTAGAAAGTATTGTCTATCTCTCCTCATTATTTCCTCAACCAATTGATTGAAATGGGGATTCATAATGGTGTCTCCCACTTCTGCTGAATGTACGAAAAAGTTGTCCATATTGTCATTGTGTGTATCATTGTTGTTTGTAGTGTCAATGTTTTCAACATTTGGAATGTTTCTATAAGCATCCATGTCAGATAATGTAGTATGATCAGAATTGAAAAAGATATCATTGTCATACTCATAAGAACTCATGTTTGCGGACTCTTGAGCCTCTTTAGCTTCTCTCCTAGATTTTTGGAAACGGGTTTCAACCATGAACTAGGTATTGATCAAGATGTGTGAGACTAGATGAAAATGGAAAAGAGTATGGAAGACCAAGAGTTGGATGGAATGTAAATGAATCTGAGGTTTACTTGCAATGTCCAAAATGTAAGACCAAGTATGTATATAGTAGAGTAGGTGTGACTTCCAAAGAGAGGATAGTTTCTCTTGATGAGGTAAGTTGACCTTGACTCTAAGTAAGACCAAATGAGACCCAAAGGTGATAGACCTTGATGAGGGACCACTTAACAAAATGTTGTTGTATGTAGTGTGTTGACAAAGTATGATGAGGACAAGCAAGTGACCTTTTGACTCAAGTTTAGACAAATGTAAATTTAATGCAAGATGTAAAGCAATGATGGACTTTGTGAGACCCAAAGACAAGTTGAATGCTAGATGAAAACCTGGAGAAACAACCTAGGAAGCTCAAGAATTCCGAAACTGATTGCTCTTGTTTGAGGACTGTAAAAATTTTCCAATTTGTGAAGTTGTTGGTTGTGACCAAATCTGAATGTTTGACTGTTTTTTGTGATAAGAGGACACAATGTTGATGAGGACTCAATGTTTGCAAGTGTTTAGACTCAAAATGACTCCAAGAAAAGTGTGTTGTTTGATGTAAAAAATGTTTTGCATACACTTAAAGACACAAAAGACACAATGTTTTGCTGTTTAGTCTTGACTATTTGAATGTTTAAAATAAGTCAAGCACAATTCTTATGGTTGGCCAAGACAATAGTTGTTGATCCCACATAAGGTTTTACCCCCGAGGCTATGCTATTCAGAGCGGATACTTAGATGCTTGACCTCACTGGCTCCACCCTCGGCACTCACTTCTCGGGTCAGCCAAGCATCAGTCCCCACGAAAACTCCCCGTGGTAAACTTTTTATCTCTACTAAGAACCGTATGTGTGTGGGCCGCTACCAGAGGTCCGACCTCTTGCCTCAACAACTAGAAGGATTTTGGCTTCTAAAACAAAAAGGTGCTAGTAAGGGCATCCGCTCGTGTGGCCATACATGCGGCACTTTCAGCTCTGTAAATATAGAAGGCTCCCAACCGGTAGGGGTTACGCCCTTCAACTGATCAAATAAATTTGATCAAACGGGTTTATGGGGAGACATAGTGTCGGTATGAACTAATCAGCACACGTTATCCATAGTTTTCACCATGAATATAGGTGTTTATAGTGGTTCGAAAGAGCTGGGTTTTCCTCGCTACCACTTGGGTCGTTCTCTTCTCACTAGTAGTCCTAATGACCACACGGGAAGACAGGCCTTCTAAAGATTAAACAAAAAGAGCCTATTGCTCAAGACACAAAAGACAATGATTCAATTTTAGTGCACCAATTGAAGTGTTTGTTAGTCTATGAAAACAAGGCACACAATAAAAATCCAAAAACCCTTGCCAAGGACCTGCAACAAATATTTATTAGTAGTTTGGATTGTTTCAAATGATCACCCCTTCCTGCAAGCACACAAGTTAGGTAAATTTTAGATCCAAAAGACTTTGTGAAATAGGGGCCTTCAAAAATGTGTTTTGTTGACCAATTCAAAGATCTGATTCATCATAAAAAAAAGACCACCTGTAAAATTTCAAGAGATTTCCAGAAATGTAAGAAAATCCAAAAAAATTGCTAATTTGCTCCAAAAATTAATTTATTTATGAAAAATCATTAAAAAATCATATAAAATGTAAAAGAGATCCAAAAAATCTAAACTTTTTACTAAAGAGTCCTGATGGTCTTCCAAACCTACATAAAAAAATTTTTGCAACAAATCCAAGCAGTTTGTGAGATATGAGTAAAATAATGCAAAACCCTAATTTTCAAAGATCTGATTTTTGAGGAATAATTTTGCATCAAATTTAAAATCACAAAGAATAGATCCTGTGTATAATTCTGAGATATTTCCAAAAATGTAAGAAAATCCAAAAAATTCGCTAATTTGCTCTCAAAATTAATTTTTTATGAAAAATTATAAACAATTCATATAAATTTACAAAACGATCCAAAAAATCTTAAATTTTTACTTAATCCTTCTATTATGTTTCCTGATCTGCACAAAAAATTTGATGTCAAAATTCGAAGCCGTTTGTGCGATCTAATCAAAATAAGGAAAAACCCTAATTTTTAAAGATCTAATTTTTAGGGAAATATTTTGCATCAAAATTAAAATCACAAATAGAAGATCCTATGTATAATTATGAGAGATTTCCAAAAATGTAAGAAAATTCAAAATATTCGCTAATTTTCTCTCAAAATTAATTTTTTATGAAAAATCATAAAAAATTCATAGAAAATGAAAATATCCTCCAAAAATTTTGAATTTTGGATTGAGAGCTCCTGATACTTTCTTCAACCTGCAAAAAAAATTTGGTACAAAATTTCCAAGCCGTTTGTGAGATATGATCGAATCTCTCCAAGATCTTGATTTTGTGTCCAAAACGCTAGCTGCACAAGATTATTCTCCAAATTGTTTTACAAAACAACAATATAGGGTTAGAAAAATCTACAAAAAAAATACAGATCTAACAAAAATCCATGTCCCATGGGGCGTGCCAAAATGTATATGGTGAAAATGGATACAACAATATCGAAAGACTAAATAGATTCAACCACAAAACCCTAGCCTAACAACAACAAAGATCCACCATAACATATGAAGATTACCTAAGACAATGCAAATGAAATGAAATCACAAATATTATACCATTACATGTCCAATATGGTTTGGATCTCCATTCTTCCTATCTCCATTGATCTTGTTTGATGTATTTGCTCTCAGATTTTATGTGCACAAGAGCTCAACAAAGAACGGAATGTGGTTGCAAGTAGGATCACCTATGTTCAAAAACGTACTGTAGTCAAGTAGTCAATTGATCAAGTAATTAGAATGATTGATTAGGGTTGATAATGAAGGAAGCATCTCCTTATATAGAAGACACTATATGAAATGGGGGAATAAGATTGAGAGGTGTAAAAGGAGGTCAGCTATGATTAGAGGGTAGGTAAAAGAAATAATAAAATAATGAAAGGGGTAGGTATTGTATGAATTAAGAGATGAATGACATGTGTCATGGGTAGAAAAGGTTAATGAATTAATTAAATAAATAAAGATTTATTTAATTAATAGAAGTGGGATCAATTAAATAAATAAGATATTTATTTAATTTACGAAAAGGATAATTTAAATAAATAAATGTATTTATCTAAATGAGAAATAAGGTTAGAAGAGGATAAATGAATTAATTAAATAAATAAAGATTTATTTAATTAATAGAAGAATTAGGCTAAAGTAATTAAATAAATAAAATATTTATTTAATTAGACATGACAATTTTAGGTGTCTACAGCCTCTATATTTATTTTTAAGGCTAGATTCGCCTTTTTTAATCTTGAAGAATATTTACATTTTTACCTCTTATACCTGATTTAGAAAAAAATGCTTCTTCTAAGTTTTCGTTCATTACTTTTCACACTTTTCACCCTTTCTTTGGTTCTTAATAAAATTTTGCTCAATTTATCCATTTCTATAGTTGTGAGGTCTTTAGAGATTTAAAGTGTAGAAACCATAGTTATCAAACTTGACAGTCAAACTCCTTAATATTTTCTCTGTGACATTCTTGTCGGCCATATTTTGATCGAAAACTTTCATTTGAATAACTAGAACTTTTATTTGTTAGATAATCATTCATAGATTCACCATTGTTCTTTTTAATATTTTTTCTTCATTGTCTATAATTTAAAAGTTTGTGCATCTTGATGTGTGATAACGGTTATTTCCCTTGCTTTTGCACACTGAACAATGCCACGTCTTAGGAAATGTTGTTTGATTAGTTACACCTTGAATAAATAAACAAGCCTCATTTTCTTTCTTTCTTTTTTCCATTGTACTCCATTTTTTATTGGTCACTTAATTTGTATTAAATATATCTACATTTTCAACATACTCTTTATGTATAATTTCTCATAGATCTTTATATTTTATTAGAGTTTGCATCCTAGTGTACTAATAGGTAAAGTTGTCTCATTTAAAGACAAATTTAAAATGCTAGACATTACATTCCTTGTCATACTTATCATTACAAAAAAATGCACAATAAATCAAAATCTTAAAATAAAAATTTTGTACTTCGCCCACATTTTAATCAATATTGACATCTCTTCACCTCTTCCAAAGGATGTGGTTCTTATGGTTGGGGATAGGCCTTGGACTCAACCGCTAGATTTTGAGGCCCTCCCCTTTTTCTACTAGATATGCTTCTCAATAGGTCATTTAGCCACAAACTATTCTCTCCCACGCCACAAAGGTGTTGCTACTTGGTGGAAGGATGGTACTGCATATCACTTGATTGTCAATGCTTCTAATTTTGATTCTATTGGCTCCTCTTAGGAGGATGATGTATCCTCTTGGGATGAAGTTGTACCTTAACCAACTGTTGAAACTTTTGGGGACCCTCTTGAGACTATTGATGTGGCCTCCTTTGTTCTCGAGGCTCCCACTTTTGCTGCTATCATTTTGTAGCTTAGATCTTCTCCTACCGAATCTACTCTTGATTTTGTTATGTAGTAGCCACCTACTGCTAAGCACTGGTAGTCTATTTCTATTGATGATAGACCCTTTGCAGAATCCTCCTCATTTGATTCTTCTTTTGTTAGCCCCAATGATAGTATTGTCTGGATTGTGGTGTGTCTCAAGAGGAAGGGGAAGTCTTTCCCTCTTCTCCAAACCCATCCTCTTGGCTTGGGTGTTCCCCCATTATTGAGTGTATGACTATGTCCTCTGTAGCGTCCTAAAATTGCGACACTTGCAATTTCGACTGCATTTCGGTCTTCACGATGGCGACGCAACACGCAACCTGAATGGAGACCCCGAAACCTGATTATGACACCAAAAACTGCATTTTCTTGCACCCTGGCCTGAACCTCCTTTGCACCCTGCTGTCCCGGGAGGTGGGACCAGAGCGCCCAGCGCCCTGGTCCTTCAGGACCAGGGCGCCCAGCGCCCTGGTCCCTGGGTCCTATTTTGGGCCCGGTCTCTTTTGGACTTCGGGTCTTTATGTTTGCAAATTGGAAAATTATCTTTCCTGGTCGGCCTAAGGTCGGGAAAATCAGTCTATTAACCCTAATTGGCAAGTATATAAACTACATTTGCCTCTCCCATTTGGGTAAGAAGGACATATGATGGACAAAGCGTGGAAACTATACTCAAGCATTCAAGCATTCAAGCATTCAAGCATTCTTTCAAGCAATTGATCATTCTAAGTCTCCATTCAAGGCTAAGTGTTGCATTCAAGACAAGGATTCAACCATTGAAGAGGAGATCACATACTACATGCTACATACAACATACAACAATACAACAAACAACAACATCTATACCTTCGCACATAAGGATACAAACATCCTTACAACAAGGTATTAGTACTTGTTTTACATTACATTTACAGCATTTCTCATTTCTTGGTTAATTCCAAAACCGGGGTTTGACCTAAAGGTAAACCCCTAATCCCTAACCCCCCAATCGTCTTCGCTTTTCTGTGTGTAGGTTGTAGGTACACGGCTGAAATTGAAGATCTGGAATCCTTGTGCAGAGACGAACAGATCCCCCTTCGTTTCGCGGATTTTTTGGAGGACCGTGTGCACGTCGGGCGCCATCGTCCCGTCAACTTTTGCTCAAATTTGTAGGACAGCGCCGTATCGACATTTTACTGCTAATTCCAGGTCCGCAGCTTCATCCTATATCCCTATCTCAATTTATAAGTGAATCTTTGTCACTTTCTATGCATTCCTAGCTTAATTCTTCTATCAACATTCTTTACAAAAGAGGGTAGCCTTGCTTTCTTAACCCTTGAAACACATTTAGCATCCAATCTTGCATTGTGTGGGATTGGATCTTGTGGGTTTCAACCCCTCTTTTGAATGTAAAGTCCCTCCTAAGTGAAAACCATCAACCCTAGAGTGACTCTCCCTTCTCTCTCCTTGGAGTTGGAAGAGGGGAGAGCAACTAGGGTTCGATCGCGACTTTCCGCTGTACATCCTCCAAACGGTCCCAACTCAAGGGTGTACAACATGGTCTACCATATAAAGCCTGAAAAGGAGACATACCAACAGAACTTTGGTAACCATTGTTGTATGCAAACTCCACCAAGTAGAGATAATCCTCCCAACATGACTACTGATCCATAACATACATCCTCAACATGTCCTCCAAAACCTAATTAACCCACTCTGTCTGACCATCTTTCTTAGGATGATAGGTTGAACTAAAGTTCAACTGCGTCCCTAAATCATGCTAAAGTGCAGTCCAAAAGGATGATATGAACACTAGATCACGATCTGAAATAATCCATCGAGGAATACCATGCAATCTCACTACTCCCTCCATGAAAATATGAGCTACTGTCGTTATTGTATATGATGACCTGATCGTAGAAAAGTGTGCCACCTTAGTCAACCTATCAACGATGACCATAATAGCATCACGATGACGAGAAGACATAGGCAATACAACAATAAAATCCATAGATATGATATCCCATTTCCATCCTAGAACCAAGTTTGACTGCAATAATCTTGTTAGATGTTGATGCTTTTCATTCATTCGCTGACACTCTAATCAACATTACACAAAATCTGTAATATATCTCCTCATATCGATCCAATGATATATCTGCCTCAAATCTACGTGCATATTCTTGACACTTGGATGTTTCAAGTAAGGTGCACGATGTACCTCTAACATGATCAAATCTCAGAGACCCTCTGAAGGTGGAACATAAATGTGTCCCAAATGCCTAAGAAGACCATCCAACTCAACTAAATAGCCTACATATCTTCCCTCAAGAGCTCTACCTGCGACAACCTCTGCAATAACCTCCTAGTACCACACATGTGAAGGAAGGGCACTGAGAATATGACTCCTCAAATCCACATTAAGAGACACTATTGAGATCTCATCTACTACCACATTCTCCTTACCCTGGATATATCTCACCTCAAAGTTGTTATCACACAGGAACTCTATCCAATGCCTCTGCCTGGCATTCAAATTTGGTTGCATAAAGATGTACGACAAACTTTGGTGATCAATGTGCAACTCGAATCTATGCCCAAGAAGAAAATGCCTCCATCTAACCAAAGCATGAACCATTTCCGCTAACTCTAGATCGTGGGTGGGGTAATTTTTCTCATGATCTTTGAGTTTATGCGACTCATATGCAATCACACAACCATCCTACATTAACACTTCTCCTAGACGCTCTAAAGAAGCATTTGTGCACACTATAAAATCTCCTAAAGGATCTAACACTACTAGAATAGGTGCACTAGTCAAACGCTCCTTAAGGATTTGAAATGATGTCTCACACTGCTATGTCCAAACAAACTTCTTCCCTTTCCTCTAAAGAGAAGTGATATGATGGGCTATCCTGGAGAAATCCTGAATAAACCTGCGATAATATCCTGTAAGACCCATAAAGCTACGAACCTCGCCCACATTAGTGGGTGCTGGCCAATCAACAATCGCTTGGATCTTAGAGGGATCAACTATGATACCCTCTCCTAAAATCACATGACCAAGATACCGAACCTCTGACTGGAAGAACTCACACTTTTCCATATTGGCGTACAAATGATTCTCCTGTAGGCACTGCAAAACCTGTCTCAAACGGTCCTCATGCTCCTCAACTGATCTCGAGAACACAAGAATATCATCCAGAAATACTAGCACAAATTTGTCCAAATAGGTTCTGAATACACCATTCATCAAGCTCATGAAAATTGATGGTGCATTCATGAGACCAAAAAGCACCACTGTAAACTTATAATGTCCATATCTAGTATGAAATGTTGTACGATGAATATATACCTCATGAATCCTCAACTGATGGTACTCAAACTTAAGGTTAATCTTGGAGAAGACCTTTGCATCCTTGATCTAATCAAATAAATCATCTATGCTTGTAAAATGATATTGGTTCTTCACCGTCACCTAATTAAGTTGCCTATAGTCGATGCATAAGCGAAGAGATCCATTGTTCTTCTTCACAAACAACATAGGTGCACCCCATGGGGACACACTAGGGAGAATGAACCCCTTAGCTAACAACTCCTCTAGTTGTAACCTCAACTCACTCAACTGTTGGGTAGTCATCCAATAGGGAGCCTTAGAGATAGGCTCAGCTCCTAGCACCAAATCAATCCAGAAAAATCAATATCTCGTGTGGGCAGCATGCCCATAATCTCACTAGGGAAAACATCTTCAAACTCTTGTAGGATGGGATGATGTTGCAGAACCTCCTATGAACTCACTCCCTCATCCATGCCATTCACCCTAACTGCAAACAACCGAAAACCCTTACATGCACACCTCTTCATTTGCATAGCAGAAATCATGCGAAGAGAAATAGGTCTTAGAATACCCACTATCTCCACACTCTCCCTGCTATCATCCACACACTACACTCTCTTACCTCGACAATCTATTTGAGCTTGATGAGACTCAAGCCAATCCATACCAAGCACAATTTCATAGGAACCCAAGGGTAAGACATGAAGATCCACTAAGGTATGGCAACCACCTACAACCAAGGAACAACCAAGCACAAGGGAGTCCACTATCGCCTTAGACACCGTAGCTAACTCTGCTTGCCATTTATCATCCTTCTTAGCCACTTGAAGCCTGCATCTCTCTACTAGAAAAGGAGTAAAAAAATAAAATGTAGCACCTGAATCAAATAGCACTAAGCAAGAGATACCTCCTATCATACTTGTGGTCTCAACAACTGACACCTATCGCTCAGCCTGACAGTTATCAACCACCGCAAACACACGATGGGATCTACCTACATCTCCAACTGTAGGTTCAAAATTAGTTGGCTTCTGTTGTCCTAACATCTAAGAAGTATGATGAGGATAATGAATGGAAATGTGTCCTAGCTGCCCGCATGAAAAGCAATCTCTCCTACCAAATCCTCTACTCATTCGAGTAGCAGTCTACTGCTGAACACTGCCTCTACTAGAAGTTGGCTGAGAACTCTGCACTCACTGAGAAGGAGTAGTCTTCCTATCATGTCGACGACTATAAATCCTGCCAACCTAAAATCTAGCACCTCGCACAAAGCTCTCACCCTAAGGATTCCCCTTCTTAAATCGTTGACCACTGCAAAAGGAAGAGGGATGGCTCCTAGCAACACCTGAAGTCTGCGGCTAAGAACCTGTCACAACAAATCTTGTAATTGGTGCACTTACTCTCTATCCACCTATCACACCTCTTGAAGCTAAGGCTAGATTATCCTCTGCTATCCTCGCCTTTTCCACAACCGTCTCCAAAGTCTTACGTTCGTGCATTCGAACCTCACCACTAATACGATAACCAAGACCTCTCATAAAGTGTTGAATCAACATCGGCTCATCATCTACAATCCTATAATATTGTATAAGCTCAAAGAACCTATACTCATACTACTCCACAGTAATTCTCTGTCGCTTCAAATTATGTAACTCATTGGCCTTTCTCTGCCTCCAATTCTTTGAAAGGAATCGAGCACGGAACCGCTCCAGGAATAACTCCCAAGATATTGTCGCTATGTCCAAACACAACTTTTGCTCCTCCATATGCCACCATGTTGTCACAAAATCATGAAGATGCATAATCGCACACCTCACCTTGGTGTTACTGCTACACTGGTGCATAGAAAAGCACCTACCCAAGTCCAATAGCCAAGTCTCCGCCTCCATGCCACTGCCTAAGCCATCAAAAGTAGGAGGGTGAGTCCTCATCAACTCTCTCATGTGACTAGCTGCAAGTGCGTCCTGATCCACCTCAACTCTCCTCCTAGGAGAATGTGAACAATCTCTCTCTTGATACTCTGAATGATGAGACTCCACCTGCTAGTTCTCCTCTTGTCTTGGTCCTAGGCGACCAAGAAGCTCCTAAAGCACGTTCACCAATTGTGAAATTGCATCACCTCTAAGTTGATCCTACTATTGCTCCTCATGGTGTGACCCTTCAGAAACTTTGGGATGATGATTCCTACGAGTACCCATGCAACCAACACAACGACGATCTCTACCCCTAGCAGGCATCTTGTCTAAACAAGATACAAAAGAGAACTATAAGCTAACAAACTAAGGCAATAAGAGAAAAAACAACAAGCATGGATCAAACCGCTAGGATACCCCATGTTAAATGCTAACATGCACGATGGGATCAAATTAAACCACATTACTCAGTGTATGAACATGGGCTCTTATACTAGATGTAATGCCCACCAAAATACCCTAGAGAAACTAAGGATCCAACACACTAAATGGAGATTAATTTTTTTAACATCTAATGCTACATATAACATCATCTACAATTACATCCATTAACATTAATCACTGTGAACATGAATTATGAACACATTAACTAATTACGTAAGTGGAATAACATCATAATCATATCTGGTATCCAAGTTTGACTCCTAAAATTAATATCTTTTTATGGATTCTTTTGCAAAATAAGATTCTAACTATTGATAACTTGAGAAAGAGGGGTTTCTGCATCCCCAACAGATGCTATCTTTGTCTCAATGATGAGGAATCAGTGAACCACATTTTTATACACTATCCTTATGTCCTTCATATTTGGGTGATGTTTTTTCAACATTGGGGTTTGAATTGGGTTTTCCCAGAAGAGATTCAAGATTGTTTCAGAAGCTGGCACTGCACTACCAATAATCTGACCATAAGAAATTTATGGAAGTTTTCCTTCGCTCATATCCTTTGGGGTATATGGAAAGAGAGGAATAATAGAATCTTCAGGAATGATATTAACACCTTTGAAGTGGTGTGGCCAAGACAAAATATAATTGTGTTGAGAATGTGATGGCCAGGGAAGAGCATTATTGTAATAATAAGGAGGACTTTGATGTCCTCAAGAGCTAGAACATCCCAGCCTAGTTGGTCTTTTCCCCCTAATGATTGGTTTAAGGCTAACTTTGATGGAGCTGCTAAAGGTAACCCAAGGCTTGCTGGTTGTGGTGGAGTTATCCGAAATGGTGTTGGTTTTTGTATTGGGGCAGTTGCCTTTCCCTTGGGGCTCCAGACTAATCATCTGGATGAAACTATGGGTGCCCTCCAAACTATTAAATTAGCTTATACTCTGGGTGTCAAAGTCTTATGGTTGGAAGGGGATTCTAAAAACATAATTAATTGCCTCCTTGGAAAACACCAAGCATCATGGACGATTAAAAACATCGTTGATTCTGCTAGGGAGTTGCTTGAGGGATTTTGATAAGTGCTACATTTCTTATGATTACAGAGAAACTAACAGGGGTGTTGATTGGGCTACCAATGAAGTAGTATGAAGTGAGCAAATCAAGATCTGGAATTGCAAGGGGGAGCTCTCTTGTGTGGCACGTGACATCTTAATTTATGAAAAATATAATGGTAAGCAAGACCGGATTAGAAATCATTTCCCGAGATGATAGGGGAGGACATGGCAGGAGGAGTTGGTTTTGTATGCAGCCGAGAAGGAGGTACATTAATAAGTGAAGGATCACTTCGCATGCTTTATGGGTGTTTTTTTCCTTATCTAGTGAAAGCACTAGAAATTTCCATTGGCGTCTAGTGGTTTATCACAGAAAGTTCATAGCGAAGAAAGGTATTTGCAGGAATTCTCAGTTGACAGATATTAATAACATGGGTGGAAATCGCAAGAGAATGAAGGCAACCAGTATTGATAAATGGAGGGACTATCCTCGGGTATGGGCTATGTTGCAAGTAGCCAAGATGACTGATTTCAAGGAGAGAATGCAAGAGAAATGTCCCGAAATTACAAGAATTTTTAAAAAGGATTAGAATAAAGGCACATTGACCATTGGCAACAGGAAGGTCAAGGTGACTGAAACCATGATCACTGAGGCTATGGGTCTTTCGATGGATGATATCAAGTTCTATAGGGATAGGAGGATTTTAGATGTTGTCGTGAAGAAATTTCCTAAGGATGAGGAGGAGAAAGCTAGACTGGTGAAGGGCAGCCATACTTACTACTCGCCAAAGGTAACTAAGTTAATTTGGTGAAGGGTTTTGCTTGCTATTATGGAGTTTATCACTTTAGATGGGAGATATACTAGGTTTTATAACTATCATTTTGTCATTCTTAACCATTTTCGATATAAAGAGAAAATTTCCATTCCATATTATCTTTTCTGTGCTCTAAATGTTGGGATTAAGGATGCAATTTCCAGCTCCAATACCAATCCTACAATGGATGAGGGTCTGATGGTGATTTTGTATAATCACATCAAGAACACTATCGTCCATTTGAACATTGCTGAGGTTTCTGAGTCAGAAGAGGAATTGGATGACTCTGAGGATGAGAATGGTGATGGCTATGACACAGAAGCTAAGGCAGAGGACGACCCCCAAATCGCTGGGTTGAGCAATAGAAAAAGAAAAATAGGGAATGAGCTACAGAACAAAGGTTCAGCCAAAAGGAAGTAGAGGGGGGAGGATGATGATAGCTGGTATGAGGAGGAAACTGAGACTGATGACAACATGGATAATGACAGCGAGGAGGTTCAAATCCTCTCAAGCTAGAAGTAGAAAAGGAAAACTCCTAAAAATGATCATGTGGGAACCAAGAACCTGTCGCCTTTCATGACTAGTTCTAAGGATAAGGGTTTGGTAGGGGAGGACACGACCATGAAAGAAGCTCAAAGCTCTGATGTCAGGGAGGTGGGTCTTGAGGTGAATTTGGATCTTGTTGGAGACAAGGCCCAAGAAGGGCAACATCTGAACGTTGACCATAGCATCAAAAATGGCACAGATAGCTTCAACAAGGTTTCCCTTTGGTTGCAAAAGGAAATTACTAGCATTAAAACCAAGCAAGCCCAGGAAGCCAAAAAAATTGAGACTTTAGAAGCTATTGGAACTGGTAAATTTATCTCCCTCCATGAATGTCTCAGTGAACTTACCAAGGCTATTAGTAATGTTGGGGATATCATTAATACTCAACGAAAAAGCTTCCAAACCCTAGAGAATAGAGCTGGGGCTACTGAAAAAAGAATCGAAGGAGAACACGCTCAAGAAGATTGGAGAGAAAATTCATAAGATCCTTAAGGCAACCTCTGCTAGTATGAAGACACTTATCAGTAAGCTTGAGAATGACCATGGGGATAAGGCCTATGCGGGCATCATTGATGTGAAGGAAGACACCCCTGATGATAGGGAGATAGGTCTTGGTAGAAGAACCCATGCGAGCACCAGAAAGATGCAAAGCCAAAGCAAGGAAATTGATGATATCAAGTAGATGACTGATAATATGGAGCAATTGGAGCTAGAAGTTGTGGATATGCTTTAGAACTTTACCTAACCTGGGCTCTTTCACAGTCAGTCTTGTTTGTTGTGTGTTGTCTCTCGTTGCTGGCCTTTTTTGCTAGTCAGTTGTCCTTTTCTTGTTTGTTGTCTTTTTTGTTTTGTTGTGCTTTAATGTATATCTTATGATCTTTTGTTTGTAATGGGTTTCAGGGGCCCATCAAAACTTGTTTTCCCTTATTCAAAAACATCACAATCATATCTACTATCTCTCTAGGGTACCTTAACGTCCTCACTTATTATAACTATCATAAGTGATAACAATCTACTCACTTGATTACCACACTTATCATCAATTAATCCTTAATTTTAAACAAATGCAACTCATATACTTCCTTTCGTTATGATATGCATTCTACTTGATTATTTATCCATTATGAGATACACTCTACTCTATCATCCAACTAATTTGATATGCATACTTTTTCCATGCAAGACTAATCCCTTTCCTGAAGTTCATTTTATAACCAAATCCAAATGTGCTTAAACCCTTAACCATTTCCTATCTTCGTGATCTTTATCCATCTATAATGATAATATAATATTTAATGCATAATCATAATCATAATCATAATCATCTATGCTTAACTACTTCATCCATGCTACACATGCATCTATATACCTAGCATGATCATTTCCTTTAACATTAATCCCAAGTGCATAACGCAAGAATATTAATGCCATCCTATATGCTATGCATACTTCCCTAACTTTCCAATGCAACCACATGAATGACATTATCGACTAAACATGATATTAATCAACCACAATTCATACATTATATTCAATCAAGTTACTTAAGGTTCTTTCACATATCAATCTACATCCTAAATGATAACCATGGAACCTAAACTAATAACTCATCACATAAATCCAATTCTATTGCAAGTATAATTCCATCTCAAACATCTAAGTACATGAAACCATATACTTTAATTATACAAGACCATCACCATACATTTCATAGCATCATTATTATAAATCATGTCATAATCCTAAGATACAAACTACAATATAATTTCATTTAAAATCATATGAATGGTACACCATGAGCTTAGCTCCTCCTAATACATCTACATATTTACATAATAATACATTACATGAATCCAAGATATCCATTACATAAATCTGCTACAAGAACATCCATAGCTGCTACAATGATGAAGAATCCACATCCACGCATGAAGAATCCTTAAGAATATCCCAATGGTTGAAAATCACCAACCATATGACCATATGGAACCAAAGGAACCACTCCCCATGCTAGGAGATGACACAACGTCCCAACTCACACTCTAGACCTAAGCTGGCACCTAACAACCAAGGTGACTAAACAATACAAGGACTCTCAAACAAGAACCAACCACAAGCAACCATAAGAAGAAACTCCTAGAGACTTACAAATCATCAAGTGATAAATGCAAATCAACAAGGCATGAATTGAAAATCAGCAAGGGGACACATGTAGGAGTAGAGTGTCATCATATGTCATCCTCTAACATAGGAAAAAAAATATCACAAGGCACTATCCTGATGGACATGTGAAGCCACCTAAACCTATGAGAGACCAAGGGAGATTGACTTGCCATCGCAATGGCCTTCCCATGCCTATCCTAAAACATCCTCCCTAGGATCAAGTCATGGGGCTCAACTATTAATTATCTTGATTAGTGAATCTAATTACCCGTCCCATTAATTCATTATTAATGTTATCACTTGTTTACAACCATGGTAAACTTCCAATATGCCCTGGCGATCTACACTTCATGCATCCTTAAAAGGAACCTCATGCAAGTCCATCTCTCGTGATCCTGGTCATCACAAGGAAGCCCACTCCCCCTAACATGTTTCCAACAACATAAATATAACAAGACGCTTATAATCAACATGTAAATCTGAGTACCATAATCATCATCATGCAGCGATACGCATACATGGACATCCAATAATCACAATGCCAAATAAACAACAAGGAGCCTCATAGTATAATCAAGCTTCAAGCCATAAAAGGGCAACCAAAATCTGTCACAATATATGAATAGAATGCAAGCAACAAGGTACATCAACTTGTTGATCTGAGAACAATAAATCAACCCTCTCTATCATGACTTCTCAACATGAAGAGAGCATAAATCCATAAATGTGAAACACAACCACCTATAGAAGCAAAACCATAAAAAGATCATCGAATCTGACAAAATACAAAACTGGAAAACATCAACAAGCTTCATAATTGCCTCTGGTACCAATTCAAATTAGAAAACAACCTCACAGATTGACCAAACCAGACAAATACTAAAGTAAATCAAATTAGTACATTTGATTAACAAAATGACGCATTTGACAATTTATATGGCACGTTTGATCAATTCTGAAGCGCATTTAACACATTCTAAAGTCCATATATTTATTGTTTTAGCACATACACCTTATAGATTAGCGCATTTAACAAAATAATTAGCGCATTTGACTCAGGAATTGAAAACTGACAAATAAAGCCAAAAACTCGAATCCAATTTAAAAATCAAGGCAAAATACTTAAGTCATAAAACCAAATTGAAAAGTGACACCCAGACTATATGGAATGATTGAAACAAACGAAACAACAAATAGTAAACTATGGAAAGACTAATCATCAAAATGCCTTTCACGGCTATGGAGTCAAAACTTCACACAAAGACTCACAAAGGGTCTAATAAGCCAGATAATACACACAAACAATCTCAAAACAAGAAGGGGAAAACAAATACACTCTTAAACCAATCAACAAACTTCATATTGAAATAGTGAAGTGTTTATGTAAAATTCATCATTATTCAATTAGAATCAATAAGGAAATCATGAATCCCTGTCTAATCAAAGAATCCTAAATAAACCAATGAAGTAATGCAAAACAAAGTAATATGAATATAAAATATTCAATTAAGACTCCCTATCCCATGATTGCACATGGCTTCCATTGTTCTTCTCTTCTTCGTGGTATGATGGTTCTCAGATATTACGATGGCGACCTGCAAATGACACAGATTTAAAGTTTGTGATTATTCGTGATCGTGATTCTCATGATTGTTTGTGATTGTTTTGATTGATCATGATTGTTATGATTGATCGTGATTATTGAAAATGAGGAATTGATGCTCAATTTATAGATTTTTTGAGAGGATTGAATGAGAGGTGGAACTCAGGTGAACTCACATGTTGATTGATAGTTGAAATGTTGATTTGGAGGTGGAACACAATTGATTGAATAGTTAATTGAGTTAACTGATTGAGAAAAGAACTGATTGATAGAGGAAAAAGAATTTTTGGAGGAGAATTAAAGAAATGATGTAGTTAATCAATTAATTGAAAAGATCAATTAAAATAAATGGAATAGTTAACTGATTGAAAGCTTTTAAGAAAAAAGCAAAGTGGAAGATGGAAATAGAGATTGGAAAGATAATGATTTAATTAATCAATTAATTGAATTAATTAATTTAGCATGTGCCTGCACTTTGACTTTGATTTTCAATTTAATCTTTGCATGAGATTTAATTCAAATATTGAATTTATTTTAAATTCAACTTGTTATTTGAATATATTTAGAACTTGACTTTGGAATTCAATTTTATTTTTGAAATCATGCACATGTATTTAAATTAGATGAATTTAGAAGAAATGATGAAATTAGAAGAATTGATGAAATTAGAAAAATTAATTAGTTAATTAAATAATTTAAAGAAACTATTTAATTATTTAGAAATTGAATTTAATTAAATAATAAAAATTATTCAAGTTAAAGGATTAAAATCGCAATTAATTAAACAATTAATATTTTAGAAAAGAGTTGAATGATTAAATGATTAGAAATAGAAATAGAATAATTAGTAAATGAGGAAATATGAATTTAGAACAATAAGATTAATTAATCTAATTTAAATAATTAAAGAAGTATTTAATCAATTAGATGAATAATTAGTACATGATTAATGAGACATTTTTAGGTGTCTATATGAAGCTCCTATGAAGTATCTCTCACAGCAAAGCAAGACCAAGGACTCACAGGACTACCACAACGTTTCCCAATCTCCTCTAAAAGAACCTAGACTCTCAACGAAATGCCAAAACAACAACCTTCACTGATAAGATACAAGATTTCATCTCAGAAGAAAATACCAAAATATACAGAGTCGTGTGCTCACGACAAAAATCCCAGCCAATAGAAATAAACTATTTTCCCCCTTCCTAAGGTTAAACTATATTATAAAATCTATGCAGGCAAATATTTTCCCCAAAACTATAGTCTAACTATAGGTAATATAAATTTTCCCAAACACCCGCATACAACCATTTTTTTGCAAACACGGAGAATACACAAAATCTAAAAAATAAAACTTCAAAGGAAAGACCTCCAACCTGGATTAGAAGGGATGGAAGAAGGTTGAAGAAGCGCCCACAAAATCCAACAAACTCCAAAGCCAAAATCCAAGCTCCCAAAATCAAAATTTGCAAAAAAGATTCAAAAACGGTAACTCGACAACAAGCTCAGGCTATCGAATAAAATGAAAACTAAACCAAAATCCTAGCCTCCAAACCAAAACCCTAACCTGAAAATCAACCAATGAGAATAAGGGTAGGTAGGGGAAATATTAAAACATATTATAAATACAAGTGGGATGTAAAAAGACATAATATAAGATACTTGATTACCCCCACATAAATAATAATTAAAATGTACAAATACTATAGGCTAAGATTAAATAAATAAATCAAAATGGGTAATCAAATAAATAACTCAAAGGCTTATAAAATGAATAACCATAATAAATATTATTTAACCTTAAGGTATAAAAATAATAAATAAATAATTAACACCAATATTAATTAAATAATAAATATTAAATAAACCATAAACCAACAATAAATAAATAAACATTAAATATTAAATAACTAATGAATCAACAATAAATGATTAGACATAAAATCACAAATAAATAATTAAACATTAATCCTCAAATAATTAAATAATTTGAATACCAATAATCCAATAGTTAGATATTAATAACTATATAATTGCGCATTAGTTAATCAAATAGATCAATAAGCATAGCATACTCACAAAACCACAACTCACTCACTAACATGGCGAATTACGCCAAGACATTGATGACTTAAGGTGAACAACTTAGACCTACAATATGTGAAGGGAATTGATGCCATCTTCGAACCACATGCCATTGGGATTTAAAGACACACTCAAACTTGTGGAGCCAGGTGGAGTCGATTTCTGGTACCCCGCAAATCCTGCAACCACAAAGCAACGGTACAACATATATATATCATAATAGGCAAGTGATAGGGAATCACAACGACACATCTCACTCGCAATGAGTGATGTGACATCATCTCTCTCACGAAGACAATCATACAATGATCAAACACATCACATAGTCCACTCATCATATGTAATCATGAAATAGGGTTAGTGTAACCATAATAACATCAAATGCATGATCAATATAAACTATCAATAATCCATCAACATAGTAATGCATATAGAATCCATCAAACACATATATCCATCAAATCACATCATCAATAATGATGGCATCATCATCCATATAAATCATCAAAATTGAACATGTATAATAATGTCTAGCATCATGATGAGCAACTGAACACATGTATAAGCATAATCCAAAACGTCATAGATAAATAAAAGTCAAGTCAAGGAAGGACACTACAGAATGACTCTTGTTGAAATACAAAAATGATCTTCATCTCACATTTCTCAACTTTAAAATATGATAGCAAAAAAATGATCTTAATTCGTATTTTTTTGTGATAAATATACATGAATTATGGTAATCCAAACTCAAGTACTACCAAAGATAAGAAGTGGTAATCTAGTCGTTTATGCCTTTGATCTTGATGAAGATTTTCATAGTCTAATTATTTATGATTAAGATATCAAATAAAGGTAATGAGACAAATAACAAATAATTTATAGATCATATATAATTAGTACATACCTAAAAGCTTAAAAAGATCTATTATATAGAATTTAATTTAAATAGATGAAGATTAGATTAATATCATATTGATGAAGTGAGAAAAACCTTGAAAGGGCTCTGCAACTACGCCTGCATCTACGTCACGCCTTCAGGGTTTTGCACGAGGCTGCAGGGGTCGTAGCCACTGACATGGGGGAGAGCAAGCGACCTCCTCCACGTAGGCAAGTTTCTATTGCCTCTTGGTAAGTTTCTCTTATTTTGTTGAGTCTTCTTTTTTCGATTGTCCTTCCCCGTCGTCGCCCATGCTCCTCTCTGCGTGTGTCAGTTAATGTGCATTTATAGAGGGCTCATTCGGAGGCATCTCCAAAACAAACAACAGATCGGGAGCCAAAGATGCAAAAAAGAAAACATTTAAAGAAGTCATTGATCGTCCTTTCAACGCCATCGCAGAGGGTGCTAGGTTTGTGACTCTAGATAATGGCAGCCCCCGTGGAGAAGGTAAGGACCCTAATGAGTTAATGTGTAATGAAATTGCTCTTGAAAAGAATAAGATTAAAAGATACTGTTATTTTCTTTGTTGGTGTTGATGTCGATAAATGTCTGGCCCGGAAATTTCTTGATGACGGGTTTAGAAATGTGTGGAATATCAAATTAGGTTATCATGTTTCATTTTGTAGATTAATTCAAAAAGGATTATTCGTAGTTTTTTTCAAGGATCATAAGGCACAAATGGAAGTCATTAGCAAACAATACTGGACGGTGGGTAAATGTACCTTCCGTGCCCTAGGGTTGTCTCCTGAAGTGGTCAATGAGGAAATTTTGGCACTTTCATGCCCTAGGTGGTTGCTGGTTAAGAATGTCCCTCCGTTGCTATGGGGATTCATACCCCAAATTCTTGATCCTATTGGCAAAACTATCCGGTTGGATAATTCGGCCTCCCTTATTCCTCACTTGGATGTGAGGGTTCTGGTTTCGATTAACCCTGGTCGTGACCTACCCAATTCATTAAACACTGATTTAGGGAGTGAAACTGTGTCTTGCCCCATTGAAATTCTTGGAGGGATTAATGCAGGCTTCCTCTACAGAAAAGGGGGACATATTCAAAAAAATTGCCCCATTGTTAATCGACATAAAGGAATGGAGAAGGCCCGTAATGGTGCTAACGAACCTCCACCAGTCCACAGAAACCAAGTTCCGTTCATGGATAAACTTGACTCCCTTAGCAAAAATATCAATAGAACTATGAATGGAGAGATTAATATGTCTCCTGATTCTGACAAAAATGCAAATATTGGGAACTCCAATGATGCCCCTGCTTCCCATTCTGCAATTTTGGAAGCCCTGAAATAGATGGGTGAAGATCAGCAGGATGGTTTTCAGATGGTTGGAAAAAACCCTAGGAAAAGGAAAAGGAAAAACGCCCAACAATTGACTCTAGAGAAAATTAGAGCGAATAACCCTAATAACTTTAAGCATAGAAAGCATAAAATCATCTAGGGTGAACAACTTGGTCTCGCCTATGGAAGATGATGTGCAGGAAATCCCCCCAAAAAGGAGACTCTCGAACTCGAATGCAACCTCTGCCCATGTTAGATCCGTTTCTAAGAATTTTGAAGAGAGGGATGGTGTCAGCGGTGAGTTAATGTAAGGGAGGGAGCCCTAGTGGAACATTGAGTTTAAAGGCTACTCATAAGAACTCTGCAGATATGAATGTTTCCTATGAGCTTGCCTTAACCTATGTCCCTGATAATGCGATAAGAGCCCCCTCTCTTATAGAATCCACTCCTGAAACGGTCATCTCCCTTCCCCCCAAGAAGTTTGTTGAAATTGAGGATAACTGTGTGATTCAGGTCATTGTTGCTGACCCTAATAGTAGTGATACTAGGCTTAATAAGCATGTAGCTTTTGAGGATGAGACCCTAAGCAGCTGTAATAGTTTGAAGGCACTCAGACCTTGTTCTGAGAGTGGAGAGGCCCCTAGTCAGCCTGATCCCAATAAGGATCTTGATTTCGAGGATGACTCTCAAAATAATGAAACACTAGCGAAGAAGGGGAGTGGATGACTGATAGTGAGAATGCTGAGGTTTTACCCAGAAGAAGAAGAGGTAGACCACTGGGCTCCAAGAACAATGGTTCAACCAATAGAAGGAAAACTAAAGAAAAGAAAGATCTCCCAGGTGTTTTAAGACTGCTTAAGAGTAACAAACTCTCATTTAGTTACGATAAAGTGCATCTCATGGAATATTAGAGGTCTGGAGTCACCAGACAGGAAATAGATAGTTAGGAAGTTTGTTAACCAGCACAAGGATGCAGATATCGTCATGCTACAAGAATTAAAAGCAGTCAAATTTACTTGGAAGTCAATCTAGAATTCATTTGGAAAGATTTTATTAAGATTTGTTCAGACCATAATAAAGGAAGAGGGGGAGTTGGGCTTCTCATCAACTCCAAGTGGAAAGATCACATTGTTAACCAAGGGTGCTCACCATGTAATAGAGTAGTGTGGGCCTCAGTGGACATTAACAAAACTGTCATTAGCGTGTACTCAATCTATGCTGCCAATGACTATAAGGGTAGGACTGAATTATGGGATTGGATTGCCTCCCTCCCTGATATTCCGTGGGTTATTAGGGGAGACTTCAACATGATTGAAAGTCATGAGGATAAATGTGGTGGTGTAGCTATGGAATGGAAAGGAGCAGAGAAACTTCACTGGGAAAGAATGAAGAATTGTAGGAAACTATTTGACCCCCTACTTGGTAACAAGAAGGATGCGAAAGGAATTTGGTTCACTTAGTGCAATTACCAGAGGAAAAAATAAAATCTATTGTAGACTAGATAGGTTTTATGTTGATAGAGATCAATTCTCCTTTACACCGGATAATCACGGTAATGTTGTGACAGTATGGTTGGTTTCTGTCTCGGACCATCACCCTGTGATTTCCCTAATTAGGTTCAAAGACACTCTAGCAAAGCAAAGGAAAGAAGGAGATAAATTCATCCTCAACACCCATCTCCTTAAGGATCCGGATGTGTTGGTCACCATAAAAATTATTAGATTACTCAACAAAGGAAATAAGGATTTGAAAACTCAGGTAAACAGATGGAACCAAAATGTTAAGAGTTGGCAAACCCTATTGCAGACTATTGGGCAAAAAAAAGCTAAAGATTATAGATCATTGGAGAAAACACTTATCGATGAAATGTACCGATGTGAGGTAGATGTCCAAAATAGCCCAAGCAAAGTGGAATTATCCGACAAAGTTGCTTAGGCGAGGGATGCTCTGAGGAAACATCAATAGGTTAAGATTAAAGGTGCAATGATCAGGGCCCGAAGTCAGTGGATGCAATTCGGTGACAAAGGGTCTAAATTCTTTTTCAATATGCTTAAGCAGAAACAATCTAGAGAAAAGATTGATAGGATATGGGTAGACAACAAAGAGGTAGTGGAAATAGAAGAAATTAAAGAGGTTTTTAACCTTTTCTACAGAGGACTCTTCTCCTCGGAAGATTCCCTTAAGTCACAGGAAGCCAAAGAGAAATCCAGAGCAATTATGCCTAGTAGGATTACTGTGGAGGACTCACAAGCATTGAGGGAAAATATCTTTGTGGGTGAGCTAAAAAAATGCCATTAGAAATTTGAGCAATGACAAGACTTCGGGCCCGGACGGACTGCCTGTTGAATTTTATAAAGTTAATGAGGAGTGGATTTGCCAACACCTCCATGAACTATATTCTGAGGCCTATGAGAGTGGTTCTCTAGGGGAGTTATCAATAAAGGGACTATTAAGCTATTACCCAAAGAAGGGGACAAGTCACTCATAAAAAATTGGAGACCCATTATTCTCCTCAATGTGTCTTATAAAATTATAACCAAGGCTCTTGCACTCAGGTTAGAGAATGTGCTGCCCAAATTCATCTATCCCACTCAAACAGGGTTCATAAAGGGAAGATTCATACTGGAAAAGCTAATTACCAGTTGGGAGGCAATGGACTGGGCAAATGTATCAGGGCAAAATGTGGCTATGTTTCTTTTGGATTTTGAGAAGGCCTATGATAGGGTTAAATGGGAGTTTATTTTGATGATGCTAGAAGCCTTTGGATTTCCTGTGGAATTCCACAAATGGGTGAAGATTCTCCTTAAAGATGCGTTTGCATAGGTAGAGATTAATGGATCTCTCACTTAGGTTATTATGCTTGGTAGGTCTATTAGACATGGTTGCCCTCTTGCCCCTACGCTATTTGTTATAGCTTCTGATGCCCTGTACTATATCTTAAGAGACTATATCATATCCCCTAAAATAGGAGGTGTTATGCTTCCTGATGGGTCTGAACTGATTAATACCCAATTTGCTGATGACATTGCACTTTTTGTTGAACTTACCAAGCAAAACATGGAAGCCCTAGAGTGCAAAATTAAGTTCTTAGGTGAGATCTCAAGGGCAAAAATCTCTCTGACTAAATCTACCCTGCTTGGGTGGAAGGAGGAGCCTTCGGATTGGTTACACCAGTTTGGAATCCAATGGGGGGGCCTAACAAGATTGTCAGATACTTGGGGATATCCTTCGCCATCTCCCCCTCTTTCAAGGAGATGTGGATATGGGTTAGAGGCAAAATTGACAAGAAGCTCAATAAATGGAATAATAGGTATCTATCAAATGCTGGTAGAGTGCAAGTCTGTCAAAAAATTCTACCCTAATACAACATTTACTATTCCTCTGTTTGGATTTTCTCCAACTATCAAATCCTAGAAATACAAAAAGCTATAAGGAACTTCCTATGGTATGACGGGAAAGGAAATAAAAAGATACACTCTGTTAAGTGGGGGTGGTGCCACATAGAGAAGAGTCTGGGAGGGCTCAAGTTAAAAGACCTGAGAATACAAGGGGTTGCTCTTGCTGCAAAATGGATCTTCCAGGCTTTTGATGGTAGTGAGCCATGGAAAATTCTGGTCAGAAACAACATCATGAGAGTTGTTCCTAAGAAGGCTAAATCCTAGAAATCTCTACCCTTTTGTGACCTAGTGGCTGGAGGATTTGCAGTCTCAGTGCAAGGTTCAAGTGTCTTTAAGTCTATTTGGAAAGCCTAGGAAAGTATTAGACCTTTCATCACTAATAGTAGGGCCAGCAACAATGACCACATCCATGGGGAAAGGTCTATCTGGTGGAACCTTCTCCATTCCTTTAAACCTCTCGCGCTCACTCAAGGGTGCTCTGCTAAATCCTAGGCCATTAAAGGTATTTGTTTCTTTAAAGACGTTATTGAGAACGATAGGCTTATTAGCTAGGATGCCCTTAGAGTTAGATATGATCTGCATAATTCCTAAAAGAGAACCTACAATATGGTGAAACATGCCTGTATAGAACTGCATTTGCCTAAAAGCTGCAAGATTATTAATGAAAGATGTACTGATCTTATGTGGAATAATAATATTTATGTGTCCAATATCAAAGCTATTAATGTTTATAATACCCTCACATATGATGAATCTATTATAATGTATGCTAACACTTTGTGGTATGCACACCTCTCTGTGAAACAGTGGCAGAAGATATTCTCATGACTATGGAGCAGTCCTGTTACTCCCAAGAAAAAATGTTTTAAATGGCTGATGATTATTAACAGGCTGCCATTCAGAAAATATCATAATAATAGTGATATTTGCAACATGTGTAGAGTACCTGAGTCTATTAGGCACATTTTCTTTGAGTGTAATATTGCTAGAGAAATATGGTTGTCGTTTGGTATCTCTATTCCTAATCAGATTCTTATTCTAGATATTCTCACTGGGCACATTAAAGGCTTGAAAAAGGATACTAACCTATTTTGGCATATTCTATCCACTGAAATTTTATGGTATATATGGAAAATTAGAAATGAAGATAAGTTCCAAGGTAAAGCTAGGGCCCTTACTGAGTCATTTCGTGGACTCACTCTTCATCGCATTTTTTTGCAAGTATCGGTTACAATGAACATTGAGAAAAACAAATTCCTTAGATTCTTAAAAGACGGACAAGCCAAGATGTTCGTACATGAGTTGGAGAATGGGTACAAGTGGAGGCAGGCTGCAAGGGAACACCAGTATGTTGATTTAGCATTGGAGAGCCTTGGGTTAGAGATTGGGAAAACCAAAGACCCAGTGAAGGAACACATTCAGATGCTTAGTCAATTACTTGATGGTATGGTAAGCAGGCTGTGTGGATGGAAGGCCCTCTAGGGTGGACAACCTAGATGGAAGCATTTCAGGACCATGAGCAGATGTGATCTGGATATTACATACTACAAATATATGAAAGTCTTGTATAGTTTTGTTTATAGACTTCTATAATTTTTTCTGGATCAACGATTCATATGTAAACTCAGTTGTAATCAATAAGATACTGGTAATGACAGTTTTTTGTATCAGTTAACTCCTTATATGCAATAAAAAATAAATAAATGAAAATTATTACATTATTATATTTATCTATGTTGCAATTATATTACTTATTATATATATATATAAACAAAAGAAACTAAACACCCAATAAACATTATTAATGTCAAACTTTTTATCTACATTATTACAATTTATTTTTATCCACTTATATCACATTACTTTTTAGACTTCATCTTCTTTATTTAAGAATTATGAATTCATTATAAGTTAAGAATCAAATATGCATTTCCTTTAAGTTTGCTTGTTGATATTCTTTTCTTGATTCTCTATATAACCAACTACTATATAAAATTTAAAAGATATTTTTAACTCAGATTTTTCTTACACTTTCCTTCTCCCATTGTACATATATGTTCTATTACTTTCCTTTTGGCATACCCTGACTATCTTCATCTCACATTTCTCAACTTTTAAAACATAATTGAAAAAAAAAATTGATCTTAATTTCATATTTTCTGTGATTAAAATACAAACTATGGTAACCCAAATTCAAGTGCTACCAAAGATAAAAGCAGTAGCTGTAGACCAAAATCTACACTGGAGTTTGTAAAACAGTAGCTATACACCAAAGATTACACCGTAGTCCAAATGTCTCAAAATCACCCAAACGATGATTCAAGATTCAATAAAACACAATACACAACTACTTGGCTACAGATTTGGAAATGGGCATATTGCACATCTCGAGACAAAGTAAAAATGGTGTAGCAAAGTTGATCTTATTCAATCTATAAACCTCTGCCCATACCACACAAATACGTTTCTTGTCCAGTGGAGGGAGGCTCTCAACCACATTAAGCACTGCTTTATCAACCTCTGCAATTTGCCCTCGGCTGCCATCACAACACAGTCGTCCCATGATTGGAACCCAAGTCATGAGAAAAGAAACTCGACAAGCTCTTGAAATTATTATGTTCCCATCTCCTGTTGCCTTCATAAAACCCATCAAAATCTCTAACACATTTGGATTGATAATGCCCAACAAATTGGAATAGTATAAGTTTTTCTGCTGCTTCACGAACTCTGTAAACTGTGCATCTTCACAAAATGCTTTCATTGCAGCTTTGATTATTTCTCCCTCACAGTGCTGAATAAGTTGAAACAATGTCAATAGAGATGAGAGATCACGAGAATCCATGGCTGCTTTGAACTCTTGCAAAATCACACGCCCACATACATCCATAACATCTCTAGATGTATTTCCATCTAACATCCCCACCAAATATATCTCCACAGTTTTTTGAGTGGATAAATTGTAGTCACCGCCTTTAATAAAAGACACTATTTCTTGGATGCTCTGATCCACAAAATTTTTATGGTTGTCATCCTCCTGATGAATCCTGGCAGCCAAATCTGGCAAAAGTTTCAATTCCAGAGGAGAGAGAATTTTTCGAATTTGGGTCTCTTCCTCAGGACTCCAACGAACTGCTTCCAAATATTCCATGCATTCGTTGATTCCATCATCAACCAACATTTCAGAAGCAACTGACAGAATGGCCAGGCATTCCTCAATATTGGAGAAATTCACAGTTTCACCATACATTAGGTGAATGCATTTTAAATAGTGATCAAAGTTGTGAGGAGTAGTTACCCATAATTCGGTTGTTTTATCCAGTGGAGAGCACTCGGATAACTCTGGATCAAAAAACGTGGATCTTTTCAGAATCTGAGAATGGAGATAAACTGGATCTTTTCTGTACTCTTCCTCATCTGAGGGTGCTAAATACAATTTAACATTAGCAGAGCTTTGATCTCCGAATCGAAGCTGAGGTTCTGCCATTGCATAAATGGATACAACTATTGGAAAATCGATGAACCTTTTCTAACTATATAAGTTGGGCAGGAACAGAGATGATTTCAGGTTTTCTTATATTCTAGATAAATATCAAACGGTTCAACAATTAGAGAGTCTAGATTTAGAGAGGGGAATTGAATAGCAATGTCATTCCAAGTTGATTGAATGCGGGTATGATAGTAATGTTCTTTTCCAAATACTTTAGTTTGGAATCAAGTATACAGCAGTTACATGGTATGCCCACCTTTTTAAAAGAGTAGATTGCCTCTGCTTTGGATTTGACATATACGCGTGCTTCAGTAGGAAGGAAAGTATGCATGACTGCTTTTAATAAAAGCAAACTTGCTAGGTATTACTTTGGAAAACAAGTGACTTAGAATGTTTGCAAACTTCTTATTACTATATTATGGTTTTTTTTTTTGGTTTTTTTAACTGTTTTTTTCATTCTGACTATGGTTTAGGGAAACGTTGATGTAAAAGTTCTTATACAGTTGAATTCAGAAATTAATTATAATTCTGGAGATACAATATTTATTTTTAAATTTAAAAATAGTGAAGTAAAAACTATATTGTAAAATTATAAAATACATGTGAAACTTTATCCATGGTTTCTTAGAAACTTATATTTGTATTTGCTATGTTTTCAACATTGTAGATGCTTTGGCTCAACAATCACTCATCTATTATTTTTTAAAAAGAAGGCACATGTTCATGTGTTATGTTTTTTTATACATTTTTCAATCTTATTTTATAAATGTTGTATGTCTTAATTTTACTTTTGACATTGCTATTTTTTTAGGGAATTCAAGTTTCACTAATTTTTTATGTTATAATGAAAATTTGATTTTCTAATTTTTAAAATTATTTTATAATTGTAATATTTGTATATTTACGTCATTTTTCATTTAGTTTTGTGTCTATTTTAAAGAAATTTCGTGATGCATATATATTGCGATAAATATCACAACCTTGTATGAGGTTAGATATAGTCCTCTAGCCTTCTATTCATTTACACACATATCCTTATATACTCATCGAATATATATATGCACCTATCTCCATTTAGCCATGTTGTAATAATTATCCTTCAATTACTATTAAAATTCTATTTTTTAATTTGTCACAAGTACTAACGTAATCAACCAAGTGTCTTCCATCAAATTTAGGACTCTCAACTTCATAATTTTCTATCCACAATTATGGTGATAACTCGATGCCACAACTCAAATTCACACTAGAATATGGTAAGGTTCACATGTTAGGGTTATCCCTAGACCCCAGCCTAAACCTCAAGTGTTCATTCATAATATCTTTATCTGCGTACCCCTTTGGATATCAAAGCTTTCATAGTTCATACACTAGTAATAGAAAAATTACATCTTCCTATCTAGGATGAGATCTTTGACATCACTTTTAAACAAAACTATTCATTGAGATTACACTTTCAATTAAATCTGAATTCAATAGAACGATATCAAACAAAGTATGATCAAGTGTTGATTCCATAACAGCATTAGTGTATGAGCACACACCAAATCGCATAAAGATCATATCATTCCAACACACAATGATAGATCAAGTATACATTATCTATACTTAATGTAGATAACTCCAACTTGTTTTCCATATATATATAAGTGATGAGCTCTTATACACCTCATAGGTACACATGAAGTTAGCTGAAACATACACCTAGTTCATGCCCACATCATAGGTACACATATTGACTAACTTATGTGTGCATCACACAAAGAATAATTCACACTTACATCACATATATAAAATGCTCTCTATGCCATTATCCGAAACACCAACCAAGGATTAAGGCAAACATTGGAATCCATACTCAACATTTGGAATTTGAGGAGAAACAATGTTCTGTTTCCTTTCCCCAAGAGAAATACGTGACTCTCATTCCATTACCATGACACATCTAGTCCGTAGGATAGTCTGTTCTCGCTAATGTTTCATTCTAGGAGTATTGGATCACAATCTGCCAATGGGATATTTCCCAGTTCATCCCAGTCATCAATCTTATCTAAAACAGGAGGTAGTCTACATCCACTTCATTTTCTTCAGATAAAGGGCAGTGATGAGGACCAACAAGCCCGTTTTCTTAATTTTGTCCCCAGTGAGAATTTGACGATGCAGGGCAGCCAAAGCAAAGGCTCCGGGCCTAGGGAGTACATTTGAGTAGCAACATAGATCAGTAGGTCAATCCAACGTTTTCTCCATAGAAGATTGTATTGGGAGTATTCATTAGATTTTGCTCCACACCATAGAAGCTCATCGTCCTCCTTGTATAGAATCACATTTTTGGAAGCTAATTCGTTGACAATGATATCTCTAACCTCTCCTAGGAGGAAAACAAAATATTTATATTCGAAATATTTGAACCCATTAGAATTGTTAATGTCCATGTAATCCTGAAATGACAAAAGAAAGTAGTTTTTGGCTAAAATAGAATAATGTTTATTACAATATGATTTAATGGTTCTAGTACCATAATCATACTATATTATGTCATTGTTCTATAAAAATTAAATCATATGTAATTTCATCTTTCAAGGTTTCAAAAGTAAGAATATTTTAAGAGACAATCATTATCTATAGATAATTGTTACGGGTAAGTGCAAGTTAATGGGTCTATTTTTAGTGGAAATGTTGAGTGTGAAAAAAATTCCAACAAGAATGAGTATCTATTTTGTAAAATATAGGTACTTGTTTAGGATTGAGCTCTCAAACCTAAATTTATACCCATATGAAACAGGTGCCCATTTTTATTTTTAACACAACTACCGATAAGAATGAGTATCTATTTTGTAAAATATAGGTACTTGTTTAGGATTGAGCTCCCAAACCTAAATTTATACCCATGTGAAACAGGTGCCCATTTTTTATTTTTAACACAACTACCGATAAGAATGAGTATCTATTTTGTAAAATATAGGTACTTGTTTAGGATTGAGCTCCCAAACCTAAATTTATACCCATGTGAAACAGGTGCCCATTTTTTATTTTTAACACAACTACCGATAAGAATGAGTATCTATTTTGTAAAATATAGGTACTTGTTTAGGATTGAGCTCCCAAACCTAAATTTATACCCATATGAAACTGGCGATTTTGGTATTTTAAATCAGATACATCATTCCGTTTACATCATATTCTCACTCCTTTATAGAATAACTATGTATTTTGGAGCAAGTGCACATTTCATACAATTTAAAATTTGAAACTCATGGTTTTGCTTACTTTTTAGGCTTGGAAACCCAAATCTCATCGGTAGACCTACAAGTACAATATTATGAAAATAGCAAAAGAAAAATTGGCTTTCACAATATGTCTAAGGACTTTAAAAAATATGATGAAAGTTAAAAACATTATAAATGATGATGTCTAGTTTTCAAATATGTAATTTTAATGATTGGACATATTTTTCTATTTATTACTTACTTTTTAAGAAAAGTGGTTCATAAACTTGAAGCTTCATGTATCAATATTTTTAAATAACTTTTAATTTTTAAAGTTTGTTTTTAATTACATGTCATCAATCTAGGCATCATATTTTACACAACAAGAAAAAATGATCATTTTATGATTAGTTTAGCTCAAATTATGTTGGTTGCAAATGAAGGGTTTTTAAAAATAGCAATTAAGGCTAATAAAAAAATTAATTAATAGATATATTTAGAAAAATTATAAAATATATATATCCTCATCAAACGTTACAATAATACACATATTTTCCTTAAAAGGAATTAGAAAAATACTTTCATTTAGACTAAATTATGGTTCCATAATACACGTGCATGTTAAGACCCTAAAATGATGATTTTTGTACATTCTATACAAAATTAAGTTGTATCATTAGGGTATGAGAATAAATTACATATTTGAAAACTACTCAAAATCCTACATTTCATATTGCTGGACTTTCTTAAGATTCAACATGTAATTGCTTCAAATTTGTATTCCAAATATGACAAACTTCAATTTTTAGGCAAAACACTTCCACTATTTAGCTAAAATATGAACCCAACTTCTGACACTTACCCATATGGACGCGACTAATTGGCTCCAAAACCGCGATGTCGTACGACGCATAACTTTTGTGTTATGCAAACAGAAAAATTGTAGAATAGGCACAAAATGGTTGCGGGACTCGGCAGAAGCCTGCAGCCACTAACCCCCATGTTGCATAATACGAAAATTATTTTCGGTGTACAACAATACGGTTGGGGCATTTTTGGAGTTAGAATAGCTAGAGCCTACACATATATCTCTATTAGCATCACCTTACAACATGTTAGTAGTTCACCTATTATAGTACAAGTAATAATATTATATAGTATTCAAACTCATTCTATAGATATGGTTGGTCAATAGTCTTGGATCAAATTGAATGATCTATAATTGAGAGCTTATTGAAAATAATATTAAGTTTCCAAACAAATAATAAATCATGTATCTAGGAGAAAAAACAATTTAACATGCAAAAATAAGCAAACAAAGGGAACAAGAGGTATTAAAATGTTAGTTGTTTGTCATTCATGGCATGCTGTGATGGTTAAGGCATTGCATTGTTGTTGCCACCAAAGTTCAAACCTTTGTTTGGCTATTGTGATCATAGGCTTTGTGCCTTCATTGATTTAATGTGCTAACAAGTTTGAGCTTTCTCATTGATGTTGATAGCATTCATGCCAAGTGACAAAGTGATCCATCATGTTGATGTTGGTGCATTCATGCTAGAGATGAGTTCACTCGTTTGTGATCTCACTTGACTCGAGCTAGGCTCAAAATTATCGACGTACCAATAAAAAAAATGTTAGTGGCTTCTAATCAGCTTAATTGATTTGTGTGTGTTAGGATGAAGGACTCACAATGTGTCTTATTTGATATATTTATAAATCTGAAAATTTTCTTTATATGCATGTTTGTAAGTACAACATATTTTGAAATGCATTCGTGATCATTTTAGGATATATTGTACCTCGAAGTGGGGGTAAAATGTAATGATGAAATTTTCATATCTGTGCCATTTCCCTTTTTTTTGGTTAATTGAGGATTTAATATCCTTACATAGAGAGAGAAAGAGAGAGGGAAGAGAGAGAGGGTGCAATCTTGTGACAAGTTGACCTCATTCCCCTAGAATTTTTCTTCCCTCTAAACCTATGTTCCACGGGGATGCGTCCCCTGCCCTTTTTCCCTCGTACCAGTACCGGGGACGAAACAGGGATGCGAAGCCGAGAATTTGTCGTTTCCTAAGCATCCCCTTTTTGGCAAAAACACAAGGGATGTTTCAGGGACGACTATTGGGCAGTAGGGGATGGCAAAGGACGGCCAACTGTCCCTAGGACAGCTGGTCGTCCCCTATGGCCTAGAATTTTTATAAGTCCAAAATAAATAAATAAACATATTTTTAATTTACAATAGAGGTTCGACTAGCCCCACCAAGACCCCAAATAAACATTAAAATATAACAAACCTTAATCTAATGCATAAAACAAACAAAAGGAAGAAAAAAACTCATTTTGATATTTGCAAAATAGGAAAAGAGAAGCAAGAAGAGAAGAAGCAACTGGTTAAGGAGTGAACAACAGGTGAAAGAGGAATTGATCCACATATAGCTTCATCCAATCAGTCAAGAGGAACCACCTTACCTCTAGACGATCAGAGAAGTTAGCAGCTATTCACAGTGCATTGCGGCTACAAGATCGCCAAACTCCCGAGTATCGTCAGACTCCAGCCTTACGTTGGGATGGCAATCCTGAAGATGCTATGCAAGTTGAGGAGGACAAGACACCTCCAAGATTGCTCAGATCTTGATTTAGACTCGTAGTCTTAGACCTACCATGTGTTGATTATGGACAGCCATATATTTTCTTAGTTTATCCCGAGTCTTGACATTATGATAGACAACTGATTATGGACTTCTGTGTTTAAACTTTTTTATTTACAGTTTATGTCATCTCATAGTTATGGATGTTTATGACATGTTTGTTGGCAATGATTGATAAAAGCATTTGAATTTTGGTAAAATGTTTGTCAATTCTCTTGTGGAATCTCAATTCAAGTCTAATGCAATGTATTAATGTCTATGATGAATGCTTTGCCATTGTTATGATATACATATTTGAAATTTCTCTATATTTGTAAAAACCTCCCTATTTTTTTAACAGTCATCCTCTGCCATCCCCTCGAAAATGACCCAAAAGTATCCCCGTACCGGAAACACATCCCGGCATCCCCTACCATCCTCGTCCCCGAAACTCCGTGGAACATAACTCTAAACACATTTTTTAATGAGATATAAGGGTTAGAATCTTGATAGATAACTTTCTAAATGAGAATCCAAATTTAAGATAGTTTGAATTGAAGCTAATAAAAAAACCAAAAACAAAGATACACAATTAAATAAGAATACATATTTATTAAAATATTTGTTATGTACATTTTAGAAGGTGTATAGTTTAACTTCTACTTTCTCTTGCAATTATACGATGTGTCAATTATGTTACAAAGTTGGGTATTTGTAGTTTACAGAGATTCATACCATGGAATTCAAAAGATGCTAGAAATTTGAACTATCTCCTTGAGAAGTAGAACAAATTCGTCATTGGTTTCTCATCCTCAAAAATGATTATGGAATGTAAGCAATGGTTAATTTGTCCCTGATGATCTAGAATGTGACTTGGTGTGTCCCAATCCTCGATGGTTTCATCTTGGTTGTTATGGATTGTTTTCATAGTACATACATGTTCTATTGCGTTCCCTTTCTCTGCATCAAGAGCGGCATTGACCCTACACCTAAGCCTAATTTTTTAAATGGTATTTCATCTTCTTACACTTTCTTTAATGTCTTTAGCCAAATTTCACATGCAGGATCATGCACAGAAAGAACCCATGTTAGTGATAATAATCATCTTAATAATTACAGTGAATCATTGGATCATAGACAATATACCACTACCTTGTTACATGTTTGGAAATGGGCATGTTGCACATCTTCAAACAAAGTAAAAATGGCGTAGGGAAGTTGATCTTATTCAATCTATAAACCTCTGCCCATACCACACAAATATGTTTCTTGTCCACTGAAGGGAGGCTCTCAACCACATTAAGCACTGCTTTATCAACCTCACCAAGTTGCACTCGGCTGCCATCACGACACAGTTGTCCCATGACTGGAAGCCAAGTTGTCAGAAAACAAACTCGACAAGCTCTTGAAATTATAACCTTCCCATCTCCTGTTGCCCTCATAAAACCCATCAAAATCTCTAACACATTTGGATTTTTAATGCCCAACAAATTTGGATGGTAGTTTTTCTTCTGCTTTACAAACTCTGTAAACTGTGCGTCTTCACAAAATGTCTCCATTGCAGCTTTCAGCATTTCTCCCTCACAGTGCTGAATAAGTTGAAACAAAGTCAATAGAGATGAGAGATCACGGGAATCCATGGCTGCTTTGAACTCTTGCAAAAGCACACACCCACATACTTCCATAACATCTCTAGATGTATTTCCCTCTAACAGCCTCACAAAATATATCTCCACAGTTTTTTGACTGGATAAACTGTAATCACCTTCTTTAATAAAAGACACTATTTCTTGGATACTCTTCTCCACAAAAATTATATGGTTGTCGTCCTCCTGATGAAGCCTGGCAGCCAAATCTGGCAAAAGTTCCAATTCCATGCAAGACAGAACTTTTCGAATTCGGGTCTCTTCCTCAGCAGTCCAACGAACTGCTTCCAAATATTCCATGCATTTGTTGATGCTGTCATCAGCCAACATTTCAGAAGCAATTGACAGAATCGCCAGACATTCCTCAATGCTCGAGAAATGCACACTCTCGCCATCCATGAGTTGAATGCATTTTAAATGGTGATCAAAGATTTGAGGAGCAGTTAGGCATATTTCAGTTGGTTTATTCGATGAAGAGCCCTCGAAAATCTCTGGTTCAAAAAGCTTCGATCTACTCAGACTTTGAGAATGAAGATAAACTGGGTTTCTTCCGTACTCTTCCTCACTTGAGCCTGTCAACATCAGTTTTACATTAACAGAGCTTTGATCTCCTGATCGAAGCTGAGATTCTTCCATTTCATAAATGGATTCATCAGTAAGAAAACCAATGACCCTTTTCTATCTGTAACAGCGATTGCTTAATTAATGTTTGAGGAAATAGTGTTCTCCTCAAATTTTACTATATTCTATTTAAATATCAAACAGACAGCTCAAATTACAAATTCTAGATTTAGAGAGGAGAATTGAATAGCAATATCATTCAAACTTGATGGAATATGGGTATAATGGTAAAGTTCTTTTCCAAATACTTTAGTTTGGAATCGAGCATACAGCAGTTACATGCTTTCGAATTGACATTTACGTGGAAGGAAAGCTATGAACAACGGCTTTAACAAAAACAAACTTGGTTTCTATCGTGGAAACCAGGTTGCTTTGAATGTCAAATATTGTTACTATGGTTTTTAGAATAAAAAAAAGTTTGAGAGTGAATGATGTTTAAAATAATTATTTATTACTTGATTATTGAATTGAATAAGATTTGAAGTTAATTTAGGTAATTTTCAAACAATGATAAAATAATATTATTTATTGTTTGTTAGACTCTCTTATATTTATGTTCATGATATTTTGGATGCTTTAGATCAATAAATACTCATTTGTTACTTTTGAAAAGGAAGGGACGTGTCAATATATTATGCTTTCTTGTACATTTCTTATTCTCATCTTCTTAATGTTGTTTGTCTTGGTTTTACGTGTCAATATATTATGCTTTCTTTTACATTTTCTTATTCTCATCGTCTTAATGTTGTTTATCTTGGTTTTACTCTTACTATTTCTCTCTTTTTTTGACAAACTTCATCAAATTTTTTGTATGATGATGAAATTTGATTATTGCAATTTTTAAATGATATTATATATAATAGTAAAATTTGGATACCCATGTTATTTTTCATTAAGTTTTGTGCTTGACTAGAAGAAATGTCTTAATATATGTACATGATCTCGTATGAGGTTAGGTTCATTCCCCTAAACCTCTATATATTTACACACCTCCCTATACACTTAGTCATATCCTATTAATTGAGACACATATATATTCACTTTATTTGTTTGATTAATATTACAACTATCTATGCACACACCTCCATTTAGCCATGTGCAAGTTGGATTTGATTGTTAACCAATTTTAAAACAAGTCCATATTCATAGGGAGACCTTGCAGTCATGAACTTGTCCATTTACAATTTAAAATTCAACATTAAAATTTAATCAATTAGCCTCCATCACAGTTCTAATTTGAATTAAATAAAGACATTCAATACAAATTGATGTTATGTGTTAGTATTAAACACATTCAATGCATTCCTTTTAAACATTCATGAAATCAAACAAAAGTACATCATTCTAGAATATTGGCATGATCAAAAGTGGCACAATTTGATTTGGTGCAATAAAGCAAATAAAGAAATGCATATTACGCATTTCCCTATTTTTTTTTTATATTATTCATTTATTAGAGTTGTTCTAAGAGAACTTGATTCCATGTGACTAATCAATTCCTTTAAGGTATTTTAAAATATTACCAAATCCCTAGATTTTCAAGAAGAGCAAAACAAAAGGTCAACATTAAGAGAAATTATAAAATAGAACAACATTGACTGCTAGAATGAATGTGGACATGTGGACCTGATAGAAGTCTTTATGAATAACGGAGAGGATCTCAAATTTTTATATGCATATCATAAAAGGATGAATATGTAGCCTTTTAAGCTATCTGTGGTTGTGAGGCATTAGATCCTCTATCCCATTTTTTAATGGTTGTCAATATATTTCTTGATTGTAGGGTATGGCTAATTTTATGCATTATAGGGATAAATACATAGAATAAATGTATGGTTTTTGGCTTGAGGAAACTACCATGAATAGATTAGGATGTTAGGTATGTTGGGTCGTGACACGTATTATCACAATAATATATTCTATGATTTGCAAAAGAAACAAGAATCTATAAGGAAAACTAAAGGAAAGATAATAACCCATAGGTATTGGGCTAGAAAAATTGCCCTAACTTAGAAGGGTGTCAAAGTTTATTTCAGAAGTTTGAAACTAAATAGGCTTGGTTGTATGTAATGATCCCCTGCCTATAATTATTGTTTGGTATCCTACACTAATATAATATCATTAATTGTGGTGGAATGATCACTACCTGGTGCAACAATAAGATGATAGCACTTATAAAATGTTATGGTGGTAAATATTTAATTCATCTTGAATCTAAACTTGGGATGGACTCTAATACAACATTTCTTTTTCTTGGGATAGAGTTGCTTTGATTAATGTTTATGGATACATTAGTTAACTTATTATTATTGGCAGCTTAGTTTAACAATACTAAAACATTTACAAATGTATGAATTGTAAAAAGGTATTTGCTAGAAACTATAAGTTGCATAATTGTATTAGGTAGTATGAATTTCTATATGCCATTATCTTTGTTTTTGCTTCCATTGAGAAGTAATTTTGTTAAAAAACAATAAAACAACATGTTAATAATGTTACTTTTAGATGTCAAGGAACTATCTTTCTACCCATGTTCTAAGCAAATGGGTTCAATACCAGTTTGTAAAGGTAAATATTCAATGGAGGTCACTACTTTTGTGTGAAGCCATCATATTAAATCTTTTTCATAACTTATTGACTTGGGTTCTCCATTCATGAGGTTCTTTAATATTCTATGAATAATGTCATAATATTATGATTGCAATAGTTGATATCAATGGATCTTAGTATGGTAAGGCATTATTATAGAAATGTATAGACATAAATAATTGATCAAGCTATAAGCAAACTTGAGAACAAAATCCTAATTTATAAGTTGATGAAAGTGAGATATCTATTTGTTGGCATTTACAAAATGGTCTAATGATATTCATTTATTATTGGTCATGCTAGTCTATTGTATGCATGATAGGTGTACCTTAGCTTATAAGAAAGTTGAGTTGGAATTACTCTATCTTTTTGGTGATGTGGAGGTTTATTTTGCATAGCATGGTGAATAATTTTTGTTGTGCTAACTTGACTATTCAAGTTTATTCAATTAAAAACTACTCTTGCATGATTATCAATCTATGCAAATTGTTTTGAGGTTTTTCACTATTTTTGCTAAACTTTCTTAACATTTCAAATTTTTGAATTATAGGGAGAAATGATAAAGTTATAATGGTTTTATGAATTATTGGCAATTGTGTTTTGAACTACTAATTATTATTAGGAATATTCTTTGTGTTTACCATCTAGAGCTTTATTCTTGTTTTTTTTGTATAATGTATATGGTCTATACTATTTATTTATAGAATGTGTCAAGTATTGTGTGTGGTTGTCTAACCTTTGTGCAAATTGATAGATGTACTTAGATTGAAAATACGAAAACTTGAACCTCTGACTTTAATTTCAAGAACTATGGCTATGATAACTTTCTCTAAGTATATGAATCAAAGTGTAGGTTCTTTGAGAGAATTATGTGTAATGAGAACTACTTGTAACTTCAATTACATTTGGAAAAGAGATTGTAAGCAATCGCTAGGCGAAAGATGCCTTTTTGAGCCATGCCTTTGGAAGAGGTGTTTAGGGATACATCCAAGGTTTAGGGTTGTCTCTATGTTGGACTTTGTATTGTACCATGTATGAATTGCAATTGTATGAAGTAAAACTAGTACATGTAACATTTATTTGCATTATTAGCTTGTAAGTTATAATGTGGGGTTTCTAATGACAAGAAAGGGATATTATTAGTTTATGAATGATTGGGTACAAATTTAGAGATCAAAGATGTGAATTATCTATGGTCCTCTATTTGTTTGAAAAAAATGAATAGGATACATCTAGTATTTTTTTTGTGTATGGTCTTTGTTAGGTTGAGAAATCTAGCCTTTTCCATATATAATAAGAATGGATGTTTTATTGGGGATGACCCCACAACGCAGTGGTTCACTGTGAGCCTCCTACATGGGAGGTCTTGGGTTCAAGTCTACTTGAGGCCCATGTGTCCCACACATAGGTAATGGAGAGATAAGGTGATGCCTGGGCGTGGACGACACAAGGAGATATAAGGTTGTTATTGTCAAACAAACATGAGGATGAAGCCCCTCAAAAATGTGGTCTCACTAGTTCATAGCTCCAGTCAAAAGCGAATATCGCTTCGACCGTGATTGAACAAAAAAAACAAAATGGATGTTTTATTGGAATATTGACTATAACAATCTTGTTAATGTATGGTTCTTATGGTACAAGCAATGATATATGTGTTACTTTCCTTATGCAACAGTTAGCTAGTTGAGGAGGTGACCTATCATTGAGATTATTCATTGTACAAGTTTGTATTGGTTTATGAATGTGTGATCATGTGGGCTTAATGTATTAAATTGTTTGTTAGTAAATCATGTGTATTCATCAATGAATCATTTTATGTGGTATTGTAACAAGATAAAAATATTCAATATTCAAATAGTTTTCAAAAGGTTAATGACGAGCAAAAACAAGCCTAATGTCAATCATGTGCCTACTACTTATAACACTCTTTCTTTCAAGCCTCAAATACCTAGAAAAATCCTAAGTTGTTGGTGCTTGTAGGGGAACAAATATAGGTTTCCAAGATTTTCAAACTTTTGTTGGTCTCCTATGCTTGCAACAAAAAAATCTGTTTTAAATGGTTGCTATTTTTTAAAATAAGTTGATTTGAAATTTATGAGTCATAATAATGCAAAATTTTGCACACCTTGTGATTCCTCTTAAAATTGAGCATTCGTTTTTTTATTGTTGTTTTGCTAAATTTGTTTGGAGTCAAATAGTAGGGTGGGGCAATAATAGCAATTTATCTTGGTTTGAAATTTTAGTTGGTTATCTCAATGGTCTTAAGGCTGATTATAATCTTTTTTGGCTTGGGTTTACTACTGAGGTTCTTTGGTTTTGATGGAAAAAGAGAAAAGATGATGTTTTTTAGGGGATAAGAAGGCACCTTACTAGGTATTTAGAAGACTCGTGCATTTTGATGTGGTTGTGCAGGTTGTGGTTATGCTTGAAATTTCCAATGCTAAGTTTAAAGAGTTGCTTGACTCTAATCAAATGATGATAAACAAGCATGACATGAAAGAAACCATATTGTGGCCCTATCCTAAAGAAGGTGATGAAGAGTTCCAAAAAATCTTTAAATGAACTTTCAAAAGAGGCATTACAACTACACTTTTGACGTGTTGCTCGAGGATATAGGCCTTAAAGAGAGGCATGTGGTTCCTATTCCAGATATTGAGCTTGAGGTGTAAAATCCAATGATAACATGTCCAAGATTGATCCTCCACTAGGTTTCTTTGATGGGGAAAGGCTAGTGAAAGTAGATTTAATTGATTATGATGTTTCAGTTCTATATTGTAACGAAGATCCTTACCTTTTGGCACTTGTATTAAGACTTAACACTAGCAAAATGGTGTAGCTGCTCTAACTGTTTAATGTTTTGGTGATTGCATGTTTTGCTAGATGTTTTGGTTATATATTGGATATGATCACATGGATACTCTTTTTTGAGCTCTAAGACTTTGAGCTATATTGTTAACTCTTCATTCTACTAATATATTCTCGATTCAAAAAAATATTCTTAATTTAAAAACAAATACAAAACATTCATTTATTTCGTACTATATGTAATATTCAAAATATATAAATATAACATATTATATATAAAATATAATTTTATAATTTTATAATATTACATTTATATTTATCAGTTTTAATTTTATTTATACATAATAAGATAAAAATTAATTGAGAAATAAAATAAAATAAATTTCAATTATCTTTAGTGATAAGAATTGAGAAATGAAAAGAACCGGTCGATAAAATAGGGAGTCTATTGACTAGCACCATGCTTCACTCGTGGATAAAATAGAATTTTTCTAATGGTATAGGAGTGGCATACATGCTTCGCCCATAGATAAAACAAAGTGCATTTTGCTAACAAGATGGGAATGCTTGCTAAAAATTATTAGCTCCAATAAAAGCATGACCCTAAACAAAAATATTATCAACAACTCATAAATGTGTCATTACTCACAGGTATGCAGAAACCCAGGCGAATCTAGAGCCATCCCAATTACGTGTTGATTTAGATGGATCTAAAGTGTGTATATATATATATATATAATATGATGATTCGACAGTTTTTTTATTAGATAAACGGGGAATTCTTTTGTTATTTCATCTAAACAAAATATGTAAATTTATGCAGATAATCTTCCTTCTCATATTCAAACTTAACAATGTGGATTTCAACCAATATGTCCGTAACATATATGTCTGCATCTATAGAATATGTTGAAGGAAATGGAATCATCATTGAAATAAGCGTATAGATTTTAACAGGCTCTTGAGCAAAGTAACACCTCTGAGATTATAGTGACACAACTGCTACGTATATTTTGGCATAGCATGATTCCAGGTGAAATAGAAATAAATGATTCTAATCACACATTTTTCAACTTTTTAAACATAATAGCAAGTAATTGATCATAATTTCATTTATTTTTTATCAAAATACATGAAAGATGGTAGACACTGAACCCAAGCTCAAATACTACCAAAGCTAAAGCTAAAGTTAAAACCCAAGAGATTATTCAAGATCCAATAAAACACATACACAACTACTTTGCTACAGATTTGCAGTGGGCATGTTGCACATCTTTAGACAAAGTAAAAATGGCGTAGCGATGTTGATCTTATTCACTCTATAAACCTTTACCCATACTACGCATATACTTTTCTTGTCCACTGGAGGGAGGCTCTCAACCACGTCAAGCACTGCTTTATCAAGCTCACCAAGTTGTCGTCGGCTGCCATCACGACACAGTCGTCCCATGATTGGAACCCAAGTTGTGAGAAAAGAAACTCGACAAGCTCTTGAAATTATTAACTTCCCATCTCCTGTTGCCTTCATAAAACCCATTAAAATGTCGAACACATTTGGAATTATAATGCCGAAAGTATTTGGATGGTAATTTTTCTGCTGCTTTACAAACTCCATAAATTGTACATCTTCACAAAATGCCTTCATTGCAGCTTTGAGAATTTCTCCTTCACAGTACTGGATAAGTTGAAACAGCGTCCATAGAGACGAGAGATCACGGGAATCGATGGCTTCTTTGAACTCTTGCAAAAGCACACGCCCACATACAGCCATGACATCTCTAGATGTATTTCCTTCTAACATCCGGACAAAATATATCTCCACAGTTTTCTGACTGGATAAATCGTTGTCGCCACCTTTGATAAGGGACACTATTTCTTGGATACTCTTCTCCACAAAAACTATATGGTTGTCGTCCTCCTGATGAAGCCTGGCAGCTAAATCTGGTGAAGGTTTCAATTCCAGAGAAGAGAGAACATTTCGAATTCGGGGCTCTTGCTCAGCACTCCAACGAACTGCTTCCAAATATTGCATGCATTTTTCGATGCTGTAATCAGCCAACATTTCAGAAGCAACTGACAGAATCGCCAGGCATTCCTCAATATTGGAGAAATGCACATTCTCGCCATACATGAGTTGAATGCATTTTAAATAGTGATCGAAGTCATGAGAAATGCTTACACATATTTCGGTTGGCTTATCAGATGACGAGTGCGCGGAAAGCTCTGGTTCAAAACACTTGGATCTCTTCAGAATCTGAGAATGAAGATAAATTGGATTTCTTCCGTACTTTTCGTCATTTGTGCCAGTCAAAAACAATTTTACATCAGCAGAGCTTTGATCTCCGAATCGAAGCTGAGCTTCTGCCATTGCATAAATGGATGGAGCGATGAGAAACAGATGACCCCTTTCTTTCTATAAGTTGGAGCAGCAGCAGAAATGCCTTATTCTGTGCTTGCTGTATGGCGATCTCGGCAAATTTTTGGACAATTTCTTTTTGAATGTCAAACGTTTTAGCAACTACAATTTCTAGATTTAGAGAGGGCAATTAAATAGCAATGACATTCAAGCTTCGTTCAATGTGAATATAATGGTAAAGTTATTCCAAATACTTTAATTTGGAATCGAGTAACAACATTTTTATGCCGTGCCCACCTTTTTAAAGAGCAGATTTCCTCCGGTTTGGGAATGACATATACGAGCCCTTCAGTGGAATTAGAGTTACCAACTGCCACTTTAATGATTTGAAAATTGAAAATTGAAAATCAAGTGGATGTTTCGTATTAATTATTTATATTTATTTAATATGAATGAGATGTAAAATTATTATTGATTATTTGATTGCAACAGAAAAACAATTATTCATTTATTACTTCTTTACTTCTTTACTTCTTAGATCTTCTTATGGTTGCATGCATATGCACTTATAATATTTTAGATACTTTTACTCAACAAACACTCTACTAAGATCTTATGTTTTCTTACACATCTTCTAATCCTTAGTGTGTTAATATTGTTTGCCTTTATTCTACTCTTAGCATTATTACCTTTTCTTAGCATTATTATCTTAGCAAACATTCCTTCTCAAACTTTTTATATGATAATGAAAGTTGATTTTTTCAATTTTAAAATTATATTGTAATGATGAAATTTGCATATCCATTTCATTTTTCATTTACTTTTGTGTCCATGAAGATATATCTTAATATATGTATCTAGTGATAAATGCACAATCTTGTGTGAGATCAAGTTCATTCCTCTTATCTTTCATCCATTTACAAACACATATTCCCATATACTTAGCCTTATCTTATTCATTTCTTTACATACTCTTCAACATTCACCTTATCTATCTTTTCATTGCATCTATCTATACACCTACCTTCATTTGATCATGTGTAACTTGGATTTGATCGTTATTTCTTTTGGGACAAATCCATAGTCATAAGGGAGACATCACAGTCATGAACTTGTCCTCTTTCAATTTAAATTTTAAAATTCAAATTTGGTCAACTAATCCTTATCACCTTTCTACATTGAACTAACTAGACACAAATTTAGCACAATTTGATGTTATGTGCTGGTAATTAAAGACATTCAATGCATTCATCCTAAGAATCTACAAAACATTCAAAAATATATCATTCCAAAATAATAGTGATACTTTGATTCAGTGCAATAAAAAGAACAAAGAATTTGCATCCTTACATATTTCCCTATTGTTTTCTATATTGTTCAATATTTTAAAATTTATCTAAGAAAACTTGCTCCCTGTGATTAATGCTATCTTTAAAATATTTTAAAATACTGCCATTACATTAAATAATCAGAAAGAGTAGAATAGAAAGTCAACATTAGAAGAAAGTTAGATAGAACAACACTAATTACTGGGACGAATTCAGAACTAGAGTATGAATATACGACGGTGAATTACTATTAGACCTAGATTTATTTTAACAATTGCTCTAGAGTCTCAAATTTTTTTGTGTCCTGCGGAAATTTGTTAGTTATGTGTGAAAACAAGGAAGCAAACAATGGAGTGATAATTTCATTTAAATAGGACTTAACTAGACGAATAGGTGGGATTTTGACTCAACTTTTAGCCAAGGACAAATCAAATTCGCTGCAAAGGCTATAGGATTGCGCATAAGTACTTTTAGAGAAGAATTTGCATTTTTTTTTGGCTAGAATTTTGCTCGATTAGAAGAATCTGCATGTCTTTAACTCGAATTTGAACCGTGAACAACTAAAACTTGATGTAGTTTGATAGTTAAAGAATGAGTGTGTTTTTGGCCTGAATTTTAGCTTATTATGTTAGATATCAGTTCAGAAATTATCAGTCATGATAAAGATTTTACGAATGCTTGGGCTATTTGTTTATAATAAGTGCATTTATAAATGTTGAGCTCTGGTTTGTTCGCTTGTATTTAAACAAAGCGGAAATCAGTATAACTTCAAAAAAATGTGTAAAAGTAAGAAATTGATTATGAAGATATGGTTTAAAATTCTTCTTAAACAATGTTCATCTTTGTCAAGATTTATGTTTAATTTGTAAGAAAATGATCATGAAGATATGATTTACATAATCTCATCACACTTTGGCTCATGGTTGTATGGTATCTCTACGCAATTGATATACAATACTATAACTTAGTCTAAGAGTATTGATACATTGACCAAGTGAAGTTTTATTGAAAGAGCTTTGATTATGGTTTTACAATTAAGAAAACATTATGTAAGCCTCATAGACAATAGTCACAGCCTCATATAAATCGTTATTAGCATTTCTATAACCTATTATGATCCTTTAAAAACAATCTTTGAATATTGATAACTATTATGGTGGTGGTTATGAATGTTATTATCTCTAAGGTGAAAGAGCATTGATAAATTGACCAAGTGAAGTTAATGCTAGAGCCTTGAGTATGACTTTGCAATTAAGGAAATGCTATGTAAGTCTCATGAACAATAGCCGTAACTTCATACAAATCATTGTTAGCATCTCTATATTCTGTTATGATCCTTTATCTAAGGAAAATATGACTACTATGATGATGGCTGACTCTATTATCTCCAAGGTCTTGATTGGAATTGTAGAATCGAACTCCTAACATTACCCATAGTGTAGTATGGGATACACTTTCTTTCTATGGTCACATTATTATAGAGGGCTTATGTGATGTATGCACTGTTTTGCCAAAATTTAAACAAAAAGTTTGAAACGAAACAAACTAAAAAACCAAAAAATATCATTGAGATTCGCCCTAATATCTATACATAAAAGGGCTTAGATTTCTTTTAAAATTAAAAAATATATAAAAATGTGTTTTCGATTGGAGGGAAGCTCACAACCATCCACCCATACTACGCAAATATGTTTCTTTTCCACTGGAGGGAAGCTCTCAAACATGTCAGGCACTGCTTTATCAAGCTCAGCTAGTTGTCCCCGACTACTATAATGACTCAGTCGTCCCATGATTGGAAGCCATGTTGCGAGAAGAGAAAGTCAAGAAGCTCACATTTCCATATTCTGTTGCCTTCATAAGCCACATTAAAATGTCGATCACCTATTTTACAATGCCGAACAAATTTGGATGATAAATGATAATTGTTCTGTTCCATTACAAAATCTGTAAATTGTTCATCTTCACAAAATGCCTGCATTGCAGGATTGAGTATTTCTCCATCAAAATACTCGATAAATTGAAACAGTTTCCCTAGAGATGAGAGATTGTAGAAATTGATGGATGCTTTGAACTCTTGCAAAAGCAGAGCCACATACGACCATAGCATCTCTAGATGTATTTCCCTCTAGCATCCCCACTAAATATATCTCCATAGTCTTTTGATTGGATAAACTATAGTTGCCGCCTTTAGTAAGACACACTGTTTCTTGGATATTCTTCTTCCCAAAAATTCTATGGTCATCGTCCTCTGATGAAGCCTAGCAACTAAATCCGGTAAAAGTTTCAATCCCAAACAGGAGAGCACATTTCGAATATTGCATGCATTTGTTATTGAAGTCATCAGCCAACATTTCATAAATACCTAATAGAATCTCTGGGCATTTATCAATATTACAGAAATACACGGTCTCGCCATAGATGAGTTCAGTGCATTTTCAATAGTGATCAAAGTTATGAGAAGTAGTTACCCATATTTCGGTTGGTTTATCCTATGAACAGTGCTTGGAAAACTTGGCTTCAAAAAGTCTCAATCTTTTCAAAATTTGAAATTGCACATAAACTAGATTTCTTCTGTATCGTTCCTCATTTGAGTCTATCAGCAACAATTTCAAATTGGCAGAGCTTTGAGCTCTAAATCAAACTTGAGCTTCTGCCATTACGGTAATGGATACACCAATAGGTAAATCAGTGACCCCTTTCTATGTAAGTTGAGTAGCACCAATGCCTCATTCAATGCTTGCTGGATGGCGATTTCCAAGTTTCACCAACACGTTCTATTTAAAATTTCAACAATTACAGACTCTAGATCTATGGAGGATTATTAAATAGCAATGCAAATGAATCTTGCTTGAATGTGAACATGACAATCTAACGACTATGAACATTTATAACAAAATGAGGATTCTTGTGCAGCATAATGGTAAAGTTCATTCGTAATACTTTAATTGCGAATCGAGTCCACATGGATTACATGCTCTGCCACCTTTTTTAAAGAGCAGATTCCCTTTGCTTTTGGTATGAAATATGCACACGCTTCAATGGAAAGAGAGCCATCAAACACCACTTTAATGAAAGCACATTTGTTATTGACATGAAACCAAGTGGCTTTGAATGTTCTGTATAATATTACGATTATTAGGATAACTGGGAGAAGAACCTTACATGTAACAAGGTTGTGAAGCGGTGCAAAAGGAGATAGGCTTATTTCTATTTGGTGCTTATTATTAGAAGCTTTATATAAATAAAAGGATACAAAATAACGAAGCATGCAGTTAGTGTGAAGAAAATGTTGTCCTTCGTTAATATGGTGTGAATGTACGATATATATTACAGGAATGATGGTGATGAAAATACAAGTTTTGTGATCAGAAAGGACGAATACATGCACCTAAATTGTCAAGCATCCTGAAGTACGATCAAACTAGGTTGCGCAATAGGATTGAGCTTGCTATCAACAAACTAGTTTACATAGCATACAGAGATGCATGTTTACAGAGTAAGTTGTTACCTAAGCCTTTCACAATATGCTAAAAAATGTCAGGCAGTATAACACACTTCCAATGTCACCAGGATTGTACCTGGGGTCAAATCCATACTAGTTGATTGGTACGAACATGTGGAGCAGATGCAACCAAATGTCAAATGCATATGGAGCCAAACTGCTCATGTTGGTGCAGGTGCATGTGTTACCCATATGCAGGTCATGCACAACGCAAAAAGTATTGCAAGAGCTGGCAATGCTGTCAAAGTCAAAGTGCATACCTCTGAACTTGTGTCACGACTAAAGAGTGCACGCGCTCTTTCTTGCACGGGCTGGTGCAAAGCTACTGGAATCAATGCGTGTGCAGAAGTGTGCAAAGCCATTTTACTTAAGTGTCTTGTTCATGCGTGCAACATCTCGACATTGTGTTATGTGCATAAGGAAAGATTGCAGTATGAGACAAGATAATGTTGAGCCAATGTACAAGAACATAAGTTGTCTGGAATTGCACATCAATCATTCACCCTTTCTTGTAGAGCAATTGCCTCCATTACATCTAGTTCACAATAAAGAACTTAGCTAATGTTAATCTTAAAAAACATCAATAGTCAAACCATTGCACGGTTGTGTCCAAATCATTTCACCTTATCTTAGAGAGCGGCATCTCGATTACACTAGAAAATAAACCAAAGATGCCAACACATAAAGTGGGGCAAGTTGCACACAGGTTATGGTTTTATGATACTTCTGGCTATTGACGACTTGCTGATGTGAAGCCAAAAAACTTTTACAAAGCTGAGGAATCCAAAGCAGTCATACTTCTTCCCCAGAACAATAGGCCTAGAATGTGCTGGTGTGGCTGACGTCTAAATCATGGTCCTAGGGGAGCTTGCCCCTATACTCTGATGTTGAAAGGAGGTATTGTTGCATTCGTTCGTCCTTATCAAGAGACCGTGATCTCTATACGCAAGAGCTGGAACATAGAACAGTGCATAGCATTGATACTAATGATCTGGTCGTTGCTAGATGAACAAGTGGCTCGTTAGCATAGAATTCTAAAGTTGTGTCATGCAGGTTTTGTGCAGAGTGCTTTTAAGAAGCCCTTTAATATGGCTGTTGTAAGGTGCAACATGAGTCTGATGTAGTCAAGGCAAAATCTCAGTCATCGGAGAGATCAAGGCCTGGTGTGCTTGTAATCTTATAAGAACTACAAGCTTCCAATGTGCGTGCAGGCATTGCCTGCTACAAGTGCGGAGCTGTAGAAACTAGCATTTTGTAAAGATATGCTTGGGAAACACTTGGTTGTTCCTACACAGACTGTTGTAGATGATGTGATTTTGCAGTTTGCGCAAGTTCCTCTCATTCTGTGTGCTTGGAATGTCGTTGAATTCGATGCATGAGAGATGAAAGAGGATGTGCAGCCGAAAGGCACGGAAAATAGTGGTCTATTTAGCTATCTAATGTCAATGTTGCTAGAAGCCAATCTTACACCAGTTCATGCTCAGCTTTGCGGTGTGTACAGTAGGTCTAGATGAGCATAGTGTACTTATTGTTATTTGCCCTACAATTGAAAAGCATGTGTTCTGCCCTACTATGTGTGTCACCTTTTGGCGAGGGAACCTGGGACTTCAAAAGTTTCCTTCTGCACAAGATGTTGCTGATGACCATTATTTGGTTGATGTGCAGTACACTAATAGTTGTCACTAGGGTTCTTTCAGATGAGTGTGATCAATGCTCTCCCTAGGGATAGTTAGATCTCTTAGGACAAGAAGTCGACGTCCAACAATGTAGCGCAACACTGCTAAGAAGTTGTGTCAATGTGATGCCAAACCCCGAGACTCTGGCGCATATGACAACAACTGGCATTGTTGGAAATGAGGAAGTCACCCAATGCAAGTGATTTTGTTCATCCAAAGAGGTTGACGAAGAACTTTTTTGGTCTAGAGAGGTTGGAGAAAAACCATGACTCGCGAGGACTGTTTTGCTTTATGCTTTCGTCTTCCAGTTAATGGCATTAAGAAAAAGAATGCGCTACTATGCCTAAAAGCTGGATGAATAGATCTAAGGACAGGCAACATGAGATCGAACCTTTATGCTCTAATATCAATGCTTTGATTTCTGTTTGAGATCAAAGGACAATCTTGTAAGTGACAACAACGTTATGAAGTAGAGCAGATGGAGATGGAGATAGGCTTATTTCCACTTGGTGCTGATGCAGGGGTATCCACGTGGAGGGACCCCATATGCAAATTTTAATTTTTCTGACTCAGCCATTACATTTTCTACGTGTTAATGGAGGAAGAGTGGAGCCCCGTAAAGACTCCAATTTTAGCAAACTTGTAATTGACTCTGAATGTAACGTATGAGAAGCAGTGGACGGGCTAAATATAGCATTTTGGGATGAGTAGTAGTGGACAGGGGGGCTATGCGTAGTATTTTGGGGAGAAGAAGACAACATTTCTGGGGGGAGTGCAAGGTTTTTGGGTTGGGAAACCTCTTCGTGGAGTTTGTCTGATCTCCTCTTTTTTATTATTTTTGTTGTAGAACAGTTTGAAAATTAGATTGTGACTGTTTGTATCAGTCTAGGTGGTTGCTCATTCATGTATGCATGTAATCAGAATTTTTTAGTGAGAGAAACGGCAGAGTTTCCCAAAATCAGATTTTAATATTGCTCATAGCTTTTATCTTGCATTTGGTGTTGTTAATGAATCAGATTTGCACAAGTATTGAAGTGTGTTGCAGGTGTTTGTTAAGACAGGTTCCAACTTTCTGCATCAATGGTATCAGAGCCAGAAGATTCTGAGTGTGCAAGCAAATTTGCCAAAGGGAGGCAGCTTGCACCAAGATCGATCTTGTGGGTGTCGTGAAAATGTATGCAAGAAGAGCCCCACGTGGCTGGGGTAGAGTTGGAACTAGAAATGGAGGAAGAAATCCTCCAAAAGTTAACCGCATTGATGATTTTAGAGCCCTCAATTGGCAGATTGAAGCCCTACAAGAAGATTTTAGAAGAGGGTTTGCTCGTAGGAGAGCACCTGAAAGTGAAGATGAGACTGAAGAAACTTCAAAAGAAGAAGAAAATGCTGAAGATGGAGCAGAAAGAGCAGCTTTAAATGATCCTCTTGTTAAAGCATTAACAAGGATGGGAAAGAGACCAAAGATTGAAGTTCCTACCTTCAATGGGAACTTGGATCCAGAGGAGCTGATAGACTAGATAAATGGTGTGGAGGAATACTTCGAACTTGAAGAAGTGGAAGATCCAGATAGAGTGAGGTTCGCAAAAACCAAATTGAAAGGCCATGCCAAAATTTGGTGGAAAGAAGTACAGCTTGGAAGAGGAAGAAGAGGAAAAAGCCAGATTTACAAATGGGATAAAATGGTAGAAAAGATGAAGAGGCAGTTTATTCCTTTTGATTATGAGTTAGATTTGTTGAGGAAAATGCAGAGCCTGAAAGAAGGAAGTAGAACTGTCAAAGAATATACAAAGGAATTTCACAAATTTTAATCAGAAATGGCCATTCTGAAGCAAATAAGGAAAAGATAGCCAGTTATATTAATGGTTTAAAACCAAGCATTCAAGAGGAGTTAGGATTGATAAGGATTTACACCATGGAAGATGCATTCCAATTTGCATTGAAGATTGAAGGAAGATTAAATAAGAAATTTGAGAACAAGCCAAGAGGAAGAGACCAAGATGGAAACAAAAGAGGGAAGATCATATGGAGATTGGGATGAGGATTAAAATAAGAAAAAACAGAAATTTGAAGAGCATGACAATAGTAAAAATTAGAGGGAAGATGATTCCTATCCAAGTGGACAAAATTCCACATGAAGAGGAAGAGGAAGATCAGGTAGAGGGTTTGTAAGAGGAAACTACAAGATAACTTGTTATGAATGTGGAGAAGAAGGACAAGCATAGAATGTCCAGAACGTGGAAACACAAGAAAAAGAAATGAAGGCAAAGCGAGAGTTGAACATGTTAATGAGGAAGTTGAAACATCACAGTCAGATGAAGCTGAAAGAGGTGAAGTCCTAGTAACAAGAATGGCATTGGCAAGTGGAGACAATGCACCTGATCAAAGAAAGAACCTGTTTAGGACAAGATGCAAGTGTCAAGAAAAGGTATGTAATGTTATCATAGATAGTGGGAGTACTAATAATCTTGTTTCTAAAGAGATAGTGCAGAAATTGCAGCTAGAGAGGAGGCATCCGCATCTATATAGGATAGCTTGGCTACAAGATGACAAGAGATTTTGGTCAGCAAACAAAGCTTGGTAAAGTTTAATATTGGAACATATTATGATGAGATAATGTGTGATATTATACCTATGAATGCGTGTCATGTTTTGTTAGGGAGGCCTTTGAAATTTGACAAGAGAGTAGTGCATGATGGATATACCAATGTTTACTCATTGATGAAGGATGGAGTGAAACATAAGTTGGAGCCATTACATGGTGTGATGGAGAAGGTATGTATCAGTGCAAGAGTTTGTTTAATAGATGATACAAATGGTGTGAAGCAAGAACATGTTGATTTTGCTAAAGCTAACCAAGTAGAAGTTGAGAAATATGACTTATTGATGCATCGTGAAGCAGTTGACAGAGAAAGGGACAAATTGATTCCCGGTGGGACAAAGGTTGCCACAAAAGGTGAGGTTGAATCAAATCTCATTGATTTATTTGATGCGAATGAGAGTAAAAAGGTAGAGGACATAATTGCAATAGTTGATGACTTCGTTGAAGTCAAATTTGAGAAGCTTGATGAGGTAAATGAAGATATTTGTGGTGAATCTTTGTTTGAAAATAGTATTAATAAAGGCCCCTTGATTAGTGACCTTGAATCCTTGTTAGGAAATGAGAAGATTGGGTCTTTTGATTGTTTTACTAATGCTGTTTTGGATGAAAGAAATGGGACAGCAGCAATGTTGTGTCTTTCAAAAGGCACTGAAACAGTGAAAATTTATGAAGGAGGCACAGTGGAAAGAAGGAAAAAAGTTAGAACAGCAAAGGAGGTAATAAAAGAACTTTACTTTATTAAAAGAGAAGGTGCAAATTTACTTGTTATGCCGAAGACGTCTCATTCTATGAAATGGACGAGCTGCAAAAGCACATCCACGACTGTCATTGCACCTGTATGCATGCAAGACGATTGGGGAAACATTGAGCGTTCATTCAGTCTTCACCGTTTTTTTGGCATATATTTCGTCCGTGCAAGTATTTACTGTGCTATCATCGTCTCGTCATTTTATTCCCATCCTCTCACGTGGGCAATTTCTGTACATTGACATTGGCAGGAGATTTCTTGGTAACAAAAAGACTTTTGGAAAATGTACCATTAAAGATGTTATGTAATCAATGCTTAAAAAAATGAATACATTTATCCCATCTGCAGAATTTCCTAAGCCTACAAAGATCAATTGAAACTCTACAGATAATGCAGAAAAGATTTAGCCTGTGTGATGGGTGCTTGAAAATTTTAATCGGATTCAGAAAATCTCACAAGCATCGGCAGCATTAAATATATCGACAACTTCATTAATTTTATTCATGAAGTTGAACATAATTGCCAACGGTACAGAAACCATCGACTCAATATTTTGTCTAATTTCTTAGAGGAAATTTCTTCAAACATAAACATCTACATTTCTTAAGCTCCAAAGTTGATATGAAATTATACTTACCATATGTTTTAAGTGCAGGAGCTTCGAAACTTTGGCGCTCATAGAGTGTTAGTGGCATCTCTTCCTCTGTTCAGTGGCATCCCTTCCTCTATTCGATGGCATCATTATCCAGATAAGAAAATTTATAAGTATGCCCACAATAAAATTTGTCTCTGGCCAAATAAAGATGCATCCTTATAAAATAGTGTTCCTATAAGCTTATTACAAAAGTGTTTCCCCCACCAAGTAATGTGATATTACAATTATAAACAAGATGTGATGTTATTGTTTGTTTGTTTTACTACGGATCATTTCACGGTTTTTTCTCTCTCGAATCCGAATTGACTATTCGCACCAAAGTTCCCAGACTTGGACTCGGCTCGTGACTCGGCTCGAACTTGGCAATGACTCGGCAACGACTCGGCAAAATAAGAAAACCCTTGAAATTTAGAGATTTTTAACGATTTAAAACTTCTTTCATACACCCATTATTGAATTAAGCTTAAAGACACTATAACATCATCAAATAGAAGCTAATTTGATCACATACATAAACATACATCCATCACATGCATAGAAATGTAAATTGTAGCTGAAGGAATTAGAAAACATGGATATATTGAGTTATAAATGTTGTCCAATGTATATAAAATCCATGACTTCAAATGTTCCCAAACATATATGTAACTATAAAGTGTAAACAAAAACAAGTCTATGGCTCAGGCTCTAGCTCAGCCTCGTCTATCTGCCTCCTAGAAAGGCGTCTAAGGTAGGTCCTGGATGACTGAGTAGCCATAGTCTCTGCCTGTGATGTGCCAGTCTGAGTAGCCATAGGTGTTGTGCCTGATCGTTCTCTATCCTCCTCCTCTGCAATAGCCACAGCCTCAACCTCTCTGTCTGCCTGGTCAACCCACTCAAGGTCCTCATCAGTGAAGACTGGATCGGTGGACTCAGTGAGCCAATTAGACTCGGGGTCGACTTCCTCTAGAGTGATCGAAGAGGAGTCGGCGTCCAAAATCCATCTGGTCCTGAGACGGAGGTTGTAATGAACAAAGACTAGATCATTCAACCTCTCCACAGACAATCTATTTCGCCTCTTCGAGTGGATGTGCTCGAACATGCTCCAGTTGCGCTCACATCCAGAAGCGCTGCATGGCTGGCTCAATATACGGATGGCAATTTTTTGAAGGTTTGGGGTTGAAGGCCCAAACATTTGCCACCAGCTATCTGAGATAATGAAAAGAAAAAAACATTAGTCTCATTTCCAGCTTTAAAGGTAGATTATAAAATGAAAAATTAAAATGCATAAGTTATAAACTTTAGAATTTTCTACCTGGCTGCAATTTTGTCAGACTCTCTTTGCACAATTGGCTGGCAAAGATCGCCCCTACTACATTATTAAATGCATCCATCTCGAGCAGTGTAGTTGTGGTATCAGTGCCCATCCGTTGTACTACTGAATATAGCCCGCTAATGTTTTTTTTGTTTTTTTTACTGCACTTTTTTAAGTGACGTTGGTCGGGTCACGACCCTCGGACTCGACGAGTCAAGCGAGTCAAACGAGTCACACCCCCTAACCCGTCTGAGCCCGGGTCAGGGTCACCGTGACCCGGCAGGGGTCACCCGGCCCGCTGACTCGCGTGACTCGCCGCGAGTCACGAAACTCTGATTCGCACAATAACATCTATTGCTACAGGAGATGCTGTGATGTGAAAAATAAAAAACTAACAAAAAAATCTCTAACCATGTAAAATAAAAGTAAAGACATAATCTCTAACCATGTAACAAAATTATTATGCACAAGTAAAATAAATCTCTAAAATGGTGTGTCCACTCTTCAATTGAAAAGTAGAATAAAAAACAGCTCCTCCAATTTTTTTAGATGAAGATCCTAAAATGCATACCATGTTTAGGGACGAGAGATTTCCAAGTGTGTTGTAATTGTACTAGAAAGATTAAAAAATTAATACACAATTTGAATCTATATTTTTTCAATGCAAAATGCTATTGTTTAAAAAATATGTGATGTCCCCACTTTGAAATAGAATTTAATAATAAATAATAAATTAAATATTAAAAAATTTAAATTAAAATATAAAGAATATAATTAAATATAATTAAGATTTAATTAAGTTAATGAATAGTCAAAAGACATAAAATGAAAAGTTGTGACTCCCTCAAATATGAGATATAAAAGGGAGAAGAGAACTTCATTTGAGGGGGGATAATTTGGGAATCAAAAGTGCAGATCTGATTTAAATAAGAAGTACAGATTTGATAGTGAAAGGTTGTGTCCCTTTCAAAGGGCAGAAATAATGAAGAGTTGCACTCTTTCAAACGGTGCTAATGGTGAAAGGGTGTGTCTCTTGCCAAAGGGCATACATGATGAAGAGTTTCACTCTTTCAAACGGTGCTAATGGTGAAAGGGTGTGTCTCTTGCCAAAGGGCATACATGATGAAGAGGTGTGACCTCTCCCTCACATTGAGAGATATAAAGGGAAGGAATCAAAGCATCTAGTAACATCACCATGGATCAGATCAAATTAGAACTGTTATTAAGCTACAGGTAGTAACATCCTTGTTCTTGGTGGTATGCATGGGGATGTGCTTAAAATGTATGCTTAATATATGAAGCCTGATAATGTTATTATGCAGAGCTTAATAGTAATATTAATAGAGACTGCAATATGTATGACAGTCATACTTAATTAAATATGCATATTCACAATACATAAAAGATTTATATAGTACAGAATAAGGATAATAGATTTATATATGATAAAGAAGTTAACAAGATTTATAATAGTTTGATATGCAAACATATATACTTGAAATAATATTAATAAGATTATATATATATATATATAAGAACGAATTTTACATATTATGGATAAGATTATAAATAAATTACTTTGATTATTTATGTGTATATGTCTTATCTCGTAATCAATCAAAGGAATGAATGGAGGAAGTAAGTTAGGGAATTGCAGTTTACCGGTTCTCTCAAGCTAAGTAGGCCACCCCAGGGGATAGAATTGTCATAGTGGGATGTTCCTGCCTCTTGAGGACCAACAGGTGAGTTGTCATAGTGGGACGCTGTGCGCTCTTGGGATTAGTTGGAATGAGCAGTTTACAAGCACCCTCACGAGCCTTTCCTACTAAACTAAACTATGATTGGTTATGGGTAGAAAGATATGTTTATCATTCTATGTAATATATTTGCTATTATATTAATCCATATGTTTACTTGCCTATTCCTAAGTTTATTGAATGACTAGATGAAGTTACTCTTATATATTGAAAAAAATGATAAACAATATTGTGGAATTACTCTTATATATTGAAAAAAATGATAAACTATATTGTGGAATTACTCTTATATATTGAAAAAGATGATAAACTATATTGTCGAATTACTAATTTAGGACAAAATTCAGGTAATCACTTGTTGGGGACATTACAATATAAGACTGCCTTAACATGCAAACAATAAATCTAAAGAACAAAGAGACCACTTTGACTTACAACACTATACAACCACTCTTGCATAGGACCACCTTATAAACACTATTTTTTCTTAATAAACCATCACAATTACTAAGGTCATGGTCCTTGAGATGGGGTTTGGATAAAGTTTCTTAGTTGAGAAAATTAAGAGTAATTTTAAAGCAAGGGTTCCATAAAATTTTAAATTCTTTTATGTCTACAAATTTCATGGAAGTGGGGATTTTATATAATTATATGCAATTAGAATTCAAATTTTAAATCTAGATAGAAAAGACTTTAAGTTAGTGGAAGAAACTTTGGACCCTTTTACAGGGCCTAAATTTGATGGTCAAACTTGCATGCTAACCAAACTTTTCATTATGATTATTAACCATTCAAACTTGCTCTTCAAATATTAAGACATAATCTATATATAGATCTTATAAAACAAATTAACAATCTCTCTAAAATCTCATTTTTCATAATATAACATGAACCTAAAATTTTGATTTTATTTATGATAAAAAAATGTATGTATACAATCATACATTCATCAAATTTAAACTCTTATCGTACTCAATACCAACTTAAAATTTACACTTTCTATTTTAAGAAAAAAAAATTGAATCTTCAAATACTATCTTAACTATTAAAATGCACTCAACTATTTGATATTTTTATTCTTTGATTAACTTATTGAGTCCTACGAAAGAAATGTACCTCAATTAGTTGAGCACAATTGATGGGGGTGATGGTATGTTCCTTGATTATGCAATCCATCAAGGTTCAAACCCTCAAAGGTATGATATAAGAAATGATCCACTTAGCTTACAAGTGCCTCAAGTGAATTTGATGAACCTTTCTTAAATTCCATAATTTAAGCCCTCCCATCAATTATGCTACGTTGTTTCCTTCCCTTGAACACTCTTGTCCACAATGCCACCCACTTTTAAAGAGCCATAAAACTAGTACACTTTCCGACATACAAATGATATGACGGGTGCACAGTTGATCAGATGGCCTCAATGTCTCCAGCCTTTTTCGATGAGTCCTGCCTCTTTGCCAATATTATACTATATGCCAAAAATACACACAAAAATCTCAATTGAATCTTCAACAACTGATCATTGTGTGAAATATCTTTACCCAATCTCTCTCTCTCTCTCCCCCCCCCCCCCCCCTCTTCTCTATATCTCCCTTTATCACCCTACCTCTCTCTATCTCCCCCTTCTCTATCTCTCCCCATCTCCTCACTACACTCCCTACCTATCCCTCCATCTCTCTCTATCTCTTCCAACTCTATCGATTCCTCTCTCCTCTCTCTCTTTATATATTCCTCTCCTCTCCATATCAATCTCTATCATCCTCTTTATCTATACCCCTACCTATATCTACTTACTTATCTCTACCTCTCTCTCACTCTTACCCCCTCTATTTATCCTTCTCTTTCCCCCTCTTTCTCCTCTCTCCCTATTGCAAACATAATAGGACCATATTAGTAATAGAACGTGATTATCTTCCTAATTTGAAGGTTTTGCTTCAATCATGTTTGGGTCCATGTAAGTAGAAGCATAGTTGATTTGAAGTTATGACTTTTCCATTGAGACTTTTGTTGGACAAACAACATCGTTTTCTAAATGGCTTACCTATTGACCTTATGTACAACACAAATGCATGCAAAAATAGACTAATTCATTTTTCTATTTTACCTTCCACACCTCCTCAGCGTACCCATTGCACACCAAGGTGCAATTGCTAGTTTTATCTACTTTTGATAGAGTATATTGGTGGAAAGTAAAAACTGAAAATTTGGATTCCATGAATGATTGAAGAAGAGTGAGGACAAAAGGGAACAATGTTATGAGGTTGTCAAAAGAAATGAGAAGGAGAATTGCGGTGGGCAAAGAAGAGAGATGGATCCAAGATAAGACTAGTGTCTACAAATATTTCTGAGTTCAACTCAAGAAACATTTATTTTTACCATGGGTGCCTGATGCAGAGGGGGCGTCCACGTGGCGGGACCCCATATGCAAATTTTAATTTTTCTAACTCAGTTGTTACATTTTCTACATGTTTATGGAGGAAGAGTGGACCCCCGTAAACACTCCAATTTTAGCAAACTTGTAATTGACTATGAATGTAACGTATCAGCAGCAATGGACAGGAGCTAAAGATAGCATTTTGGAGTGAGTAGTAGTGGACAAGGGGACTGTGCGTAGTATTTTGGGGAGAAGAAGACAACATTTAAGGGGGGAAGTTTTTGTTTTCTGGGGTATTTGGTTTAGAGTATTGTCATGTCCCCTCCTTGATTGTTATATATATAACCTAAATGAAGCAATTATTATTTATTAATTAATATAATATTTATCGAATGATTATATGAAATTATTAAATATTTATTTTTTAATTAATATTTATATACCAATAATAATATTTTAAAAATATTTAAATTAATATTAAATTACATACATTATAAACAAATATTACAATATGACATGCCCATGTATCAATTGATATGGTGATGTTTTGACAATTGATTATTTATTTAATATATTTAATATAGTAGTAGATTAATAATTTATTTAACTTAATATATCTAAAAATAATAATAATTACTAATTGGTTGTTCATAAAGGAGATATGATATAAGTCATGCCGAGGGTAAAGTGTGTGGAGGAAATGAAATTTCACAATAATGCGATTTTTAATAATCACACAACCTGACCAAAGGCACTAGTATCATAAGCAAAATAATAGTATGATATGATTTGCTTGTTAAGACACGTCAGCAGGTTAAAACCAAGACAAGTCAGCAAGTTAAAACGAAGAGAAGGTTGCCACTAAACCAATTGGTATCAAAGACTAATGGTGCAGTTCAAATTAAGCAAATACGATTTGTTAAGTAAGGATCATTAAAGAATTGGATCATCTAATCAATAAACAACACTTATCATGAAATGGTGTGATTTGTATAACAAATCAGTGTTAACTTTATGAAGAGGCACATCTAAAGGCCAGCGATTTTAGGAGACAACAGACATGTCTCTTAGAAGCCTCCTTACCCACGATATAAGGAGTCAAACGAATTCATTCCAACAGGGGGGATTTTGGGTTTGGATATTTTACTTCATATTGGGAGCGCTCAAGTGACAGGCAGTAAACATCCTTTTTCTTGGTGGTATGTACGGTGATGTGCTTAATATAAATGCTTAATATATGAAGCAAGATAATGTTCTTATGCAGAATTTTAATAATTATATAAATATTAATAATAATATAATAATTATAATTATTATAATAATTTCTGGAAACTGCTCTGCAGTAATATATAATAAATCATATAATAGGTAACTATTAAATATATAAATGATTTATAATATAACATAATTCATTTATTTGTTTGTTTATATGTTCAAATCAGAATAAAGATATATTATTTCTATATATAATAATGATGTAATATCAATAAGATTATATATATATACATATACATGTATATGCATAATGTCTTAATCAAACAAATAACAATATTAGATTGTAAATCATAAAGAGCTCATAAGATAATAAACAATAAGAAGAATATGTTTATATATATAATTCTTGTTACTGCTATCAGTGTTTAAGAAGTTAAAAAGGAGATGTTTTCACATAGGGGACATTACAATTGGTTTGACACTTGCATTAAGAACTATGGATGTATCATAGATGAAAAATTTATTTATTAATAGTTAATCAGTTGAGCTGTGGAATATCACTGATTTGATTCATGTTAAGGTGGAGCTGTCTCCTAATATATTTAGTTTGAGTCATAAGGATATTGAAATAGATTAAATATGGTTAAAACACCTAAACTTAGTAGGGGACATTACAAGTGCAGGGTTTTTGGGCTGGGAAACCTCTTCGTGGAGTTTGTCTGATCTCCTCTTGTTATTATTTTTGTTGTAGAACAGTTTTAAATTAGATTGTGACTGTTTGTATCAGTCTAGGCGGTTGCTCATTCATGTATGCATGTAATCAGAATTTTCGAGTCTATGAATTTCAATGAGAGAAAAGGCAGAGTTTCCCAAAATAAAATTTTAATATTGCTTATAACTTTTATCTTGCATTTGGTGTTGTTATTTTTCTGATTTATGAATCAAATTTGCACAAGTATTGAAGTGTGTTGCAGGTGTTTGTTAAGAGGGGTTCCAACTCTCTGCTAAGAGGGGTTCCAACTCTCTGCTAAGAGGGGTTCCAACTCTCTGCATCAGTTGCTTGTTATGCACAAGCCTCATATAAACAATAGATCATGAAATAACAAAGCATGCAATCAGTGTAAACAATGTGTAATCCTTTATTGATATGGTGTGGATGTACAATATATAATACACAAACGATGGCTGTAATGCAAGTTCTATGACTAGATAAGATAAATACGTACACCTGATTTGCCAAATCATCATGGAGTACAGCCAAACTATATTGCCCAATAGGATTGGACTTGTTAACAACAAACGAGTTGGCAGACTAGTTTAAATAGTATACAGTGATGTATATTTATAATAAGCTATCGATTAAGCCTTCCACGATATGTTGACAAATGTCATGCATGTATGGCGTGCATCCTATACGGCAAGATTTTGTTAGAGGTAGAATATGTATGGTGCCAATTGAATGGCACAAACATTGGGAATTTTGGAGCAAACATAGCCAAAGCCCAAAGATCAAACATATATGGAGCAGATTTGTTCATGTTGGTGCAGTTGCATGTGCTACACGTGTGCAAGTCACACACAATGTAAAAGTAATTTTAGGAACTGGTGATGTTGTCAAAGCTAAAGCGCAAATCCCTAAAGTTGCACAGCATGATAGAAGAGTGTGCTCGCCATGTCTTGCGTTGTCTGCCGCCAAGTTATTGGAATCGATGCTTGTGCAAAAGTGTGTGAATCCATTATGCCATATTGTCTTGTCCATGCACAAAACATCTTGGCGCTGTGTTGTGTGTACAAGGGAAGATTGCAGCTTGACATGAGCAAATGTTGAGTCAATGTATAGGAGCATGAGTTGGGTAGAATTGTGCACAAATCGTTAATTATTTGAAGTTTGAATTAGATGATATTTAATAGAATGTTTTATTTCAAGGTTATCAAACATCTCTGCAATGATAATTATCCATTACTTTTTACACATTTGTATCTATGCTCATTCGTGACATTTTCGACGAGAAAGGAAGAAACATGTTAAGCTGTTATGTTCTTTTATACACTTACCAAAATATTTCTCCATAGTTCTACTAGATTATCACTATCAACAAATCTTTTATTGAGATCAGGGCTCAAAACTTTACCAATAATACCTCTAGCTTGCTCCAACTTACATTTCCATAACTCTTTTATATTTTTTAACTTGAGATTATCCAATTTCTTTATCTACCATCTTCCATAAAACATTTTTCTCTTAAAGCATTCTTGACTACAATCTTCCAATCTACAAAACTACTTCCATCAAAGATTGGCAACACTTCATTTGTAGTACTCAAATTAGCAAGAAAATCAATCTTGAAACAAATATTTGGCTTTGATACCATGTAAAAACAGGGTCCAAAATATAAGTATAAACAAAATTTCAGAAGCAAACAAGAAAAAACAAAGCACAAAAATCAGAGAGAAATGGCTCAAAGAAATTATAGTGATCTAGCTTTTTAAATTCAATCCAACAATGTAAAACCAAAGTGTTGTTTGCAATGAACAGTCTCATTTTGTAGTTGGGAGTTTTTAAAATATGGAAACTTCTAGCTTTCCGGATGTTCCTACAATACTATTACTTTTATTCATTTTCTGGACAGCTTTGGAAGACTCTAGATTTTTAGAAAGATTCTAGCAAAAAAATGTTTGTAGACAATCTTATTTACCTTAACAAACCTTACCCCATTCATTTACATGCACATTCTTTCGCATTATCCACTTGGTTATCACACCTATCTACGCAAAAAAATGTTTCTAGACAATCTTATTTACCTTAACAAGCCCTACCTTATTCATTTACATGCACCTATCTCCATTTAGCAGTTTGCTGCCTAGATTGATGGTTACCCTATTTTTGGAGAAATCTACAGTCACAAGGGAGACTTTGCAGTTCAAGCAGAAAGAATTAGACAAGGTAGGTAGGGCCCCAACCTTCTATAGTTGCGGGGTTCTAGAAAGAGTCAGACTTTCTCGCTACCTATTCAGTCGGGTTCGGGTTGGATCGCCCTACCTCTATAGTGGAACTGAATTGATCTATCTTCGAATATGACTTAAAATTTAAAATTCAAATTTGACCAACTTACCCTCTTCACCCTTCTACCTTAAGCCGGCAAAACACGCAATTCACACAATTTGATATTGTGCACTGATATTTAAAGACAATCAACGTATCCATTCTAAGCATCCATGAAAACACTCAAAAGTACATCATTCTATAGAAGTGAGTAATCAATAGTGACACACTTTGACTTGGTGCAATCAAAAAAGTAAAAATTCTGCATACTTAAGTGCTTGCCTATTGTTTCTGGTCTAGTTCAATTTTTGAGGGTTGACATAAAAGAACTTGCCTCCATCTGACTAAACTGATATCTCTTAAGATTTTAATATACCATCTAGAGGTATAACTACAATGGTAGCAAGGAGTGGATTGTAATGGCATGAATATATTAACAAAAAAAACCCTTAACTTGAATTTGACAACCATTTTGCACATCAAATTATTAATATTGACACTCCCTAAACTTTAGTCCTCATTATTCCAACAAAGGTAAATCTCTACTTTATACTTTCACTTGACACGTGTTGATGTGTAGCTAAGTCAGATCCTTCTAGGGTCGACCTAGCTTGTTTGATGGCTAAGTGGCCTGTCGGCCTTAGCTACAAGATTGGCAAAATTCGATGTAACTTGTAAATGAGTCTAACCCTATAATGTCTAATGTAACTTATAAATAAGTCTAACCCTATAATGTAACTTGTAATGTATGGGGCTGACCCTATTTGGACGCCAAACTTAAAGTATTGTAATTAAATAGCTCTCCTTGAAAGCCGACCTAGGTAAATTGGGAGGCTGTCACATATATATACAAAGCATCATTCATGCTTATGACACAATAATACACACAGCAATCTCCTTCAGCAACATTCAGCGAATTCATTCTACACTCAGCGAATACATCCAGTCATCAGCGAATTACCTTCTAAGGACAGTGAAGGTACTCTTAAGGACAGCGAAGTCATCCCTAAAGTCAGTGACTTCATCCTAGGGTCAGCGAACCTGAATCAAAGTGTAGCGAAGTTCACTAAGACAGCGAATATACTTCTTGATCTGCAAATTGTGTTATTGATCAGCATTCATATTGCAGATAAGTTCTTATACTGCTGTTTTGTGTGCTTCAAGTGTTGAAGTACTGTTGTAAAGACTCATACTGATTTGTCTAATAAAGATCTGAGATTAGTTGCTGGGTTTTTCACCTCCAAGAGGGAGGTTTTCCCAAGGTATTTTTTTGTGTTCTTTGTGTGCATTGATTTGGTTCTCTGTTATTGCTATCTATATGCTACAGTCTGATCTAAAATTAACACGGTACCAGAGCTAAGGTTGATTCAGTTGTGATCAGACTTTGTGATAGCAGCGCTCGTACTTCACATTCTTCACGCCATTTCCAACATTGAAGATGGTGACCGATTTAAAGGTTGAAGATAGACTTGACGGAGCTTTGAACTTCACCTCGTGGAAGGTTAGAGTCCTAATTGCACTTGAAGAGAATGATCTACTTCAGTTTGTAGAAGGAAAAGATCAGCCTGAGCCTGAAGATCAAGAAGAGAAACTCCAATTCAAGAAGAATGCAGTCAAAGCCAAAAAGATTCTAATTGACTCCGTGAAAGATCATCTTGTTCCTATCATCTCCAAGATGTCTTCAGCCAGAGATAAGTTCAAAACATTGGAAGGGATGTATGAAATCAACAACACAAGTAGAGCACTTGCATTGAGACAGCAACTTCACCAAATCAAGATGGCAAAGGGAGAGTCAATCATATCCTTCTTCATGAAGATTGCAGAATTGAGAGATCATCTTAGCGCCATTATAGATGAAGTTGTGGACAAGAATCTTGTCATGCTAGCGTTGAATGGCCTTCCTCACTCTTGGGAGCCATTTCTCCAAGGCATAAGTGGGAGATCCAAATTTCCCAAATTTGATCGCCTTCGTGCGGATTGTATTCAAGAAGAGTCAAGGTTGATATCAAGAGGAACTGAGCATAATCATTATGATGTGGAAAATCAAGTCCTTGCCACACACACTTCTATGGAAAGAGGCAAAAGAAGAAAGAGGGATATAGACAGAGGTCCAGATCCTGTTCCGAAAAAGGACTTATCTCACATTCAATGTTTTAGGTGTGACAAGTATGGCCACATTGCTCGAGAGTGCAAATCTAGGTCTACTCCTCTAGCTTCTTTTGCAAAAGTTGACATAGGGACACCTCAGGAGGAGCCAAGGTCAAATGTCAACTCAGAAGGGTTCTTGTTCTAAAAGGAGGAAATGTCATTTCAGCTTCAGAGGGAGCCTAACATTTTCAACTTCGGAGGGAGCCTGACATTTCAGCTTCGGAGGGAGCCACATCGTCTTGAAGATTTTGTTAATGCATTCTACTCTGTGAGAGAAGTTTGAGGTGCAAGCCCTTGTTAGTGCATTCTTCTCTGCAAGAGAAGTTTGAGGTGCAAGCCCTTGTTAGTGCATTCTTCTCTGCAAGAGAAATTTGAGGTGAAAGCCCTTGTTCCACCCTCTGCGAGTAGGTATGGTGGATGTCATGGGAGAAATTCCATGATCTAGCACTTGTGCTTATTCACCCTCTGGGAGTAGCTATGGTGAACGTCATGATGAGATGACGACATCACGTTGAGGATTTTGTGATGGGCACCTGTGTTCATTTGTTCTCCATCCATGGGAGCAGCCATGATGGACCCACCCTTTGGGAGTAGCCATGGTGGTTGTCACAATGTAACTCAAATATTGAGGACTCCTCCCTAGCTAAGAGGGAGTGTTGATGTGTAGCTAGGTCGGATCCTTCTAGGGTCGACCTAGCTCGTTTGATGGCTAAGTGGCATGTTGGCCTTAGCCACAAGATTGGCAAAATTCGATGTAACTTGTAAATGAGTCTAACCCTATAATGTCTATAGTAACTTGTAAATAATAATACAAATGCAGAAGCATATGGATTTCAAAGAATTGATACAATAACAGAATGAGCAAGATGCTCATAAATAGTACAGGAGTATTTACAAGAATAGCAAGTTTCTAATAAGAAACTGCTGATAAGATCGTAGAAGATCTTACTAAAAAAGAATATACACTATTGAGCATTAATACTAAAAATAACAGTATTTTAATATTCTAATACCCTCCCTTAATGCTCAATCTATTAACTACACCTATAGACCCCCTGAATTTTACAAATTTATCAGGACCAAGGGGCTTGGTGAAGATGTCTACTGGCTGCTCCGAGGTAGGAACATACAGCAACTGGATGGATCCGTCTTCAACCAGCTGTCGATATAGTGACAATGAGTTTCCACATGCTTGGCTCTTTCATGGAAGACTGGATTCTTGGCGAGTTTGAGCACTCCCTGATTATCACAAAACAAGGGAGTTGGACCTGCCTGGGAGACATGCATATCCACAAGCATTCGTCGAAGCCAAACCGCCTCACAAGATGCCTTAACTACTCCCCGAAACTCTGCTTCTGTCGAGGAGAGAGCCACTGCCTGCTGCTTCTTACTCGTCCATGTGACAGTACCAGATCCCAAACTAAACACATACCCTGCTGTAGATTTACGGTCATCAGCCGAACCTGCCCAGTCAGAATCTGTGTAGCCACTGAGTGTAGGATCAGAACTCCGAGTGTACAGAAGTCCATAATCAGGAGTGCCACTCACATAACACAGCACACGCTTCGCTGCTATCCAATGATCAGCCTTGGGAGCTGTCATGAAGCGTGAAATGTAGCTCACTGCAAAACTGATGTCAGGTCTCGTGGCAGTAAGATAGATGAGACTGCCCACTAGTTGCCTGAACAAAGATTCATCCACAACTGGTGAAGATGACTGAGCTGAAAGTTTGAGCCCGGGTTCCTGTTGTGACCATTTCACACATCGCCCCATTAAAATGGGGACCCCCTCTTTTTGCTCGTTTTTGCTCGCTTTTCTCTCTGCTTTTTAGGATTTTGGTTTAGTATGCCAGTTGTCTGGACTAGGGTCAAACCTTAGGGTTTCTATTACTGTGTTTTCAGGCCAGAGTCCAGTCCAATTTTGAATTTTTGAGCCTCCTCTCGTAGGATGCAATTTTGAATAAAGTAAATTCGCCAGAGGCTGAGTAAGTTGGTCTAGTTTCAATTGGAATTTTGAATGCATAGTCCAAATTTGTCTAAGTGTGAATGATGAGATTTTGATTTTTTGTCCGATTGAGTAATTTTGACCAAATTTTGAAAATTTTGATAATTGATCCCGGGCATTGGAAATGACTTGTTTTTGCCTTGTGAAGTGATTAAAATCCCAAAATCTTGATATTTTGGCCTGGGGAAGCAAAATCGCTCCTGTCCCTCAGTGAAGGACCGGAGCTTGTTTCTCAAAATTTTACTGTCTCTGCAGGATCAAGATGAATTTCGGATTGGAAATGATAAAGGGAGGCATGTTCTTTCCGTTGAATATAATTTGAAGAATTTTACAAACACGGGGATGTGCCAGGAGCAAAAATCGCTCCTGTCCCTCAGTGAAGAACCGGAGCTCGAAACCAAACATTGCCTTGTCCTTGCTGGATTTGAACAATTTGACGATTTGAGGAGATCAAAGGAGATATGTTTCATCAGTTGAATATAATTTGGAAGTGCCTTCGTGAAGAAGATTGGACCTAGAAGCTAAATCGCTCCTGTCCCTCAGCCAGGGACCAGGGCGAAAATCAGTGGTAGCTCCCGTCCCTCTCCCAGGGACCAGAGCGAAATTCCTCATAAGGCAAAATTTGAGCAAAGATCAAGTGAACATTAATTTTGAGGCAAGTAAAGGTGGCGTAACGAACTCGTTGAAGACAAATTGAAGATTACAAGACACCAAAGTGAGGCCCATATTGGCCTAGGCGCTCTTGTCCCTCTCCCAGGGACCAGAGCGATTTTTGCCTTAGACCAATTTCTCACCAAGTTAGAATGAACTCCAAGGCAAAGATGAATGAAAGGGGGTACTACAAGACCATTGAAGATAATTTTGGAAGTTAGCAAAGTGTGATAGAGCCTATAAGTGAAAATTCGCTCCTGTCCCTCAACCAGGGACCAGGGCGAAATGTTAGTTATGTTGCCTTTCTTCCAAGTTTAAGATCACTCCTAGTCAAAGTATAAGGTGGCAAGGACATTTTGAGGTGTCTCGACGAAGAACGAAGTATTAAAGACCGCCAAAGATGAAGGATTTGCACTGAAATGCCCAAGTTCGCTCCTGTCCTTCCGGCAAGGACCAGAGCGAAATATTTAAATGTGTCCAAATTTAAGTTACCATTCACATTTTAAATGTTTGAAAGGAAGTAAGGGACATCGTTTTGCACTTTGAAGACAATTACAAGTTAATATGATGAACGATTTGCACTAAATCTTCAAGTTCGCTCCTGTCCCTCAGTCAGAGACCAAAGCGAAATTTCTATGGAGGCTTAAATTTTGAATGTTAATCACATTTCGTACGTTCAGGAGGGATCAAATGACACCGTTTTACATTGTGAAGGCGATTGCAAATTGATGGAAACTAAGATGAGCTCAAGATGTCAAAGTTCGCTCCTGTCCCTCAGTCAGGGACCAGGGCGATATTCATTATATCAGCCAGTTCTTCCAAAAATCACGCTAAGTAAAGGACGTACAAGGTTGCACAGGGTCAAAGTGTCCTTAGGAAGATAATATGCGAGGAAGTTAAACATCAAAAGGTGATCAAATTGAGCCAAGAAGCTAAATCGCTCCTGTCCTTCAGGCAAGGACCAGGGCGATTTTCATTAAAACACTCATTTTCCTTCGAAGATCATGTCAAAGCAAGATTATATTGGGTCGAAGATATCATTTGGAAGGCAATGAACAAGAAGCAAAGGTTGAAGGACGGCAAATTTGGACTAGAGCACCAGGTTCGCTCCTGTCCCTCACCAAGGGACCAGGGCGAAAATCCTTCAAACTTCAAATGTGCCTCGTAAAAGCCAAGTGAAGCGAGCGTGGAGTGAAAGACTAACGTTGTTACTTCCTCATGATGAAGATTGGTGATCGAAGAAGCCAAGGTCAAGGAGAAAACATAAGGTTCGCTCCTGTCCCTCACCAAGGGACCAGGGCGATATCAACCTCAGGAGGCACTCATCCACAAAATCAAGTCGATCAAGCTCGAGATTCCTTGCAAAAATGCCAGTTTCAACGTGAAGATTGTGATTTTGAACGTCAAAGGTAAAAGAATCAAGGCTAAAATGCAAGTTCGCTCCTGTCCCTCAGTCAGGGACCAGAGCGATATGGTTTGTATCTTTCCACCTCTCCAAGTTTTGGCGCTAAAACATTTTTGAATTTTATTAAATGCTAAAAATCGATAAATTTAATTAAAGATAGCATTTAAAAATAGCGCAAAACATTTATTAATTAATTTTTGCCTTTAAAAAAAAAAATCGAATTTATTAATTAAAAACGAAGGCATTTAATTAATTAATTATTAATTTAAATAATAATTAATTTTGGAGCGCTTGAATCTCTTGTTTTTACAAAAGTCGGCCTTTAAATTTATTTTAGATTTGTTTCTAATTACCAAGTCGGCCTAAGGTAATGCATGAGGTGAGCGCCTATAAAGGGAGGTGTTTATTTCGTTTTCAAATCATTATTCAAACATCCTTCACATGCGATTTGGAAGTGGTGCGAACATCTTCCAAGGGGAGTGCGAACCTTGATTAGAGTTGAGCGAAATTGCAAAAGACTACGTCAAAGACCCCCAAAGGTGGCGAATTGTTAGGTGGACGTTCGTTTGAAGAGGGATCACGTGGAAAAGCTTCAAACATTGAACTTTGCCTAGGCGATTCTCTTTATTTTGCATTTTAGAGTTAAGCTCTTAAGTGAGGTATGGCGTTTTCTTCTTGTTTTGTTTTAAATTTTTGATCGTCATAGCTTGAAATTTTTGAATTTTGAAATTTTGAATCTCAGTAGCTCAATCGTCATTTAGGAAATGATAACTCAAGGACTTATAATGAAGTTTCCTAAAATTAATCTAATCTATGTTATACATTGCAAAATCTAGTTCTTATTATGAAATGTTGTGTAGGTATGGCGACCCCGAAGGCGGGAGCATCCACCAGTCGTCCAGCTCTCATGAAGGAAGATCAAAAGACCGAAGAAGTGGAGACCAAGATCGTGTCTAAATGGAGCAACATTGGAGATACCAACTTGGGCAACTTCAGTACGAAGAAGTTTCGAGAGGTCCCTTACATTGGCAAGCCATCACCTGTCGCCCGGAGGATAATTGAAAGTGGCATCATTAAGGCAGTCGGCTTCCTTCCAGCAATACAGTGTCATGAGTTGATGATCGAGTGCGCTCGTCATTATGATCCTCAATCCAGAACGATCGTGTCCAAGGAAGGAAACACTTTAGCTTATCTTTCAGAGGAAGCTATAAGTGAGGCTTTCCATCTTCCAGAGCATAGAGATATGATCTACAAGAGCATAGAAGGAGCCAGGTCCATGTACGAAGATGATCCAGATGCTTGTCTAAGCATCATCAACAAGAACTGGTTACTCAAGAGTCGTCCTCGCCTGAGCAAGATTCCGAACACACCACATAGGATTGATTTCCAGGAGGAGTACAGAGATTTGATTACAATGCTCAACCGAGTCACAGGAGCACCTCAAGCCTTCTACTTTGAGAAGTGGATGTTCTACTTTATCCAGGTGATAGTTCAGGGAAAAGGAACAATACATTGGGCTAGAATGATTAGCCATTGCTTGGACGTACAGTTGAGGAGACTCAAGGCTACCAAGTCCTTCCACATGAGTTCATATGTCATCTATGCCTTGATCAGGAGCTTCGAGTACGCAAGACTACCTCACAGAGGAGTGATTGGAAGAGGACCCGGCGAGGTCAAAGTTTGTGATTCCTATGTTCACTTGCATCATCCGCCAGGAAGCAACTACAAGTTAGTTAATGATACCTTCACAATGAACATTACGAGGACGTTGCAAGGCGGAATTCACAACAGATTATCTCAGGATGCACAGGAACTAGTAAAGAGGTACGGTGCTTGGTTTATCCAATTTCCGAAGTTTACTTATATCAGAGTTCATGGATGTCCTTCACCTCCATACATGTTGCCGAGATATCCGACAGACAGAATAGTGTTACTTGAGGTAACAAGACAGTTGGCAGCTTATGCGAAGGCGTTCAGACACAAGCATGGGAATGGAGTTCCGGTACCTATCATATTGGGCAATTCAGTTGAGGTATGTCCTAATGCTTTAGCCATGGATGACACAGAGAAGGAGTTAGCTTTGTATTCTTTTTCATTCTTTGCCTTGAGGGAGAACTTTGATCCACATGGATATATAGAGGAGACAGTCGGTAGGAAGTTTAAGCATGAGTTTCAGATAGAAGATGTTATGATGAATCTCTTAGACGATCTTGAAGTGAAAAGAAAGATGCATTCTAGATTGTCTTTGGATTTCATCAGGAAATGCAAGATTTACAGAGTGGCCGACCAAGCTCAGGACAGTGGCAGACATCTCCAGTCATCCTATGATCAAGAAAACAAATCAGTAAGGTTAGATTGGAATGAGCCCGAGGTTGTGGATCTAGATGCTTTGATGGCTCCAGTCTTGTCTTGTACTCGCAGATGGGTTGATGTGCAGCATCAGAAGTTGAGGGAGCAAGGCATAGCTATGACTTTCACTTTGGAAGAGAAACCAGCCGAAGGTGGAGCTAGTGTAAGCGAAGGTAATCCTAATCCCAGAAATACAGGTGAAGGTAACCTTCGAAGTGCAAGTGAAGGCAATCTCTATCCAAGAGGCTCGAAGAGAAAAGAGAGACCTGAGAAGAAAGAATCTTCCAAGAAGAAACAAGGGGCCAACCGAGATCGCTCATCCGGCACATCTTCTCGACAAGAGAATAGGACACTTGAAGTAGAAGAGTCTATGGAGTCAATGGTACAGAATGATAAAGAAGGACAGGCATCTCAAGGGTCACCAGGTGGATCTCTCCAAGATTATGAGTTACATGAAGACAAGAACAATGACGAGGTAACATCTCCTCCTAGAGAAGAAGAAGCATTGCATAAGGAGATACAGGTTAAAGAGACCAGATCGGCCATCCCGGATTGGTTGAAGGAAAGATTAACGAAGGTGATTGTGATCGAGGACGAAGACAATGTGATTGATTTAGAGAGCCTTGTTGGACATTCCCAGGAAGTGATAGAGAAGAGGAAGGCTACCAAGATGTCCAAGATGATTAGAGATGAGACTGGATCCAGAAAATTACAGATAGCTACACCGGCCGTGGACAAGTATGAAGGTGAGATCCTAGCAGAGGAATATGATATAGAGACATTTGAGCTAGGTCCATCCACAGCTGAACAGACGATGGATGATGCCACCGATTCATTTGAGGCCTTGAAAGACAAGCTTAGAGAGGAAATGGAGAAGAATAGAAAGCTTGAGAGAGAGAGAGGTGCATGGAGAGCATATTTCAGTCATCTCAATCAGCCTTTAGGACGTCAGGATCCAACAAGATCACCCATACAGGCACTTCCCCTTCAATCAATTGGTGAGGCAGAGAGATTCAGGAGTATGGTCCAGCGTATGAGTACTTGGATGGATAAATCTCATACAGTTGCCATGGAATTTGCAACAAGAATGATGCAGACCATTCACCGAGCTATTCAGGTTCTTGAAATCATCCACAACTTGATGATAACAGCGGTCGCTTTTGCTCATACCAAAGATGTTATCATCCCTGTCTTGCGAGTAATCAGACAAACATCAAGGAAGGTCTTAGCGCAGGAAAAGATCATGGATGGAGGACCTCACAGTTTACTTCAGTGGTCAACCTTACTCCAGATGAAGGAAGTTCTCTTCGAGGACATCAGTACTAGATGTAGCCATGTTGAGGAGGTGATCAACCCAATCCAGGACAAAGTATTTGAGGTACTGCGTACTATTCTTGACAGGAGGATCGAAGTTGAGACAGATGTGGATTTGCAGGAATTAGAAGATAGAATCAAGGTCATCTTTTGCAAGGACGCTAATATCACAGAGGAGCAACAGGACCAAATGTTTGCTACCATGCTCTTGATTGAAAAGACTAAGGAACTTGAACCTAGATGGGACGCTGCTCTTCTCGAGGCATTTGATCAGGTCATCCACTTGGAAGAAAGAATGAAGAATCTTCCCGAGATTCCAATTGCTGAGATCGAAGGAATCGTATCAAGATTCATTGCATATGCTAAAAAGGAGCATTGGAAAGGGAATAAGATTCTAGATGAAAGGTTGTTATAGATGACATGGCATCTTAATTGTCATTGGTCTATGTCTCCTAGGTTTTTGTGCCAAATTTAATATTTGGCTATGCATTTAATATTGTTCAGTAAAAAGGAGGCTATTTATAACAAACCCTAATTAGGGTTTAGGTGTCATGATCTTGACCGTTGATCTGCTTTTTGATCTGGACCGTTCATTGTAATTGAGGATGCTATTTATACCCTCATTTCATTTCATTTTATCATCAGATATTAGAAGAAGATTAGATTATTGATGTATTAGAGAGATTAGAGTTTAGAAGCAATTTACTTTTGTAGCAAGATTGAGCTTGGAGAAAGGAATTCAAACAATTGTTGTACATGATGGCTTTGAGATCAATAAAATATTGAAGTTATGGTGTTTTGTTGCAATTCTCTTGGTTATCTTCATGGTTGTACATTTTTCTTGAATCACTCTCAATCAAAGTAGTGTGTTAATTCGAAGGACAAAGTGTTGGACTTGATCTTTGGTAGGATTCGCTTTCCAAACCACTAGCTTCTTGCTGATTGTAGGAACGCCTTGCGTGGTCGACTGGAGATATTGGAATCACTCAAACCTTCAATCATTGTTGTATCTTGGATATGTACCTTCGTGGTAGTGTCTTTGATCTTTGATGTATTGAAAAATCATTTGTTACCTTAGAAGATCGCATCAATTTCAATTGAGTTGTTAATTTATGGCAAAATTGAAGTTGGTAGAATCTCACCAAGTCTTGTCCACATCAAGTCATTCTTAGGGTTAGACTAGATTAGACCTCTTGCCAACCCTATCCTTTTGTTATTTTTTTTGAAAAAGCTTGTTTAGTTTAGCAAAATCTTCGGCAACGTAAGGCCCCTTGATGACACAGCAATCACAACGACCACTGGTGCTTATCCACATGTAGAGACCCTACTAAAAGAACATTGGAGTCATCCTAACTGATCCTTCTTGCGAAATCTTCAGCAATTAGCGACTTTATTCAAGAGAGGATAAGATGCCTTTGGGTATTTTATTCTGTGTATGATTGTGTACAAAATACACGTCAACAGTTCCATAGGAGTAGAGGCAGGTTTGCAATCTTGCATTCTGAACCTGTCCACAAGACTTCTGGCATACTTGGACTGAGAGAGAAAGATACTGTTCTCAGTCTGCCAAACTTCAACTCCTAAGCAGTAATGTAGAAGTCCCAAATCTGTCATATCAAAGGTGCGGCACAAATCCTGTTTGATCCCAGTGATCAAATGTGCTGAACTGCCAATAATGATTAAGTCATCCACATAGACAACCACATACAGAACATCATTACTAGTATGCTTGATATACAGGTTTGCATCAGATGGACTCCGCTGAAAACCATGATCTATCAGGTACTTATCAATTTTCATGTACCAAGCCCGAGGAGCTTGTTTCAGACCATAGAGTGCTTTGACTAGTCTACAGACCTTCTGTTCTTGACCAGCAACCTTGAATCTTGGGGGTTGCATCATGTAGACTTCTTCCTATAAGTCACCATTCAAAAAAGCACTCTTGACGTCCATCTGATGGACTTTCCAACTGAACTGGGCTGTCAAGGCAAGAACGAGCCGTATGGTACTCATTTTGGCTGTAGGAGCAAAAGTCTCCTCGTAGTCAATGCCTTCTTTCTGTGAGAACCCACAAGCAACAAGACGAGCCTTATACTTGTCTAAGGTTCCATCAGCTTTGTATTTTACTTTGTACACCCATTTGCAGCTAATGGGCTTCTTCCTTGAACGAAGATCAGAAAGGGCCCAAGTGTGATTCTTCTGAAGACTCTGGAACTCGGCTTCCATAGCTTGTTCCCACTCAGGTATACCTTTAGCCTCTGAATATGTCTGAGGCTCAAAAACACTGTGTATGTTAGCCATGAGAGCAAAATTGACTGTATGTTGTTGTTTGCTCTTATTACGGGAGGTTCTACCCTCAATGAGCTCATTATCCCTGATATCACCAATGGTCTTGGCCCACCATTTAGGCCGAAGAGTAGAAGTGCTAACATCTGGAGGAGCTGGAAGAGGCTCAGGAGCAGGAACAGGAGCAGCAGGAGGAGGATTATTCTCCGGAGGGAACTCAGGTAGTGCATCATCGAAAATAGATTCTGCATCATCCCTCCCAGCAGGCGAACCTAATGGAATAAGAACACTGTGAGGCTGATCCTCAAAACACTGCTCAGAAGAAGGGGACTGAAAGAATCCTCTGTCTTCATCAAATACAACATCACGACTGAAGATAAGACGTTCAGTGTCTATATCAATCAGTCTGTAGGCCTTATGGTGATCACTGTATCCTGTCATCATGAGTTTCTGACTTTTGGAATCCAACTTGGAGCGCTTAGCATCTGGAATCCAAACATAGGCAACAGAGCCAAAAACCTTCAGGTGGCTGATCTTAGGCTTCCGACCAGACCAAACCTCTTCTGGAGTCTTCCCCTTAACAGCCTGAGTAGGGGAACGGTTAAGGAGGTAGACAGCAGTAAACACTACTTCAGCCCAATACTTATTCGGAACACTCCTGTGTTGTAACATAGAGCGAGCCATCTCAACAACCGTACGATTGCGACGCTCGACAACACTGTTTTGCTGAGGAGTGTAGGGTGTAGTCAATTGGCATTTGATGCCATGGGTATCACAGAAGTTGGAGAATGCAGAAGAACAAAATTCCCCCCCGTTATCTATCCTAAGAGTAATGATGCTACATCCAGACTCTTTTTCAACAAAGGACTTAAACTTCTGAAAGATACTAAATACATCTGATTTGTGTTTAAGAAAGTACACCCACATCTTTCTACTAAAATCATCTACAATAAGCAAAAAGTATTTGCAACCAGTAACAGAAGATGTATTCATAGGACCACAAATATCAGCATGAAGTAATTGAAGTACCTTAGATGCCCGCCAAGACTTTCCATGTGTGAATGAAGTCCGATGCTGTTTGCCAGCTTGACAGGCGCCACATACTCCAAGATGCTGAGTCTGAATATCAGGTAACCCTGAAACAAGTCCCTCCCGAGATAATTGAGAGAGATACTGAATGTTGAGATGTCCATATCTCTGATGCCACAAAGTGCTAAGAGGAGAAACACGAGCTGCCAGAGCCACTTCAGGAGAATCACCAGTGTCAAGAAGCCTGTATAGGCCATGATCCTCTAGACCAACAGCAACAGTAAGACGAGTCTCCCGATCAATGATGGAACACTTGTGAGCACTAAACACCACATCTAGCTGAGGAGAATTCCTCATAATCTGACTGACAGAGAGCAGATTAAGTTCCATACCAGGAACATAGTACACATTCAGGAAGATGAGATTCCTGCCACCAGACTGTATCTGAACAGTGCCTCTGCCAACAACTATATACTCCTCACCTCCGCCAAATACAACGGAATCACTGAAAGATGAGAAGTCTGTAAACCAGTCACGCCGATGAGAAAAGTGACGTGACGCACCAGAGTCGATGTACCAAGCAGAAGACCTGGCATGATCTGAAGACCTCTTAGCCATAAAGGCATAAAAGGCAGACTCCTTTTGCTCGGAATGTTCGGCAACATGCGCCTTCTGGTGTGACCCTCCCTGCTTCTTTTGTTCAGAAGCGAGCCTCTGACGGCAATCTTTCTTCATATGGCCGTACTTGTGACAGTAATTGCACTACACATTCTTCTTCTTAGCACCATCCTGTGTCTGAGAAGAGCCTTTCTGCTGAGAAGACTGAGAGGACTGAAATTTGCCTTTATCCTTGTGAATGGATTGGGCTATGAAGGCATTTTCCGAGGAGGCTGACGTAGTACCACTACCAAACTGTTGTTTCCAGCGATCCTGCTGTAGAAGTTTGGTGCACAATTCTGAAAACTTCAGGTCAACATTAGTTGAAGTAATATTGAGGGTCTCAATGAAGTGTTCATACGATTTCGGAAGACTTTTCAGAGTGATTACTACCATGTCTTCTTCCTCCATAGTCCGACCAATAGCTTCGAGCTGATCTCAAATGTCCTTAATCCTCGTGAGGTGTTCCTGTAAGGACATGCGTTCGTCCATCATGATGGAGAACAGCTGATTCTTCAGAAAGAATGCTCAGCTCTTGTCGGATGTCTCATGCAATTCCTTCAGATGCTTCCAGATGTCGGAAGCTGTCTTGCCGGAAGGAATCTGCAGTAACTGATCATCAGCCACTGAGAGTTTGAGAAGCATAACTGCCTCCCGATTGCGTTCATCAAACTTATCTTGATCTGTACCAGGTGTACCAGGACTGAGCTCTTTTCCCAAAACAAGCTGGTCAAGACGCCTATATTCAAAAATGGTCAACATACGCTATTTCCAGATGTTGTAATTGTTGCCATTATAGCGTTGACTGCCTTCTAACATCAGATTGGTGAGAGAAGCCATTTGCATGTTTCCCAATGTACTGAAAAATGACAGGAAGAGATAGGTACAACAGCAATAGGCACGGATTTCAAGATGGGTCCTGACCGATGCAGAAAAATGGACAGGTGCCTGAAAGATGAGAGAAAACCCAGAAGGAATCTGAAAACCAAATTCAAATCCGTTGGCTCGAAAATTGAGGCACGAAAAACGATGCACCCAAAAAAATCGGGCAACTACCCAGATTAGGTTTCGAAAAACCCACCAAGAATCTGCAAGAAAAATTTATTTTCGATAAAAACTTGAAGGCAAACACCTTAATCGAAAAAAACAGAGGGTCGTGGAAGCCATGATATGCCCAGAAAATTTGACGCGCAGAAAATAGGCTGCAGATCGCGACGAGGTTGCAGGTCACGTCGCCGAGGGTGCAGGTCGTGTCACGGTTGCAGGTCGTGTCGCGTTGCCGAGGATGCAGGTCGCGTCGCGATTGCAGGTCGCGTCGCGATTGCAGGTCGCGTCGCGCCAAGTGTGCAGGTCGCGTCGCGCCGAGGGTGCAGGCACAGAGCCACAAACGGTGGCGCGATTAGTCTTGCAGGTCGCGCACAGAGCCACGACCGCCGCCGAACAGAAGACAACCTTCCTTAAAAAAATTCACACGAGCTAGGGAAAAAAAAAACTTTAGATGAGTTTTTAACTGGAATAATTTTCGAAAATTTCCACTAATTGGAAATTAGAATTAAAAAATTTCCGAAAAAAATTCTCCTAAAGCTCTGATACCATAATACAAATGCAGAAGCATATGGATTTCAAAGAATTGATACAATAACAGAATGAGCAAGATGCTCATAAATAGTACAGGAGTATTTACAAGAATAGCAAGTTTCTAATAAGAAACTGCTGATAAGATCGTAGAAGATCTTACTAAAAAAGAATATACACTATTGAGCATTAATACTAAAAATAACAATATTTTAATGTTCTAATAAATAAGTCTAACCCTATAATGTAACTTGTAATGTATGGAGTTGACCCTATATTGGGCGCCAAACTTAAAGTATTGTAATTAAATAGCTCTCCTTGAAAGCCAACCTAGGTAAATTGGGAGGCTATGTCACATATATACAAAGCATCATTCATGCTTATGACACAATAATACACATAGTGATCTCCTTCTGCAACATCCAGCAAATACATCCAGTCATCAGCGAATTACCTTCTAAGGAAAGCGAAGGTACTCTTAAGGACAGCGAAGTCATCCCTAAAGTCAGCGACTTCATCCTAGGGTTAGCGAACCTGAATCAAAGTGTAGCGAAGTTCTCTAAGACAGCGAATATACTTCTTGATCTGCAAATTGTGTTATTGATCAGCATTCATATTGCAGATAAGTTCTTATACTGCTGTTCTGTGTGCTTCAAGTGTTGAAGTACTGTTGTAAAGACTCATACTGATTTGTCTAATAAAGATCTGAGATTAGTTGCTGGGTTTTTCACCTCCAAGAGGGAGGTTTTCCCAGGGTATTTTTTGGTGTTCTTTGTGTGCATTGATTTGGTTCTCTGTTATTGCTATCTATATGTTACAGTCTGATCTAAAATTAACAACATGAACCCCTATACTTATGGTTTACCTCCTCATAGTCATATCCCTTCATCCCCTCTTATTTGAAATGCATTGCTCTTCATCTATTGATCCATTGTAGAGTAATAAATTGCATAACCTTCAACAAAACAGTCAAATCAATATTAATAATTTGATGTGTAAATGGCTGTTGAATTTAAATTAAGAGCTTTTTATTGAGACACTCACACCATTACAATCCACCACTTACTGTCATTATACTTACAACTTAAGACATAATCATATAATTTATATAGAAAATATTAATAACTTTCAAACATTCATAAATATGAAATTATATTTAAAAAGAAATAAAATATTTTCAGTATTATTTAATTATTTATTAAGAACAATGAAAAACCATAATGTTTGCCCAATTTTGATCTTATAATAAAGAGTTTCTCTCTTCTTACATTTTAAAAGATACAAACCTTTAATAAAATGAAAATAATATGAGCTAACATTTAATAGAGTTTTTCTTTCAATAATCATTTTGCTTTTTACTATCAGGTAGATTTTTTTACAGGGAGTTTATTTTTATAAACAAGAACTGCAACATAGCTTAGTCCCTGTTAAAATGCACAGTTAGTTTGTGAAAAAATGTTAATTTATATATATCCATGTGCTTTGAAATTTTCATATCGATTAAAAAAAATAGACGCAGGTGCTCCGTTAAGAAATAACAGAGTATGCATACATTAGCTTGTGCCTAGAGTCTCTAATTTGAGAAGAAAATTTTCACCTTTTAACATTGGAGAGAACTGAAATATCTTTCGATGGGATGCCTTTAGCTGATATTCTATCAGCTGAATGATAAAGAAAAATGACATCAAGTGGTCCCAGCATTATTGTTTGACGAGGAAGCTCTATCTCTTAATAGCTAAGAATTTGTTCCTATGACAAGTCAATCATCTATTAATAATACATTTGATGCAGGAGCATTTGACAACCATTAAAAGAATTATGACAGAGAATCTTAGAGTTACAAAATCTACACGTAAAAAATCTAGTGCTACAATAAGGATGGCCAATTTTAGCCAATTGTAAGAAGGTGTATGAGAACATTCATTGAGCATTAAATGCAAATTCAAATTACATTTGAATGGCATTCATGAAGGTAGGCATTGAATTTTGAAAAGACAAATGAAGGATAATGAAATTGCATTCCATTACGGAGTGGTAATATGACATGGCAAGTTTTCATTTATTTAAAGGGAGTTTTTGGAGGGGAAGTGAGTGGGGAATGGAGAAGAAGGGAAATCAGTTGGGAGGCATGTTGTTGCAGGTTTGGAGGTGAAGGTATAACAACAAATTGGTTTTGGAATCCATGATTGAGTTATTGCAGATTTTCTGTTGAAGATTGCAAGTTTTTGGATGAGCCCGTTTCACAGTTTTTGGTAGAAGATTTGAAGGGATGAATTCTGTTGTTGCCTTTAGATTATTCTGCTGTTGTACTTCAGTTTTATATCAGTTTTGAGACTATTATTATCAGCCCATAAGGCTGCACCATTTGTAATCTCAATTCAAAGTGAATATAGCAATGTTTGCAAAAGGTTTTGAATGAACAATCTAGTGGTCATGTTGCAGAATTTTAAATCTGATTACCAATACATTTTATTTTGTTTGAGTTAAGTTGTAAGACTTAGGGGGTATGTGTTAATCGTCCCTGCATCAACATTTTAGTGCAAGGATGACTCGCTTCCAACTGATGAAGTTGAAATTATGAAGGCTATGAAATCCCTTGGTGAAAATGGCCTCCCATTGAATTGTACAAAGATGTTTGAACGCTACTCATATACATAGTTGTTCAAAGTGTATCAAGAAGTCGTCGTCTCTAAATATTTGTGCTTGAACAAATGGTGGAATTGCTAAATTCTGAAAGGCACAATGATCATTGGAGGAACAAATGGCTAGGAGCCTAGGATTATTAAATTCTGAATGGCACAATTAAGAATATCATTGGAGGTCTGAAACTATTTACTGAGATACCGGTTCTTGGGAGAACCCAGGCAGACCCTGGAGAACCAAGGCCCGTGGGTTCCCAAAAACAGGGCCCACGGGTCATAAAAGTCAAAAAAAAATTAAAAAACAACTATGTATCATTTATCTGTTATCATTTGTGTATATCATTGTATGGGAAAGTTACATTGTATGTTTCATATTTGTATGTTTGAATATATATAATTTTGATGTTTGAACATATATATAATATATGACATATGTATATATATAATTAAAAAATATATATATGTGTGTGTACGGACATACCCATACCCAAGGAAAAAAAAAATTGCCGAGTCCGCGAATCCGTACCCAAATCCGTATCCGTATCCGTACCCAAATCGGTAACTTAGACTATTTACTTTATTGGTTGTAACCTACATTGACCTACATGGTTTCACCAAAGTGCGGGCAGAGAGTGGCTACTAAATTCTTAGGCAGGACAAACACACTTTGTCATGGAGATATTTACTTATATCTAGAAGTAAAGCCATTGAATGTACAATTCAAAGCATTGGATAAGTCCTTTTATAGGAACTTATACGGGTTCACAGTGGAGGCTACAAGCACGGAGGGAATAGTCTGACAAATATGATTCTATCGCTACTTTTTCCTTGACCTTGGATATCATTCCTGTTGGCTCCTCATTCTCCATTGTTTGATTATGGTTCATTTCACCTTTATATTCGTGTGCTTTGCCTACACCACTTCTTCTTCATACTCCCAATAGATGTCATTAATATTCCAGTGTTTTCAATTATCTTGCTTCCTGTTGTCTGCCCGTACAGTGTTTTGATAAGAGCTTCAATTAATAGAGATGCGTTTTGACACATGCAAAGCTATAAATTGGTTTGGGACCCACTTCAAAAATTAAGACATGTATAAGATTTACATACCAAATTGAAGTTCATCCAATTTCAACTGATGCTGTTCAACCTTGAATTGAAAATGATGGTGTCATAAGTTTAAATTCTAAATTTGATCCATTGCTGCTGGTGAAAAAGTTGATATCTATGTTATATAGCCTTCATAAAGGCGCTCCTTCGAACTCATTCACCCTATTTGAAGTCTCTACAAGCAAGTGCTCAATTCAAGAAAATCACTTATGATCAATTGGTTGATTAGTTGGCTTAGCAAGAAAAAACCTTTAGGAGAAAGATTGAGGGCACTGGTAAAAACATTTGTCTTGCCCCACAAAAAGGCAAGCCTTTTACTAAGAACTTTTTCAAGAGGTGTCCATAGTGATCAAGGAAGAGTTAGAGACCAATGGAGGTATAGAGGAAGAGGTACTACTGGGTACTTACAACATGACAACTAGGACGATAGACAACACTTGTATTGCAAATGGTGTAGTCAAAAAGATAGTCATGAAGCCCATGAATGCAAAATATCATAGAATAAATAGAAAAAAAATTCAAACAAAAGGATACAACCCACTATAATGATAAATCATTGTGAGCAGCCCAATTTGCAAGTGGTACTGATCATGATGGATTTGTGCTTTCCAAATCAGATTATGCCTACTAAACTTCAATGAATGCAACATGACATGATGCTTGAGAATTAGATATTAGAGCCATATGACATTTCAGAATGACTATTATGAAGAGTGGCATGCAGATGTTTGTGGTCGTGTCCATTTGGCAAATCAAACAAGTGTCAAGCCTATTGGAAAAGGAATCATTCAGCTCAAATTGTCATGACTTCCAAATTTTGTACTTCATATTGTACTGTATCTTCCTCATTTGCAACATAACTTGTTGTCATTAGTGCTAATTCAATAACAAGGCCACTACATTTTATTGGAAGATGAAAATGTGCTGGTCAAAAACAAGTCAAATAATCAAGTTGCATTTACCAATTGGGAAGATGGAAATTTAATAAAACACAAAATCAATTCAACAATTTCAAGAGTTTTGCATACCTTACTAAAGAAGGTAATCATTTCTGCTAATCTTTTATAGCAGGCAAGATTTGGGCATGTTAATTATAACAGCATTCAAATCATGAAAAATAATGGTGTTATAGGTTCCCCACTTTACCCAAGACAATTGGAAAATATGAAGGTTGCAATCTAGCAAAACAAAATAGAGATCCCTTTCCTAGTTTAACATGGCAAGTGCAGCAAAAGTTATAACTCACTCACTCTGGTTTGTGTGGGTCCTTACCAGTAACTTCTGCTAGAGATTGTCAATATTTTACATATCATAATGACTTTTTTGAGTGGCATGAAAATGTTTGCGGTCGTGTCCCTTTCCTATCATAATGATATTTTACTGATCATGATGAATTTGTGCTTTCCATATCAGATTATGCCTACTAAACTTCAATGAATGCAACATGGCATGATGCTTGGGAATTAGATATTGGAGCCCTATGACATTTCAGAATGACTATTTTGAAGAGTGGCATGAAGATGTTTTGTGGTCATGTCTATTTGGAAAATCAAACAAGTGTCAAGCCTATTGGAAAAGGAATCATTCAGCTCAAGTTGTCATGTCTTCCAAATTTTGTTCTTCATAATGTACTATATCTTCCTCATTTGCAACATAACTTGTTATTAGTGCTAATTCAGTAACAAAGGCACAGCATTTTATTGAAAATTTGGTGGTCAAAAACAAGTCAAATAATCAAGTTGCACTTACCAATTGGAAAGATGGAAATTTAATAAAACACAAAGGCGATTCAGCTACAAGGAGTTTTGCATACCTTACTAAAGAAGGTAATTGTTTCAAGATTTGGGCATGTTAACTATAACAGCATTCAAATCATGCAAAAGAATGGTGTTAAAGGTTTCCCCACTTTGCCCAAGACAATTGGAAAATGTGAAGGTTGCATTCTAGCAAAACAAAAAAGAGATCCCTTTCCTAGTTTAACTTAGCGAGTGCAGAAAAAGTTATAACTCATTCACTCTGGTTTGTGTGGGTCCTTACCAGTAACTTCTGCTAGAGGTGGTCAATATTTTACATTGTCCATTGATGATCATAGTTGAATGACTTGGATTTATTTCTTGCAAAAATAATCTTGAACCTTTTAAAAAAAATAATAAGTTTTGCATTATGATTGAAAATGAAGCTCAAACTCAAATTGGTACTCTTCAAACAAACAATAGTGGAGACTTACATCAAAAGTTTTTTGACGATTACCTTCATAAAAACGGGATTAGGCATCATCTCAATGTTTTTAAGTACTCCCCAGCAAAATGGTGTATTTGAAAGCATGAATAGAACTGCCATGTATATGGTTAGGGTAATGTTATATTTCGAAGGAGTACAATTCCATTTTTGGGTAGAAGCTACAAAAATAGCAGTTTATTTACACACTAGATCTCGTTTATCTGCTCTTCAGAAAGCAACTCCATATGAAGTTTGGTTTGGCCATCCTTCATTTGTTCAGCATCTAAGATTTTGGGCTCCACTCGTTATGCTTTGATCCCCAAGATGAAAACAAGTTAAATAACCAAAGTCATAAATGCATATATTTAGGCTGTTTTGAATCTTCAAAAGCATATAAGTTGTATGATGAGGTAAATAGGAGATTATTATTACTTGTGATGTTATATTTTGTAAAACCTCTAAAAATATTGTCAAATTTAACACCACTTACAACACCTTGAAAAATTTACCAAGTTTGCCCCTTAGAAAGAACATTCTTATGAGATTCCTCACTTTGAGGGGGTGATAAATAATTTGGACCCACGATTAGAATCTCTAACATGTTAGGATTAAGGTGCCATCAACCTTGTAAATCCTATGTAATAAATTACTTCTAATATTGTTTGTAAATTATTTATAAGGGGTGGGAGTTTCACCAATGGCAGTAAAAGTATTTTACTGGACCGGTAATTATTTATTTATTGGCAATGGTAAGTTCATTATTTACGGGCAGTGGTTACTATTCACATTTACCATGAGGTTGACCACAAGTAGATATGCGATGCCTAGAATATATTATTAGTGTATGACATGTGAAAGAGCATCTATTATTCTTGATGTCTTACAATTGTAAGAGAATATGCTAATATTAGATGGTGCATGTTATGATAGTTTATGACATGTAAGGGCATCTTGCTAATTTTAAGACTAGGCAGATAACAGTAAGCAGAAAATAACAAAGAAAACACACATAACACAGCAGTACCCTGGGAAAACCTCCCTCTTGGAGGTGAAAAACCAAGCAACAAGTCTCAGATGTTTATTAGGCAATAATCATAAGTGATTTTACAATATGCTTCAGTACTTGAAGCTGTCAGCACATAATGGACAATAATAGCTTCAACCTAGGGAGTGAACTTATCTGCAATTTAGACGTTGCTGTCCCAAAGATGAAGTTCGTTGCCCTTTAAATGGAATTCACTGACCTCCCAAGGTGATAGCAGTGCTTCAGATAAGGTTCGTTGAGCTTCCAATAATATTCGTTGTCTTCTAATAGTGTTCGCTGTCCCCTGATTGTGTTCGTTGTACACTCAATGATGATCGCTGCCTTTAGATGATGTTTGCTGATCTCTGATCATAATATGCTGATCGCTGAAGTAACTCGCTTATGACAGATAGGAATGTATTTTCCAAAATGTATATTTGATGTTTGTAAATGACTTTGTATATATATGTGACCAACTAACCTAGAAGCCTTAGGTCGGCCTTGCTAAATGATTTCATAATAGTCTAAGGTTGGAGCCCAATATAGGGTCAAACCAATAATCATTTACAAGTTACATTTATATATAGGTCTTGTCCTATCCACAAGTTACATTATACATAGGTCTTGTCCTATCCATAGCAAGATATAATTACAAGTTACATGTATTTGATCCCAGCCCTAAGTTACATCATTTGCCTTCACGTTACATGTGTTTGGTCCCAGCCCTAAGTGGTTCAGATTGCATGAGAGATAATACATAGGAATTTTAATTGTCATTGACAACATTAAAATTCAATAGTCAGGTATCTGAGCTAGCTACAATTTTCAACACTCCCTCTTAGCTAGGGAGGATAGCTGCCACTTGTCATGATCCATTCATGACCTTCATCTTGCATTGCCCGCAAGGATGAATGTATAAGCTCCATAGAGTATACCTACAATAAAACACATAAATATCATGAACTCATTTCATGATGTCCATCTTGCATTGCCCGCAGAGGATAGATCCACCTTGCATTGCCCGCAGAAGATGGAAGAAGTCTTACACCTCAGCCTTCTCCCAGAGAAGGATACAATGTCACCTTGCATTGCCCGCAGAGGGTGGAAGATGCAAACTAAATTGCATCACTAAGATTGAGACTCCCTCTCAATCAATGTTGTGTTCTCCACAATTCCAAGCTTCTCTTTGAAGTACTCAAACTTCACTTGAGCTAGAGGTTTGGTGAGAACATCTGAAACCTGTTCATCAGTGCTGATATATTTCAGCTGGATGGCACCTCTTTGTGCCATATCACGAACATAGTGATAATGAGTTTCCACGTGTTTTGACTTGTCATGAAACACGGGATTATTAGACATTTTATTACAACTCTGATTATCACAAAAAATAACAGTGGATTCCCAAGGTTGTCCAAAAAACCCAACAAGAAGTTTGCGAAGCCAAACTGCTTCTCTCGTTGCCACACTTGAAGCAATGTATTCAGCTTCTGCAGTACTCAATGCAACTGAAGACTGTTTCCTACTGGCCCAAGAGATCATCATAGCGGAACCCAAGTTGAAACAAATTCCTGAAGTGCTTTTCTTGTCAATAACACTTCCAGCCCAACCAGAATCAGAGTAGCCTTCCAAATTGATCACTATGTTGATTGGACACTTCGGCCCATAGCCAACTGTTCCACGCAAGTATCTCAGGATGTGCTTGGCTGCCACCAAGTGAACATGCTTTGGCTGGTTAATTAATTTGCTAAGTGTACTAACTGCATAGCAAATATCTGGTCTAGTGTTAACTAGATACATCAAGGATCCAATCAACTGTCTGTACTCTGAAGGATCTGCAAAATCAGAATTAGCTGCAAAAATACTCAACTTCTTTAAGTTAGTTTCCATAGGAGTAGACATAGATTTACAATCCATCATATCAATGGCATATTTTCTTGACTAAGGATAAGATCTTTGCCATACTTCTAGTCCTAGATAGTAATGCATTAGGCCTAGATCCTTCATTCCAAATTCAGTGGCTAATTCTTTCTTACATCTAATGACGAGACTATCTCCAACAGTTAGAAATAAATCATTCACATATATATAAGAAACAGAATTAGCAGTTCACTATTGAATACTTTTAAAGTGAAGATTAGAATCAGCATCATTCTTGCAAGATTCTAAATTAATCAAATACTTGTCAATCTTCTCATACCAAGCTCAAGAAGTTTGCTTGAGGCTGTAAAGAGCTTTTCTTTAATCTGCACACATGAGATTCTCTATCTTGATTCTCATAACCTTCTAGTTATTCAATATCAATATTAAGAAAACAGTCTTTATATCTAACTTCCAGCCTACAGAATTAGCTATAATGGTTCTAATATTAGTATATCTAGCAGCAAGAGCAAATGTTTCCTTCTAACCATGAGCTACACATCTAGCTTCATATTTTCAAAAACTTCCATATAGAACTCCCTCTTGATTCTTAATATAAAATCGTGATAATCAAATCTCATGAAGATTGCATAATATAAGAATCAATCAAGGAAGGCAGCCATAAATCAAAGATGAAAAATGTCAATTTTTTCCTTACTTCACTATTACGAAATGAACCCATAGCACAATCATTATGATCAAGGCATACCTTCAAGTGAAGAAACCAAGCTCCCTCCTAAGCTTGAAGGCATGGTAATTCAAGAATCTCTTGAAGAGAAGCATCAACATGATTAAATATCCCAATAGAATGAATTAACATGTAAATTAACTTATCTCTTTATTGACTAGACTTCCACCATTGACAACATATGGCAAGATTGCTCAAAAGTATATTGTCAGTCTATGATCAACTTCAACCATAGTGTAAAGCTACACAACATTCTAAAATTGTTTTCCATAGTTGAATAACAGAGAGTTAGCTATATCAAAAAACTAAGGCAAGTGTATGACTTCAGAAAACATTTTACAAAATCCATAAGCAAGGTATATAAGCCAAATTGTTTTTCCAACCAATGCGTAAAACCACTCAAAAGGATACACATTGTAGTTGAGCACAAGCGTATGATCAAAAAACCAACTTCAATAAGTTAGATACCTCATTCATCTTAGGTTTCATCATCAAGAGAATACTTACTTCAAAAAATGTAATAGGCAATATGCTCAAATTGAAGAGATAATATCACAATGAATATCATGTGAGGATGGTGAAAGCCATGACAGAAAAATGCATTAGAGCCAAAGGCAATCCTCTACACAAGAGGAGCAGAGCAAGGTTATAATAGAAGTATAAAAAGGATCATGAGAGATTTACGAAGAGCTGAAGAGAATCAAGAGTTGCACAGTCACAACCCTACATGACAACCTTATCCAAACATAAAACACTCATAGAACAGAAGATACAGCCCATAAAAGATTTGATGCAAATCAAGAGACACACCATAAGAGTATATAATTCCTGAGCAGCAAGACTATTGAGCATTTCAAGACTTAGATAGAATACCGTGCATCAGAACTATGCAGCAAGGATCATAAAGGATCAAATCATAATATGAAGATAGTAAAGTCATCATTGGGCATAGATACTAAATAAGATGACTAAGACATCTTACCTTTACATGCCTACCACACCAATGACTAAGGTTCCATGTTTCTGAATCACCTATAAATTTCTTCATCTTCCTATTTGTGTTTGTTGTTATATCCATCATAATACTCCTAGATTTATATCTGAATACACATGTTGAAGTCTTAAGTGCCAAGGATGTATTTAGATCAAAGCATCAATTCGGATCATTACAAACCACATCAAATAGGTTGAGAGATAAACATACTCAAAATAGAGAGTAGGGCATAACTAACTTCAATAATTCAAACTGGATTAGAACAAATTCTTAACAAAAAAACAAAGCTCGAACTAGGGTGATTGTTACAAACCCTAGGAAGATAGTTATGCAACCCTTAAAGGAATACTAAGATCTGAAAACAAGTGCACAAACCGACATATGAAAGCACCCTTAGATGAAGTAGTTAACAAGCAAGAGAACTTTGTGCACTAGATAAGACACCAATAACAATAAGGCAATCAGATGCAAATCTCCAAACCAAGTGGACCCTACAATTGAGAATAGAGGAATGAGAACACCTAAAATCTTATTCTTGCTATCATCCCATCGATGCCCTCAATATTGTCCAGATTTGTTGTTGATTCATGCTAGCCCTAGTCTTGCAAAAGAAGTAATACAAGATCTACCTTCAAGCTGTTAGGCTTTATAGAAGGAACCTGCTCTGATACCATGTTAATTTTAAGACCAGACAGATAACAGTAAGCAGAAAATAACAAAGAAAACACACATAACACAGTAGTACCCTGGGAAAACCTCCCTCTTGGAGGTGAAAAACCCAGCAACAAGTCTCAGATGTTTATTAGGCAATAATCAGAAGTCATTTTACAAAATGCTTCAGTACTTGAAGTTGTCAGCACATAATGGACAATAATAGCTTCAACCTAGGGAGTGAACTTATCTGCAATTCGGATGTTGCTGTCCCAAAGATGAAGTTCGCTGCCCTTTAAATGGAATTCGCTGACCTCCCAAGGTGATAGCAGTGCTTCAGATAAGGTTCGCTAAGCTTCCAATAATATTCATTGTCTTCTAATAGTGTTTGTTGTCCCCTGATTGTGTTAGTTGTGCACTCAATGATGATCGCTGCCTTTAGATGATGTTTGCTGATCTCTTATCATAATATGCTGATCGCTGAAGTAATTCGCTTATGACAGATAGGAATGTATTTTCCAAAATGTATATCTGATGTTTGTAAATGACTTTGTATATATATGTGACCAACTAACCTAGAAGCCTTAGGTCGGCCTTGCTAAATGATTTCATAATAATCTAAGGTTGGCGCCCAATATAGGGTCAGACCAATAATCATTTACAAGTTACATTTATATATAGGTCTTGTCCTATCCACAAGTTACATTATACATAGGTCTTCTCCTATCCATAGCAAGATATAATTACAAGTTACATGTATTTGATCCCAGCCCTAAGTTACATCATTTGCCTTCACGTTACATGTGTTTGGTCCCAGCCCTAAGTGGTTCGGATTGCATGAGAGATAATACATAGGAATTTTAATTGTCATTGACAACATTAAAATTCAATAGTCAGGTATCCGAGCTAGCTACAATTTTCAATACATCTTATAACAGCTGTCATAAAGTTGTAACTGCAATAATGGTGCTATTTTTGAACTTGTAAGGTGAATCTAAATGGTGGTTCGTATAGATTTTTAACATGGTTTTTTGGAAGCTTGTTTTGGCCCATGGTAATGTTCTATAGTAGTATATTGGGCCTCCATAAGCCTATATATTGAAGGCTTGAGATGAAGACAATATGGGAGTTCAGTATTGTACACATGAGCTGCTGGATTAAGGTTGAAGAGGAGAAGGAAAAAAGGATTGTATATAATCTCTATTTCATGAAGAATAAAAGCATTGGCCTCTTTTCTTGGTGGAGTTTTTTCCCGAAAGGGTTTCTCCACATAAATCTTGTGTTGTGAGATGTTCTTGTGTTGCTGATTTATACTTCATCATTGTTGTTATCTTATGGTGAAATAGTGTTCATTCATGTGATGTTTTACGTTCATCTAAGATAGGTCTATTAAGCATGTTAAAGTGGTGTTTTTTGGCATAACAAAGAAGATGAATATCTCAATGGTTTTCCGTTTAAAGACAACCTAATTTTCAGACTTACATTTAATGGTTTTCCGTATTAAGACAAATTAATTTTCAGACATGCATACAGTTAAAAAATTTCATTGGTAATATTCTAAGCATCGATTCTCATCAATAATTTTATTGGATTAGAGATTTCCAACAATTTCCCAACATAACATGGGATGTCCAAGAAGGAATCCCCTCGCATGAAGAATTTCAATCTTCACCAAATGAACATAGGATTCATGAAACAACACAACAACAGTTGGAACATGGTGCTGATTTTGGTCACCAAATGGAAGCACCAATAATTCAACCTTGACCTTCACAAAAATGGGTAAAGCAAATCCGAAAAACTCTTAAAGATTTGACAATTGATGAAATGGCAATACAAGAACAAGTTCATACAAGACAAGGCAACAAGCTCAATCCAAGAGAAGATGTTAACTTGGAGTCTCTAGATGGAATCAGCATAAATGTAGACACAAAACATACTTCTTTCAAAGAAGAAGAAAATATTGAAGCATGGAGGAAGCTCATGTAAATTGAGAATGACAGTCTTTTGAAAAATGGCACTTGAGAGTTGGTCGATCCTCCACTAAGTTGCAAATCTATTGGTTGCGGGTGGGTATTTGGAAACAAGTACAACGAAAATTGTTCACTTGACAAACATAAAGCAAGAGTTGTTGCAAAAGGATATGCTCAAAAAGAGTGCATAGATTATGAAAAAACCTTTGCACCTACAACCAAGTGGGGTACTATTTGTGCTTTCATGGCTTTCTCAACACAAAATAGATGGAAAGTTCATCGTGTGGACGTGAAAACTGCATTCTTGAATGGTGATCTGAAGGAAATAGTGTATATGACTCTACCAAAAGGATATGTAGTCAAAGGTCAAGAACAACCAAGTGTGCGAGCTTATCAAATCGTTATATTGTTTAAAGCAAGCCCTATGAATCTGATATGAAAAACTCACTAAACACCTCTTAAAGTTGAATTTCAAGAACTTTGATTTTGATAATGTAACATTTTTTGTCAGAAAGGTTGATAGCACGATTGTATATCTAGTTGTTTATGTGGATGATCTATTTCTAATTAGTAACAATGAAAAGTATATTACAAATCTAAAAGAGCAATTGAAGCAAGTGCTTCAAATAATTGACTTGAGATACCTTCATTACCATTTGGGCATTGAGGTGATTCAAAAAGCCAAACATATCTTCGTCACCCAACAAAAATATATTAATGAACTTCTAAGCAAATTTAAAATGTTCAGTAACAAACCACTTAGTACATCTGTGAAGCAATGTTCAAACTAACATCAGATGATTTTGCAGCCTTTGTCAATACAACTAAATACCTGCAGCTATGCAACGACAACATGAATGGGAATTTCTTTTGTTGTTGGAGTCCTATCTAGATTCATGCAACAACCTAGAGAAAATCATTGGTTAGCAGAAAAAGGAGATTTTTGGTATCTAAAAGATAACTCAAAACTATGGGCTCAAATACTTCGCGGCAGAAAATTTCATGTTAGTCAGATATTCAAATTTCAACAATGCAAGTGACTTGGAAGATGGGAAACCTACTTCATGTTTCCGAAAGCATCTAGAGTCAGCAGTCATTTTTAGGAAATCTAAGAAGTGATTAGATCCAACGTTGTCCTCTGCAGAAGTAGAAATGTAGCAGCTTCCAAGGCAGTTAGAGAAATCTTATGGCTCAAAAAGATTCTTGAAGACTTAGAAACAATCAATCTGCAATCAAAATGGTCAAATTCCAATTTTTCACACAATCAAATCAAACACATCAACACAAAATCTCATTTGATTCGACATCATGTGAAAGATGGCAATGTACAACTCAAGTATTGTCCAACTGCAGACCAGCTACTAGATATTCTTACCAAAGCACTAGGAGCAGAGAAGTTTGAGAAGTTCAGAGGTATGCTTGGTTTAACAATAACCCCTTCAGATTCCGGGAAAAATGTAAATATTTTTGTATGCGAGTTTATCTTCTGGGTAAACACAATTTAAATTTTGCTTTTAGTTTTGGTAGCTTGGTAGTTAAGTTTTCTTTTCATTTTTCTTTGTTGTGGCAGTTAAATTGCTCTTTACTGCTCTTCACATATGAATGTAAATTTACTTTTGTAATTAACAAAGAGAAACCATTCTGTTCTATTTTCCAATCCTGATCTGACAGTTAACTGTATCTATAGGATCAAATCTTTATCGGAGCAGCACGCATCGTGATTGAGAAGTATGTTGCTTTCTAATCTTCAGGGAGACTGAGCTTAGATCTCATCGGTAGCTACACTCGAGCAAAATAACTGAACTATACGAAATGAAGGTAGTCTACTTATTTAAACAAAAAATGATTAGAAGTTTCAATCCCTAGGGAGCCAATACAATGTGCAAACAGAACCCTGTTCAGAGCTAGCCACAGAAACAGGGCTTGTATACCCAATACCTAACAGAGACTACTATTTTTTAATTTTTAAATACATCTCTTGGTATGGCTTGTAAAGTGAGGGAAGGGTTTCCTTCGTTAATCCGCTGGCTAGCAATTGCCAGCAGAGAAGAAAAGTTTAAGTTTATGCTGTTGCATCAATAACTGATTCCAACTCCACTCTATATCCAATTCTCTAGGAATACTTACACAGTGCTTCCTCTACTTTTGTTACGAGGTTTCTAGCACATAAAATACTTTGACAGGAAAAGGCAAAAGGAAATCTAGGAAAGCCATCAAAAAGAAGAGTTTAGGGCATCATAAAGTCTAAATACCTGTACATGGCACACAGCAAAGGATCGTGCACCAACATTTGCACCTGGCTGCAAGGGTCCTCAAATGTACGATAGAACTGGGCTTTGCCCTTGACATTGCCATAATATCCCACCAGAATTACCCTGAACGAAGAAGATTTTAAAAAATATTTAAGTGTCGTATAAGATTTCTAATACAATAGATGTAAGTAGACAATGTTCTTACCAGAAGATTCAGAAAACGTCATCTGATATTGTATTTTAAGCTTTGATTCTGATATGGCTGAAACATGTAGCTGCTGTGGAAAACCTTGACACCGCTCCTTTAAGGCCTACTGAAAAACGGGAGTAATTCACATTCAGACAAGCATGACTGTGCACAATCATCAAACTTTAAAATTATCATAATTTTGTTACCCTACAAAATTTCGGAGAGTAATGCTTGACGGGCACTAATTCATATACCAGCATGAAACTGGACGCGGCTCCAAAACGGCTAACTAACTTTCGTGTCATACGCAAAAATAAAAACCGCAGCTAGTTCTGTGGAGAACAACCGAGATCTGTTGTCTCAGCGTTAAAAATATTTAAATATTATATGATTTTATTCAGGTTTTAAGTAGTATAGGATTTTATTAGTTTGATGCCTAACATTAATGTATTCATAAGTTGTCGGGGAAAAGATCAGCAGTTGAAGTGTTTCAATTGTGATTGTTTTTGATGAGGTAGGCAGGAGAGGGCCCTGACTCGAATAGAGAAAGAAAAAAGTTGGATTTTGAAAAGATCCAGAACCTTAGAACAAAGAGGAAGGCAAAAGCCCATTAAAAGAGAACAAGAAGCAAACAATGGTTTTCAAAGGACCCAGTAACTTTCAAGGGTTTTCAAAAGGACCTCCAACTTTTACTCTAGAGGAAAATTAACTAGAGAGACAAGTGTGGACAGCACCAGACCACCCAGCAACTAAATCTCAACCAACCCAATTACCAAGATACAAAAAAGGGGGATTTCTCCTGGTTTCCCGAGCCATAACAAAGGGCCCAAAAATGGAACCCTGAACCAACCAACAACAATTAGACCAGCAACAAAACATCCCCTCAAAAGCCAAACTTCTCTCCACCTCTGTAGGAGAGGAGCCCTCCCCCACTGAGGAGCTAACCAGGTGCAGCAAGAGGGGGATTTTTCCGATGTTTCCCAAACCATCAGTGACATATTTGGATGGGCAACATGAACCAACCAGCAGCTTTGAGCCTGGAGCCATCACCTACAGATCACCCTCTCACCAATAGCACTACTCTCCACCTCAATAGAAGAGGATCCCACCTCAATAGGAGCCATAGAGAAGAAGATCAAGCAAAGAATGTCCCAAATAGACCACATCCACACATCTGAGCAACAAAAGTCGAGAGAACACCATATAGAGCAACCTCCATCCTCCTTCCCCAAGTAGATCCCCACCTCCATAGGAAATGCTCTCACCTCGATTAGGAACAAGAAAGAGAACAGTTGGAGCCAAATAAACCATCCCCACAACAATGCCAACATCAGGGACCCCACCTCAATAGGGGCCAACTTCACCTCCATAGAAACCAAGTGGGAAGGAGTCCAACCAAGAGCAGAAGCCCATTCAAAGAAAGGGGGGGCAAACAATCCCCCAACAAAATGATACCTTAACCCACAACAGATCTTCCCTTCGAACACCTGCAAGAAGAATAGGAACCAAAGGAGCAACTTGTAGAGACACAACAAGTAAAACCCACCATACAGATGGGACCACCAAGTTGTCACAACATAGTTACTAGACATCGTCATAGCAATATGAAAAACCCACATGGGATTAGACCCCCACCAAAAGAGTCTAATATCTTTCTGCACCAAAGCCTTATTGCCAGAACTAGAGCAGCCAGAAAACAATAAAGAGAGGCATAAAAAGGGCAAAAAACACCCAACAAAGCCATCAACGATAGGGGGCAGAGAAGTCACTCCCCAGAAGGAGTCATTCCTCTAAGGAAGCACGCCTCCAAGGCAAGCACCCATTGCATACCCACAAAGCAAACACACTCTGAACAAGAGAAGAGCAAACAATGTTGGTATTATGGATGACTTCGTCATGTGTTGCATTGGTTTTGTCATTGATGTCAACACTTATCTATTTGGAGGTCTGCATTGTTGATTTGGCACTTTGGTTATATTGGTTTGTTGTTGAACCGACACATTGTGGTCCCAGTATAGGTATTGGCTTATGCACAGTCACTGGTATATGCTTCATCGGTAGCTCAGGAAGTTGATGATGACTTGTTATCATCTAGAGATCATTTGATTATGTCGAAGACATGGATTGGATGTTTACATTTGGTGTTTTGCTTATTGGTCTGATCGGGTTCGCATATTTGTCTTAACCGGCAGATAGGTCTAGGTTATGGACCGGTACAAGATATCATGTTCTAGATCAGCACGACACGTTTTGGAAATGGTTTATTGATTGGACAATGTGTAAATGTATTGAGGCCGACATATTGTATTGCATCAAGACTTATTTTGTAAATGTAATATCTTTAGGGAGCCGACCTAATCATGAGGTCTTAGGTTTTGTATAAATAATTGTAAGATCTTATTTGGAAGAAATATGAGTGTGTGCGAATATTGAAGATCATTGTGAAGAGCGAAAATAAGCAGATCCTTGTGCGAATCACGCAGATATTATCTGAAGGTTGAAGGAAAGGTTATGAAGGTGTTTGGCACTCATGGTCAGAGCTTAAACTGGTACTAAATCCAACATTGTAGATGCAATATTGAAGCAGTACATTGTTATTGGATTTAACCATCCAATTGTAGTCAATGTGACTCCTTTTTTGTGATTGAGCAGTGACCTCTAGGCGGTTGGTCTTTCTGCATGTGCAGACCCCATTATTGTATTCACTTACTATCTACAGTAGTATCATTTGATTGTGGGTAAGGTTTCCCACCATTGTTTTTTCCCTTACAGAGTTTCCCCGTCAAAATCTCTATGTCATGTGTTGTGGATGTTGTTTTCCTTTCTGTCTCATGCATTAAGTTGTACGGGTATTAATATAACTGTTAATTTGTTTTACCGGCACTGAGTTTTAAGTTGGAATAATTTGTTTTGGGTTATAATTTATTGACATATGATTCACCCCCCCTCCCCTCTCAGTTGTCCTTCCCGGTTCCTAACAAACAAAACGCACCCATTCAACAGGGCGCCAAGGCAAAACCATGTCGACAAGATCATCGTTGTCCCCTTCGTCTCCATCCTCCTCCCCTGCAATCGCTCTGCCTACAGAAACCCTAGCAGGCCCATGCCCTCTCTCACTCCCTCCCATCGCACTAACTTTTGACTTTCACCATTCAATTGTAATTGTTGTGATAGTACCTAGTTGTTGATTTAATATTCATACTTGTTGATTTAATGTCCAATTTTTTTTTTTGACAACATTGCACCAATAGTTATGACTTTAAACTTGGTATTGCTATGATGACTACCGATAATTGAATGAAATGTATCCTTAATTGTAAAAAGCAACCAATCATGCGATGCCACATCAACTGCACAAGTACGGGGACCTCTTTTGCACCACTGTTGGTCTCACTTTTTTTTTTGGTTGTTTTAGACATCTTGGCAAAAAGCATGTTGATGTGGCCATATTTGATGATGTGGTCCTGAAACCTTAGTTATAAGCAGGGTACTTGTCAAGTAAGTTGTTGTAAAATATTGGGAGTGATTTGAAATTTCCATGTAAGATTTTGAAAAGTGTGAAGTTAGGGTGCACAACTAGTGGATCCTCTCCCCTATTAGTTGGTAATAAATGGATCAACGAGATGATAAAATTAATATAATTTGATATAAAATATATTTTTATTTTCTTATTGGTGAGAGGTATGAACAATTTGTGTGTTGTAAGTTATAATTTTTTAATTTTTGTTTTTCAATTAATAAAATGAATAGTATGTTTTATTATTTTAATTTATTGCATTATTTGATAAATGATATTGTTTTTATTCAAAAGATTATGGGTCAATGAATACAATTTATTTATTATAATTATATTTAAGTTAATTTTTATTTATTGAAAATGTGAAATAGAAAAAAATATGAGAAATTGTGATTAAAATTATTAAAGTTTAGATTTATTAGCTTAAAACATTTTTAAATTTAACACTAATTACTATACAATTTTAATCTATTTTATATGGATGCATTCAATTATTTTTTTAGTTTACTCAATGAGCATATAGAATTAGAAAAACTAGGTACAATTCTATAGTCCAGATTTAATTTTTTATTTTAGTCGCTACAAAAATGGCATTTATCTTTTATTCAATTAATTCATGTTTTGGAATAATCATATAAAAGTCAAATTCTTTAATTTTTTTAAAGTAATGTCTAATCCATTGCATTTAGTTCAAGATTTGAGTCTATTAGATATGAGCACTATTATATACATCATAATGGTTAGTTTTTATGTTGCAAAGCAAGTTAATCTGAAAATAATTTTTTGCCTCAATAAAAATAACTTTAAATGTATTTTGTCTCCTTAAATGATATTAGAACTAACATCACTCAATTAGATGCAACAAAATTCATTAAACTCAGTAGAACATTGGTAGGAACCTAACTCAATGTTAAATATGATTCAATACAATATGAGGAGCATAAATTCACTTATTACTCTCCACGTTACAAAAATTGTTTTAAAAGAAAAATTTAAAAATGTTTGATATAATATAATTTAATTTTTTTTATTATTTTCAATGGTAAAGATTATATATCTTGTATGCTTTTTTATTTGTATTTATTTTAATTTGATTATTTTAAGAAATGGGATATGAAGTACAGATTAGGAAACAACATCAAAATTAATCGCATGTAGACCTATGTTAGGGCTCTAAAATGTTACAAGATCCTAAATTTTCCAGTCTCTCACCATATCCCATTTTTGGAAAATTTAGGATTCTCTAGTCCATTCAAGCGCCCCCTTTATGAACACCATGAGGAAAGTATTGATCACTTGTTATCATGTAGTTTCTCAACAAAATATTGGGAGTGGATAATAAGAAAACTTGAGTGGCATGGTTCCATCCTTGACAAAATCATTGAACTTTTCATTGGACGACCAAGATTAAATGGTAATTGATTGTGGTTTGGCCTGTGAAGGGTAGCACCCTCCATGAACATTTGGCATTTATAAAATGAAAATATAATGTGAGGATATTCAAGGACACGACATCAACAATAGAAATAGTGTTGAACAAAATAGATATAGAGATATACAAATTCCTCAACAAAAGATAGTGTCTAAGAGAAGATGGTCATTCACCAAATGGGATAAAATGATGAGAAAAATTTGTCTCTACTAAAATCCCAACCTAACTCGAGGGTAACCAAGACATAAGGAATTGTCATTCTTGAGCAAATTGGAGAACCACACCCAAGGGAATATTGAAGTTAAAGTTTTATGACATTATGAAGGGTAACCTAGGCCCCTCTGGCATTGGTTTTATCATTAGGGACACACTAGGGGATATGCTTTGGGTTGGATCCTATAAATTAAAGGAAGGGATAAATGATGATGTTGAGTTCTCCATATTGTAGATTGGGTAAAATTCTTCACCAAAAACCAACTAGGACCAATATATATAGAGGGTGATTCATTGACAGTAATACAAGTCATCAATTCATGAAAAGCCTTGAGTTGAAACAAAATGGATTGAGCAAATATACCAACACCTTGAAAAAATGAGTGACTTCACTTTAAGACATATTTATCAAGAGGTCAATATGGTGGCAGACTTCTTATCTAGTTAGGGGGTAACACAGGAGGTAGAATGTAAAATATTCAATATTTGGACAAGTTGGGATGAACTTCATGAATATACCATAGTCTGATTCATAGTAGAGTTAAGTTGTGATATTGAGCAATGGAGATAGATATCATTGAATCTCCAATAGGTAGATTGATTATATATTCAAGGTTACAAATCTTGGGAACCTCGCAAATAGAACATTTGCTCGAGATCTTGGAAGACCTCAAAATACTCTTTTATTAAATTAGTTAAAAATTCAAAAAAATGTATGCTTTCTTTTTGAAATACACACATATATACTCCTAAATGGTACACTATTTGGATTATATATATTTTAATACATTATTTAATAACATATTATGTAATAATCTATTATATTTTAATTCTTAATATTTGTTATATTATTTTTTTAGTAATTTAATATATTTACAATAAATTGTGTCACTAGTATCTTTAATATATAATATAAAATATATTAGAATATGTAATATACTAATATATTAATATTAATTTATAATTAAATCGGCTTTGGGAGCCATGGCTCTTTTACATTAGTAATAGAAAAATATTTACAATTCTACAACTCTAGAGGAGTGCCCAGAGAGTTCACAATATAGGCCATCAATATAAAATACCATGGATCACCCAGAAGCAGAGGACATTACTACACCCTGCCTATTGAAACTAGGCACACCAAAATGGTGTGTAACAATTGCATCAAAGAGGAAATGCAGAGACTAAGCAATAGACTTATCCCAACCATACCTTCACTTGCCTTAGATTTTTCCATGAGGGCAAAGGCCCAATCCACATGGTTCAGATTAGCCGCATTAGAAATAGTATTCAAGAAATTAACTCCCTAAAAAGCCCTTGTCATTCATTTCTCCACATTATTACTAAAAGCCTCAACCAAGAAGGGGATCCTTTGCCTGTTGGGGGAAGGGACCATCACATGTTAGATGTTGATATTGCTATGATACCAAAAACCCAACACTACATGATCCACCACCTCATTTAGCTCCACACACCATTTTGGGAAAATGAAGCTTTTTTACCACTCTTTTTACATGAATTGTCTATGGAGCCAAAAGAATGCACTTGACAAGACTTTTTTGGCATTTTTAAAATAAATTAAAAATTAAAATACAATTGTATTGTCATATTCAATTTATTTAATAAAAAAAAAAAAATGTCTTGCCAGGTGCATTTTGTTGGCTACATAGACGTTGCCCTTTTCAAGCCAAGCATCACCAACATGAGATAGGAGGAGATAGTGGTGTTCACTTTGTATCTTGCCACATCAATTAAGAAAGTATGGTCAAGCAACATTTGAATTGCCTCCAAATCAATCAAAGACTTGGTTCTAAAGGTCTTTCTAAGCTACAAATATGACCACATTAAAGGTCATTTGCCTCAAGTTTGTGTGCAAACCCATGGTAGGCTCCATCAACCTTGCCAAGAGGAACGCTAACCAACCACAAAGTATATTTTCATTATAATTGAAAGAATAAATAAATACATTAGGATTTCTCATTAAAATGTCACCCCAAACTCAATTGTCAAGGATACTTTACATGCCCTCGACCATCAGTTCACTACACTCGCATAGGGGCTCATTAAAATCCTCTTCGAGCAATGATTTACTCATACTCCAAATTTCTAATAATTCTAGGATTCACTAACTAAAACCACATCGATCACTTCATTTGCCAGCACATTAGCCTCTTTATTAGCCTCCATATACACATGGTCGATCTTAAACTCTTCAACCTCATCCAATAGACTTGGGCATTTCTCTCTAAAATATTCCTAAGTTTATAATTACATATGTTACTTAACCTTAGAGCATTGATTATTATTAGATAATTTCCTTCCACAAAGATTCTTTTGATTCCTCTTCTCAAGCCATCCTCCAATAAAGCTAAATTGCTTGTATTTCTACTTCATTATTGGTTCTAATTAGATCCGCATGCTTTCCAATTAGATTGTGAATTTACATAGATCACATTCATAGTATGAAACTAACTTAGAATGACAAAGTCATTTTTTACATTTTTAATCATTCATCTAATTACTCTTGATTTTCCTACACACTAAAGAACCAAGTAGTATAGACACCTTGCATTATATTTTCATTGATGATATTCTAACTAACTACCATTTATTTATTATATTTATTTTAGAACATTACTTTAGGTAATTCCAATCAACTATTTATCCTTGCTAGATGGAGTATTCATCATAATTTAATTTAATTTATATATAAATAGAATATTTGTGTGAGGTGTGTTATTATTAATTACATTATTTTTTAAGTTCTTGATCACTCTTACACCCCCTGGGGGATTGCATTCTAGTTTAATTATTGATTTTCATATTTGAGCTTGATTATATACCTAAGATCTATATTTTCATCCTTTATGCTTGGCTTATCACGTATCATTTTAGGGTCTACTTATGTCGAGGTCTATTAAAAACCCTCTTTATCATTTAAGAAGAAGTGATAATCTAAACCATCATATCACTTCTCACTTTAATGATTGCAATATTCTCATGGGTTATATGGATAGTACTCATCGTGAACAATCTAATGTTCATCATGATACATATGTGAAAAAGAGCTTTTCTCTACCACACAAGAATCCAAGAGCTAATGTGACATATACTACATGGTTGAAAATATTCAGAATTTTTTATTTTGTGCACCTTTTGGTTTTAAAATTTGTCAAATCTGTATCACTAAACTTAACTGTAACGTCCTAAAATTGAACACCTTATACTTTTCAATTGCATTTGGGTCTTCGCCTTAGTGTTTGCACCCCTCGGCCTGATCAGAGACCTGAATATGCTCATGCACATCAAAAATACATTGCAATTCAACTTAGCACTCTGCTTGCACCTTGATCCTGCCCCAAACTAGGGCAGGACCAGGGTGTGGCACTCTGGGATCCCCTATTTGGGACCTATCTTGGGGTCCCTCCCTTTGGCTCATCTCAAATAGGAGCGGGAAAATCCCCCCTATGTCGGCCTAAGTCAGAAAATCAGTCAATTAAATCCCACTGACATGTTTATAAGAGGGATTTCCCCTCTCATTTGATGGATCATGAAATTCAATCAAGCATCTGAGCATTCAAGAAATCAAGCATCAAGCATCCAAGAGATCAAGCATTCAAGCATTCAAGAGCAAATGAGCATTTTCAATCTTCTTTCAAGCTTTGGAGAAACAATAGAGACAAGATTTCAAGCATTAAAGAGGAGATCAACATTCTACTTCATGAAATCCTAATTCCATGTGGAGGCAAGAAAAACTTCACAAGGAGGTATAAGCATTTCAATTTCATTCAATTCAACATCCCCTCAAAGAGGAGGATTTCTACTTTCAGTCATTTCATTTACATTATTTCAACCGGGGTTTGATCTAAAGACAAACCCCTATTCCCAACATATTTCCCTTTCTTTATGTGTGCAGGAAACAGGTGCACAACTGTACTTCTAGAATTAAGCTTTATTTGCAAAGATGAAAAAACCCTTTTCGACGCGCAAAAAGTTCAGAGGACCGATAGGAGGGTGTCCATGTCCGGACACACGATCCTTGCAACTTTTGTCGGATTTCATAGAGCAACTCTGAGTCATCTCAAACTTCTCAAATCTAGGTGCATGACTGAATCCCGAATCTATAGCTCACTATTTTCTCATACTTTGTCTCCATTTTTAGCACTTTGTCTTATTTTAATCAATCAACTTACAAAAAAGGGCTAATTCCATTCCAATCTACTTAATATTCAATCCTTGCGTCCTTTTGGATTGGATCTAGTAGATTCATCCCCCTCTTTTGAATGAAAGTCCCTCGAGTGAAAATTGAACTTTAGTCAAGTTCTCTTCTTTCAAGTGGTGAATTGGCTAAGGTTCCCAATTTTCCACTTTACATTAACTCCTCTAGTTTGTTGGATAGTGCATCCATAAATTCCTCTAAACCCTATACTATACCACCATTTTCACTCCTCCTATATCTAAGTTTTTATTTTCATCATCTCATGTTATATATTGCCTCATTTACATGTATGTTTCATCAAATTTTACATTCATGGTTCCATCATTTCCTCTCACTCTATTAGTGTTTCACTTTTCTCTTTACCTTTCATTATTGTCTCTCTTCCTTTTAGTATCATATCATTTCCTCTTATTCCATATCCACTCTATACCTCATCTACTATCTGTCATATTCACACCATCACTATTCCCACCACCACCCTTTCTGCACTTATAGAAAATTTGGATAGAGTAGAGAGGAAAAGTTGACATTGTGCCTAGTATAGAAAATAATTATGTTTATCTTGAGATATAAAATACACTACTTGTCTTGTATACCCTTTAATAATGGGTTTTTTGGCCCCTTGTTTGAATATTTATACTTGAAAATGTGTCCCTTACATAGGTACTTAAATCATTCAAAGTCACATGTCTAGACTTTGTTTTTGAAGATAAATTATTTGTCAAGTTATTTCCATGTACCTTGAAAGATTATGTTACATAATGGCTCTTTTATTGGATTTACATTTTATTCACTCATTTTATGAGTTAGATAAAGAACTCATTAATCATTTATATGTGAACATGTACTTGAAGATTATAATTAATGATTTATTTGAATGTGCCCAAGGGTTTAATGAGAAAATGAATCACCAAGTTATGAGATTTTAGTCATTGTGTGCTAAATGAAACATCATCTTCTTGATGAAAAATTGCAAAGTATATTTGTTTGAGGCTTATTACTACTGATTAGGAGTCATTCTTATTTTATTAGTTACTCTTCATTTATGGATACATGTGCTTGTACCAATAATCTGTAACAAATTACTTCCAATGGCTTCAAATATGGGTCCTATACATCTCTTATGCCTTCGTATCCATGAAAAAATTAAAATTTAAACTACTGTTTAAAAAGACTAATGTCAAGAAATAAAACTAATCTATTGCTCTTGTTTTTTTATGAATAGTTGTTAGCATTTTCCCTTATAAGGAAATGATAGTACACATTCATTAAAAAATGATTACACTCCTTTCAAACCTCACACAACTATAAAACTCACAATATTGAGTGAACAAAGAGAACATGCTTCAATCTTTATTAGATTTTAATTTGATTATCCTTCCTCCCATTCATTTATTAGTGTATTGGTGAGTAAAAATTAAGGTTTCACCAATTAAGATAATAAAACCACTAATCTTGCCTACAAGACTAAAACTTTGAAAGAGGGGTGAATCCAATAGATCTAGCCACAATCAAAATAGGAAAAGGGTTGAAATTCTAATTAGATTCATTGGTTTTGTTTGCCACCCTCTTTTAGTTGAAATTTGGATATGAGTTATAAAATTAGGGTAAGATAAGGGATAATTGAGGAGGAATAGTAAAAAAAGACTGATACAAATATCTAACAGAGCCAGAAACAAGGATCTGGGTAGAAGAAGAGAATCAAAACATATTCTCGAAAAATTGGGCTACTTTTGCAGGACCGGGTAGCAAAGATTCGCCTTGGTTCTTCAAATTTTGCTCTGTCGAAATCTGAACTTGTTCATCATTGTCAACTCTATTAGAATCTCTGAGTATAGCTCTTGAGTCAATTCCCTACACAAAAAAAAGAGAAGAAAGGGTTTCAGATAGGAGTTTCCCTTTGGTCAAATCCTAGTTTAGGAATCAACCTTGAATTGAATAATGTAAATATTGAACTAAATGCTAGGAGATATACCTCGGATCTACAATGGTTTATAAAAATATTTATGATACAATTCTCTTTAAATATGATCACAAATGTTGGATGTAATGGCATGACAAACACATGAACATGAAAGACCAAATCAAACACAGATGCTTGCATGAAGATTGATGTGACTTTGCTCCATAATTCTTGAAGGATAAAATTTTGTCTTGAATGCTTGAGATTGTTGGATGATGAATTCTTTATGGATGCACACATATTATGGATAGGTAGTGGATCCCAAAATGAATTGATAGGATGTCTTTATATAGGGTTCCCTGGGTAAACTACTAATTAGGCTGATCTCCAACGATCAAGTGTAACCACGAGCACCAAAATCCATCGGGGAGGGAGAGAGCCAACCCAGACTCAAATTGGGTCTTGTTTAAGGGGGACCAGGGCGATGGGGGGTTCCCTGGTCCAAGTCCAAGGTGCCTCGTGTACCCTGGTCCTCCAAAAACAAGACCAACAAATTAGGAAATGGGGGAAGACAACTCCAAGATGGGGCTCACTCAACAATGTCAACAAATGACATCAAGGTTGGAGTAAAGAGGACCAAAACAAACCTAAAGGGATGGAGATAGGACATTCTAAAGTAGGAGCACAAATATGAGGTGTGAGTTATATCGGTTACAATTTATGATGCTACATTTAGCCCCCACTTTAATAGGATTGTGACCCTACGCAAATACTCACGGTAAAATCAAAAGACAAGGAAAAGAGAGAGGAGCAACTAGGAGCAAGATCACAAGGAGATGAGACATCGTTAATTTCAAGGAACCGAGCCCCCAATATTAGGATCTTAACTCACACAATCACATGCAACGACACACAAAACATGACAAAGGCAAAAAGACAAAAGACACACAACATAAGGGATTGGTAGTAAAAACAAAAAGGCTCCAAGTCAACTAGTTGAAGAGACCTTAATAATCAAAATGTCTCTGCCATTTATCTCATTCTCATAATTCTATCACAAGAACACAAGTGGTCACATGAAAAGAGCAAGAGCATTCATCAAGTGATGAATCATGATCCACAAATAGCAAATATATAACCTCATGGGGAAGAGAAAGGAGAGAACATGGATGCCACAGGAAAGCAAGTTGTGTTATACTAGGTGATTCGTGAGAAGAAGAGCAAGAGAGACCGTGGAATCAATAGGCTAGCAATTTGTGTTATGCTAGGTGACCCACAGGAACATGAATACTCACGAGACAACAAGCTACATTATTATATGTGGTTCATGTAGAGAACGAGCATCGTAATAGTCTAGCAAGTTGTGTTATGCTAGTTCCACTCATCTTGAAAAAAAAGGAAGAGTTGAAAGGTCTATCAAGTTGTGTTATGCTAGTCAACTCACCCTAGTACACATGGCGTCGTCTAGTTTCAAGAGTTAAGCTTACTGTCTAAGAGTTAGGTCTAGTTTTGAGTATGCAACAACCTGCATAAGACATGTAATTGAAAATCAAATATGTTTGGTTTCGGGAACATCTCGTATAAGAGTTAGGTCTAGTTTCGAGATTGTATACCCCGTATAAGACATATAAAAGGGTTGTGTCAATTTCTGGGAATGAAGTATCTCGTCTAAGAGTTAGGTCTCGTTTCGAGAACGTACACCCCGTATAAGACATATAAAATAAATAAATAAAATGGTACAAAGAGGGTGATATGTATGCTATGTTAATACTTATCAAGTTGCCATTAGTTTTATATCCAAAGTCATTCTATATACTCTAGTCGGTTACTACTACCGAGATATTCAGTCGATATGCACAGTCCAGTCGGTTATAGAAGAAAGTAGTCACAGAGCCCAGTATGCACCGAGTTGTCTACCGAGTATCATTCTATGTCTACCAAGCAGCAAAGATGATACACCGAGTGAAACGTGTTACCAGATTCATTGAACCTGGACACACATATGAAAACATGTTACAAGATCGAGGAACATAGAACTGTTATCACATTGGAAATTGCACTTAAAGATTGTGTATGATTTTGAGGTCATCTAACCAATGAAATATTTTGCATGGTTATTCATTCGAGAAATCATGTTTGTAAGATCGAAGCAATGAATCAGATCACCGACATAAGAGATCTATTTATATAGCATGGATTGAAGATAAAAAGTGTGAGACATGGATATACACAAGTGTATGAAGCAAGACATGTGTGATGCATGAGAAAGCACTAAGTGTAATAACTGTTACAGAGACACAGAGGTCACCGAGAAGGATTTCAGAGAACAGTAAAAGAATAGAGTAAACAAAAGGGTTTACCGAGTTACTTTATGGGTTACCGAGGTATGCTATAGGCAAGGTAATCTTATTTTGAGCACATAGAATCTGCTATAACATTCCAGATGTAAAGTTGCAGATAGTTGTAAAGATTTTATTGAAAATTTTGAAGTTGTAAGAGAAACCTTTAACAGGTTAAAAGACTCTAATCAAGTCTATAAATTATAAAGCCTCTAACCAGGTGCAGCATCTAGATTAAGTGTTGTAAAACCCTTTAGCAAGGTAGATCTAACAGATCTTGATACTCCTAACAGGGTAAGCTATCGGAAATAGCTAAATATGTAGCTCTAACCGAGCAACCTTTATTATTGCAGTAGTGAAGTTGTGGGTGTCATCCCCACTGCAGTTTTTGTCTCTAACCAAGAGTTTCTGTGTAACCAAAATATATGTGTTATGGAGTGAATCATGTATGATTGTTATTTATGTGTTTTAGCTTTATGTTATGTTACAACAGTTTTTGGTTTATGCATAATAGTAAAGATATTGTTGATAAAAAGATTATATGTACTGATTCACCCCTCCCCTCTCAGTACATTAGCTTTCCATATTGGGCCTAACAATTGGTATCAGAGCTTGAATCTTGGAAAAGGGTTTAACTGCCTAAAGAGAAAGATCTTATCAATGGAAGGCTACAAACAATCTCGGAGGATTGTGTATCTACAAGAAGAATTGGATCATGCTAATCAAGTGATTGCAGACATGCAAAGGCAAATGCAAAAATCTCTGAAAGCGAGAAGAAGATTATCTGATGATTTGCAGGACTCTCAAGAGTTAGTGGAACAGATTGAGACATCATCTGAGAACAGTATATCTGAAGAGACTGAAGAAATGATTGGAGTATTGAAAGAAAAGAACAAAGCACTGACTGATCAACTAAAAGCAATGAAAAGAGAACATGAACGTTTCAGCACATAGATGACTGAAAATCTTGATGCATTGAGGACAATCGAGAATAAAGTAAGAGATCTAGAAAGAGAGAAACAACAACTTGAAGCTTTAGTATCTGATAAGAATGATGAAATCATAAGGTTGACTGGGATTCAACAAAATCTGTCAGATCAATTAGGTTATGCACATCATGAAGCAAATCTGAAAGATGATGAGAATCAAGCATTGAAACTTGAAGTATCAAGGTTGACCAATGAACTTGAAATAGAAAGGAAATCCAAAGAAACACTGAAGAAGAGTTATGAAGCATCGAAGATGTTAGATGAGCAACTGAATACAAGACGACCCTACAAAGATGTAGGACTCGGTTACAAAGGAAAAGACTCTACCGAGAAGGGAATTTGTACTACCGAGAGAGGAGAATCATCAAAGCAAGCTGGAATCAAGAAGAACATCAAAGGAAAGAAGCCTATTTGCAACTACTGTGGAAATCAAGGTCATACTGCCAACATGTGCCAAATCAGAAAAGGTAAGCAACCGAATGTCACTAAGTCCAATGGTTATTGTTACAATTGCAATAAATATGGTCACACATCTAATCAATGTAGGACAAAGTCTGTTAACAATTATCAGAAGGCAAAATTCAAAGGGTTTTGTAAAAACTGCAATAGATATGGACATAGTACCAAGAAGTGTTGGTTTAAGCAAAAGAACTACATGTGGTCTGCACACCGAGCAAATACTAGAGGTTACCGAACTCACACAGGTCCTTACCGAAAATATTCTACAGTACCATGGGATTACAATACAATGATATGGTGTCAATGTTGTGGAAGATATGGTCATATAAGTGCCAACTGCTTTATAAGGTTTGGAATGAACAACCGAAGATCATGGAGAAATCCTAGTATGGCATGTTTTCATTGTCACAAAGTTGGACACTTGGCTGGAGATTGCAGAGATCAACCTAGAAAAGACACTGAGGAAATAAAAGAAAAATTAAAGATGATTTAGAAAAAGAAGGAAATTGTGTCAAATGAAGAAAGCACCTTACCTACCGAGTTAGGTGCTCCTATTCCAAATTAATCGGTAAAGGTATGAAGGGACTGCACTCTCTCAAAGTCAAATCTTAACAGTTCCTACTTTATTATGTACTCAATTCAAAATCTACATAGTTAAGATGTAGTTGTAAGTTTGAAATTCTATCAAAGTCTTTTGGAGCACTATACAGGAAACCTGTCAAGTCGGTGAATACAGGAAACTTGTCAAGTCGGTAAATGAAGGAAGTTTGGCTACTCGGTTAAAACAAAAAAAGGGAAGAAAGTTTAGTGGAACCGAGTGCATTTAATGTTTTTGACCTAACCTGCACGGAGCTCGATAAGGTATATTGTGTACTTAAAGCATTTTCGCGGTCATTTTCACTCACCAAGTTTTTGAGAGAGTAGAGCAGAGCAAATAAAGGCGATCAAACCTCCTACAAAGCAAAATTCAAGGTATTTACATCAATCTCATCGCATTGTTAAGCTGGTGTACAGATCTTATCAAGTTATTATTATCTGCTAAGTGTAAAGTGTCTGCCGTTTGTAAATTCTCAAACCCTAAGGATCTTTTGTTAGTTTTTATCTAGAATTTACAATGGCACCTAAGATCCAAGACCCTATTGTTGTCAAGAATGTTGAGAAGCCCTCACTAAAAATCTCTTTAACTCCCAAAGTTGCATTTGAACCGGATGACAAAACCGCATTTTCCCTCATCCCAGATAGAGTGTTATTAGTCGAGGATGTGAGATTCTTCACCAAATGTCGTGTTGAAGAACTCAGTCACGTTGAAATTAAAGATTCCTATGATGAATTGTGTACCGATGGTAAAATGGATAGCAAGTATGAGCATATTAAGATCAAGGGATTGACTGAAGCCCTAACCTATCCCCATGTGTTCAAACCTTAGTGGGTCAAGTTTGTTCTGAGCAGAGTTCATGATGACTCCATGTGGCTAGAAGAGCAATCGTTTAAGATCACCAAGGAAATCATTCATTTGATCACCGGTTACCCTATTTATGATCATGCCTGAGCCCAGAAAATGATATCACAGAAGGAATTGATCAATTTGACCAGAGTAGAATCAGATTGCAGAGGTCTAAAATTAAACAATGTCACTGATGCAGAACTAAAATTTGCCATTAGAGTAATTGGTTACTGTTTCTTCCAATCAGCAAGGGAAAACAGTGTACCCCGTGCAGCAGTGGACTTAGCATATAAAATTGTGAAGAAAGGCATGAAAATTGATTTATGTGAGGTATTACTGAAAAACCTGTTTGAGAATCTGAACACAATCAGGAAGCTGAAGAAGAACAACTCGGCTAATACACTAAAATTTGGATCATTGCTTCTATGCATGTTTTTCTACTTTGAGAAGTTCTTTCCAACAGTCGGTAAATTTGTTTGGGAACTGCACCGACCAATCACCCATCAAATCAATGACTTCATCAAGAAGCTAGGTGATAATTTTAATGATATTATGGATGATTACTTCAGCAAGTTTCAGGAGAAAATGCATAACAGGTACCAGATTCCACCCTAGCTAGTGGAGAAATACAAAGATGACATATGTTTTGAAGTAAACACTAATGACTGTTATGTGAATGTTGTGGAACCAAGAACTCAATATTTGCCACCCATGGGTTACGAGATTGATTTTGACCTCACACAACAACAAATAGATGCATTCCTTACATTATCTAGGCATGCTACCGAGCTGAGGTATGGAACCTATGAAGAAGAGAAGGAAAAGGTAAAAATGAGCATTGTAGTACCCAAAGCTACAAGAAAGGCAACAAAGATGATAAAGGCATTATCGGAGAAATTCGGAGAAGATTCTTCCTCCACACCTGTCAAAGGCACTATAGCCATTACCGAAGAGGAATCTGAAGCCCAAGAGGCAGCTATAATACTGAGCATCGAATTGCCTAAGGGAAAAGTGTTGAAAAGAAAGAAACATGATCCATCAAAGGTCTCACCGACTCCTCCAACAAAGCGACCTAACACAAGAGCATCAACAACTTCACCAAGTAAGAAAACAAAGAATGTTACTGTTCCAAAGGTAACCAAAACCTACAAGAAATCTACTTGGAGACTCATTTTGTCAAAAGAGTCTAGTGACACCGAATCTGAAGATGCAAGCAAATTTCAGATTGTCAAGAGCAAGAAGGTAAATGTACATAGTGTTGAAAACTTTTGTACTAATCTGAAGGAATATGGTGGATTTGGAGGATTCAGATATGTTAAATATGAATCTAGATCTGCTGATGAAAAGAGACAAATTGAAGAAGTTGTCATCTGCACACTTTTGAAATTCCGATTGGTCCCATTAGAAGTCTCTAAATCTCTTCCCAAAGAATTATATGCGCATATTGATAACAGGTGGCAATATGCCCTAGACTCAGAGAAACAAATCAGAGAAAGAAGTCTTGTACATCTCTTTCCTAACATGTCGGTAGATGAAATCAAGGATCATCTGAAAAACTGCCAGACACAATTCTTAGTCAAGTAAAAGGCCTTGAAACTGATGAATGGCCTATATATTGAAGTAGAGAAGGAAACAAAAGAACAATGGCAGGCAATCTTTCGACTCAAGGATGCTGGTGAACAAGCTACAGTTGAAATAGTTGATGTCACCGAGCAAGATCCTGATGTCACCGAGTAAGACCCTGTTGACACCATTCAAATAGATGAAGATATCATGGATACAGAGGCACCTAAACAGGAAATGATAGAAGGCAATGCATATGCAAAACTTGCATCCAGTGAATCAGTTTTGGAACAAGTTCAGCCTTATCCACCGGTCAATAAACCTGTCTCAACCGAAGCCCCTCAGGATACAGAGCAAGGCACCGAAGGTCACAAGTCTACAGCAGAAGGTACTTCTCAAGAACAGACCTCTCAAGAACCTTCTATCACTGAAAACGTTTCTACTAAGACACCAAGCACCGAGACACCAAAGGACGCTACATAGGCTAAAGTTACCGACCAAAGTGTTGCCTCTACCGAGCAACCCACCGAGGGTCCTCAAGCCTCACAAGCCATTGTCTTAGTTCAATCGGTGAAAGGTAAAGAAAAGAAGATGAAAAATCATAGTTTCAAAGTTGATTTGTCAAAACCAATAGTGTTGCCCAATGTTGATATATCAAAATTAAAAGGGCAAGCACTCATTGATTTTGGTGAACTATGTAAAGCAAAGGCCGAACAAGAGAAACAAATGGCCATACAAAAGAAAAATAAAGTACTTCGGAAGGTAAAGACACTACTAATAGATATGCTACCTACAGCTACGATGTCAACCAATGCATCCATCCATATTCAACTGGATGAACTCCTTAATCAGATAGAGACATCTGGAGTCAATGCATCTGAATATTTGAGCAAGCTAAAAGACAAGGAGCTCACTGCTAAAATGATAGAAGAGGTACATAAAGCTATAGCTATTGGCAAAGTTAAACTTGTCAAATTTATTGCTGAGTTGTCCCCTCAACTCAAGCACATTCTTTATTTATTTCAGAAACTCTGTACATTTTCTTTATTCATTAAAGACATCAAAAATAAAACTGAAGCAATTGAGAAAGAGATCACCGATCTCTCAAATAAGTTGACCCTAGAGTCCAATTCAGTTCAGAACTTTTATACCAAGCTTCAACAACTCATGGCTCAACAATTGGAACTAAGGAATGAGGAACACAAGATTCAGATGGACATAATGACACTTCAAACATTATTCCTTCCTCATCTATCAGCCATCCAAGAACAGATCAACCGAGCCACATTTCTATCTACTACACAAGAGGGAAGCACCTTAGATGGCTTAATATCATTATTGGCTGATATTCAAGCACATAATTCCTTAATGGAAAGTGTAAAGGATGCACTCTCTGTCGCTCTCACCGAAGCACAGACCAAGTACAAATCCATTTTTGACCAGTTGCCACCACCGAATGGTAACTAAATTTTGATGTTTGTCAAAAAGGGGGAGTGATATAGTATTCAAAGTATCAACAACAGGAGTGTAGTATACAGGGGGAGTATACTGAGCAGAGTGGGCAGAGTATCCAGGAGCAGTGAACAGAGCAGAATAAGCAAAGAACAAGAGCAGTACACTGATCATTGATCACTGAGCATACAAATCAAAATTTTGTATAGTATATCAATAAGGGGAGTATATCTGATTATACTATTTCATTGACTAATGTATATACTGTCAGTTGAGTCAAATTTTGTAAAGTATATAGATTTTTGAGTTATGACTTTGAAAGTAGTTTTGTCAAACATCTCAACTAATGTCAAAAGGGGAGATTGTTACTACTTATCAAGTTGCCATTAGTTTTATATCCAAAGTCATTCTATATACTCTAGTCGGTTACCACTACCGAGATATTCAGTTGGTATGCACAGTCCAGTCGGTTATAGAAGAAAGTAGTCACAGAGCCTAGTATGCACTGATCTGTCTATCGAGTATCATTCTATGTCTACCGAGCAGCAAAGATGATACACCGAGATGATATACACTGAGTGAAACGTGTTACCAGATTCATTGAACCTGGACACACATATGAAAACGTGTTACAAGATCGCGGAACATAGAACCGTTATCACATTGGAAATTGCACTTAAAGATTGTGTATGATTTTGAGGTCATCTAACCAATGAAATATTTTGCATGGTTATTCATTCAAGAAATCATGTTTGTAAGATCGTAGCAATGAATCAGATCACCGACATAAGAGATCTATTTATACAACATGGATTGAAGATAAAAAGTGTGAGACATGGATATACACAAGTGTAGGAAGCAAGACATGTGTGATGCATGAGAAAGAACTAAGTGTAATAACTGTTATAGAGACACAGAGGTCACCGAGAAGGATTTCAGAGAATAGTAAAAGAACAGAGTAAACATAAGGGTTTACCGAGTTACTTTATGGGTTACCGAGGTATGCTATAGGCAAGGTAATCTTATTTTGAGCACATAGAATCTGCTATAACATTCCAGATGTAAAGTTGCAGATAGTTGTAAAGATTTTATTGAAAATTTTGAAGTTTTAAGAGAAACCTTTAACAGGGTAAAAGACTCTAATCAAGTCTATAAATTGTAAAGCCTCTAACCAGGTGCAACATTTAGATTAAGTGTTGTAAAATCCTTTAGCAAGCTAGATCTAATAGATCTTGATACTCCTAACAGGGTAAGCTATCAAAAATAGCTAAATATGTAGCTCTAACTGAGCAACCTTTATTATTGCAGTAGTGAAGTTGTGGGTGCCATCCCCACCGCAGTTTTTCTCTCTAACCAAGAGTTTTTGCGTAACGAAAATATATGTGTTATGAAGTGAATCATGTATGATTGTTATTTATGTGTTTTAGCTTTATGTTATGTTACATCAGTTTTTGGTTTATGCATAACAATAAAGATATTATTGATAAAAAGATTTGACGTACTAATTCACCCCTCCCCTCTCAGTACATTAGCTTTCCATATTGGGCCTAACATGCTACTCCCAACCCCCTCGCTGACCCCCCCTTAAATGTCAACATAGACCCCTTAAGATGTCAAAAAAAGGGGTATGTTGATGTCTTAAGGAAGCTAGAAACAATAATATGTACACGTTCAACACTAAGGAGATATCCTTTAGGAAATAATGTACATAAATCCAAGCTAAAGAGGTATGACTCTTATCAGCAAGGAAAAGATAGTTGTAAAAGAGATATTTTACAACAAGTGTAAAGGGAATCCTTTGGAGGACAAGGAAGAAGAGATCTTTGCTCAAAGACATCTACCTCGAAGAGGAGATTTTGAACAAAAATAACATCATTGACCAAAAGAAAGGAAGGAGAACAAGAATTCATACCTTCCCCCAATTGCTAGGTAAAGGTATTATTGATGAAGGATAACACACTTTTGACCCAAACTGAGGGGTTTGTTTATAATAGACATACATTGCCAAGTGAAGAAGAGGTTGTACACAAGGATACATAACTATTGCATAAGAGAGAATCCTTGAGAAAAGAAACAAATTCATATAAGGAATAACATTGTATCATAAGAAATTACCGCACAACAAAGGAAAAGTGAATCCTTAGAAAGGATAGGAGAAATCAATTCTCCCCAAGCATAGGGACAAAGAGAAGGATTACACAACATCCAAAGAGAGATTATACATAAAAGATGTAGCACTTCAAGCAAAGAAGAGGTCTTAAGCAAAGAACACACATGTACTCACATGAAACAAAATTCAATGTGAGAAAAGACATCAAGATATGCAAAATACAACTCAAAAGAAAAGGCAATATTCGAAAGGAGAGAGGATTGAATATAATATCCTTGCCCCCAAGAAAGGAGACAAAAGAATTTTGTGGTTGTCCAAGTATGATTAAAATTGAAGATGTATCACTACACATGACAACGATCCCCCAATAAATTTAAATTAATAGTGTCATAGGGTGAGGAGCAATATAATAAGGTGAATGGAGTACTAAGGAACTACCTCTTCACTAAGAAAAAGTACAAGATTATTTGTAAGAGCTATGCGAGCCTGGTCATATTGGTCTTGAACAAATTATTTAAAAGCTTTATAATTTCCAAGAGAATGAGAATAACAATGATGAAAAAGATAATAATCATCACCTTATTTATTCTTATTGTTATATCTTATGAAAGAAAGACAAAAACATTCTTATCATACTTCAATTTCCAAAAGATTCTTGTAGCTAATTTGTCTTGATTATCAATATGGGTAGGTATTGTCTCTTAAGATGTAGGACACGGTGTGCTAGTAGAAAGAGAAGGATTGTTTTCTTGAGGCAATTGAATTGGTAAAGAAGGAGGAGGATTATTTTCTTGAGGTGAAGGAATTGGTAAATAAGGGGGACTATTATTTGATGTAGAATCATGTTTGGATGAGCAATAGTTTCTATGTCTTGCAAAATACTCCTTAAGCATTTGAACCTTAAGGAGATCATCCAAAGGTGAGTGATGAGGATGTCGTAGACCTTTTGTACTAGCTTGTGAAGGAGGGTTTATAGGGACTTTTATTCCTTGTTCATGTTTCCAAGTCCTTGTCCACTATAACCTTGTTTTGAGATCATATCATAACCAATCCCATAAGAATTTTTCAATTGTGAAGAAGGGCTATTATCATGAATTTCTTTAAATTTTGTAGTGTAAGGACACATAAAGGAGTCAAAGGGATAATTAGATGAGGAAGGGATATCCCTTGTGGGGAAATTGTCCTTTCTATCATAATTCATGTCCTCTTTGATAGGTTGGGAAGTAGGGTCCTTATTATCTAAAGCTTAATCTTTACTTAATGCTATGTGAGGAGATAGATCATGAATAAAATGCACAACACCATATTGTCTACAAATATGTTGATGATTAAGATAAGCTATAGGAGAATAAGGAGGATCTAGAGAGATTGATATACCAACATTTTGATCTTTCCCCTTACACTAGACTATGTGCTTGAGAGGGACATGATGTCATGTTGCTCTTCAATGGTTGATTTCCATTGGAGAGATCATTGATAGGAGTATTGACTCTTTCCTCATTTGCATGAGATACCCTAGGAGAGGTACAAGTTTCAGCTTTTTCATTGTCATTTCTAGGGTTATCATTATTTACAAAACCTTTTATGTGATCTACACATGTAATGCATTTTCTTAAAAATATCATCATAAAACAACATACCATATGGATAAAATATTTGAGATATGATTTGCAAGTAGGAAATATCTTTTAAATTCTAAAGATGCAATATACAAAAGTATTATGAATGATAAGAAGTAATGTAAAGTGAAAGAAACCATTATCCAACACATGATTCTGGTAAATGTAACTAGGGAATAATGTAATCATATGTGAAATAGAAACCCAATCAGATTTAGTAAGTTCCATTATGAAATAGTGCAAATCAAATATGAAAACACAACTGAAAAATTATGCAACCCAGAAGTCAATTGTAGAATAAATTAGGGTTTTATGAATTTAACCTCTAAATTTATGTAATTCAATTGCATATATGGGTGCAAAATTTAGTGTTTAAGTGCATACAAATCGGATTTGAGACCAAAAAATAAGAATGAAAGAAGTTGGGTTCACCAAAATGTGTTAGCGAGGAAAAATTAAGTTTTCATCAATTAAGATAATGAAACCACTAATCTTGCCTACAGGACCAAAACATTGAAAGAGAGATGAATCCAATAGATCTAGCCACAATCCAAATAGGAAAAGGGTTGGAATTTTGATTAGATTCATTGGTTTTGTTTGCCACCCTCTTTCAGTTGAAATTTGAAAGCAAATTGTAAAATTAAGGCAAGATAACGGATAGTTGAGGAGGAATAGTAAAAATAGATTGCAAAATTTAGTGTTTAAGTGCATACAAATCAGATTTGAGACCAAAAAAATAAGCATGAAATAAGTTGGGTTCACCAAAATGTATTGGTGAGGAAAAATTATGTTTTCATCAATTAAGATAATAAAACCACTAATCTTGCCTACAGGACCAAAACATTGAAAGAGAGGTGAATCCAATAGATTTAGCCACAATCCAAATAGGAAAAGGGTTGGAATTTTGATTAGATTCATTGGTTTTGTTTGCCACCCTCTTTCAGTTAAAATTTGAATGTGAATTGTAAAATTAAGTCAAGATAATAGATAGTTGAGGAGGAATAGTAAAAGCAGATTGCTACAGATATCCAACTGAGCCACATATAGGGATCTGGGTAGAAGAAGAGAATCAAAACCTATTCGTGAAAGTTCGAGTTATTTTCTGGGACTGGGAAGCAAAGGTTCACCCTGGTCCTTCGATTTTCGGTCCGTTGAAATTTGAACCTATTCATTATTGTCAACTCTGTTAGAATCTATAAGTACAACTCTTGAGTCAATTCCTTGCACACAAAAAGAGAGAAGAAAAGGTTGTGGATAGGGGTTTTCCTTGGGTCAAATCTTGGTTTAGGAATTAACCTTGAATTGAATAATGTAACTATTGAAGTAAATGCTAGGAGATATACTTCAGATCTACAATGGTTGATAGAAAGATTGATAATGAAATTCTCTTGAGCTATGATCACAAATGTTGGATGTAATGACATGACAAACACATGAAAATGAAATACCTAATCAAACACACATGCTTGCATGAATATTGATGCAACTTTGCTCCATAATGCTTGGAAGATAAAATGTTATCTTGAATGCTTGAGAATGTTGGATGATGGATGCTTGACAGATGCATAAATATTATGGATAGGTAGTGGATCCCAAACTGAATTGATAGGATATCTTTATATAGGGTTGTGGATCAGGGTTTTCCTTGGGTTAGATCCTAGTTTAGAAATTAACCTTGAATTGAATAATGTAAATACTAGGAGATATACCTTATATCTACAATGGTTGATAGAAATATTGATGATGCAATTCTCTTTAGATATGATCACAAATGTTAGATGTAATGGCATGACAAACACATGAACATGAAAGACCTAATCAAACACACATGCTTGCATGAAGATTGATGTAACGTTTCTCCATAATGCTTGAAGGATAAAATGTTGTCTTGAATGCTTGAGAATGCTAGATGATGAATGCTTGAAAAATGCACAAATATTTTGGATAGGTAGTGGATCACAAAATGAATTGATAGGACGTCTTTATATATGGTTCCTTAGGTAAATTACCGATTAAGCCAATCTCCAATGGCCAAGTGTAGCCACGGGGACCAAAATCCATCATGGAGGGAGAGAGCTTGCCCAAATTCAAATTGGGTCATGTTTAAGGGGGACCAGGGTAGTGGGGGGCGCCCTGGTATAGGACCAACAAATTAGGAAATGGGGGAAGGCAACTCCAGGATGGGGCCCACTCAATGATGTCAATAGGTGACATCAAGGTTGGAGTAAAGAGGACCAAAATGAACCTCAAGGGGGATGGGGATAAGACACACTAAAGTAGGAGCACAAAAATGAGGTGTGAATTGTACCAGTTACAATTTACAATGCTATAATTAGATTTATTTAGATTACTCAATAAAGTATCTTTAATGAGGTTGTCTCAAATTGTAACTATTAAATGGATAATGGTCATGATAAATTGTTTTATATGAATCTAGAGCATAAAGTATATAGATTTGATAGAGAATAATGTTATACATATTGATGGATCTAATGATGAGCCAACAATCATTAAATGGCTCTACATAATCAAAATTTATAGATTTATATAAATCCTCTTTCTTTTCATACTCAAATTCATAGGGTGTATTTCTAGCAAGTGCCTAAGCATATAAATGCTTGAATGCTATGCATGCATATGGATATTATTGTTTTCAAGAAACAACATGCTAGTACCTCTTCTTAATATTCATAATGGATACTTATGTGGGCATACCTAATGTTGGAACTTCTTCTCCCCCTACTAATTTTGTTGTTACATTTTCAAGGAGAGATTTATGATGGTTGTTCTTATATCATAATGTGGGTGACTAGTAGTACATGTGGTCTTCCTACCAATGGTATTCTCATATATCTCGCAAACTAGTTTTATCTTCATTGATGAGTGTTTGTGGATTCATAACATTCAATGCGATTACGCCCCTTAAAGGATATCATTAAATATGTCTAATGGTACTTTGATTAATACTTTGGGTTGGATCAATTTTCCTCTTCAAGTGGAATTTAAAGAAATTCAATGATTTTCCATGTTCCTTTTTCATATATAGGTTTAATATTTTACTTAGTAGGTCATAGATTGAACATTTGAATCTTGTTTATTATTATGAGTGTGTTATGAATGCACCTCTACACGATAATGAGGTTGTTGTGACATTGTTGATTGCAGATCTACTCCTTTAAGTGAGTTTTTTTGCATAGTGCAAGTAGTAATTAGGACATCTAGGTAGGTATTTAATACCTTTGACAATAATTAGTGGTTTAGTTTGTGGTTCGGGATTTGGGATTCCTTTAATAGTAATAATAAATTTTTTAAGAGGTTGTTTGGGATCTTTATTCACTAAAGTTGGGTGAACCCACAATAGTGGGTTACACTTTTTTGCCAACTTTGACACTACAATATTCATTTTTCAAATTTTTTTTTTTAGATTCAGATACCTATTACTTCTAAACCGTAATGAATTTGTAGATGTTGTGAGCTAGTGATTTGTGTCATTTTTTATGTAGATTCTAAAAATACTTTTTTGATAATTTTTGGAATCAATTTGCTTCCATTATTCCATCTCCCTCGAAAACTAGTTTTTTTTTCAAAAAAACAACATTTAAAAAAAGTAATACTCACTCTGTATGGTATAACTTTTTTTCTATAATAGATATGAACGTGATTTGTTCGAATATGGTTTTGTAACATCCATATCTAGTGTTTTCAATTGGTTTTGTAACACTATATTCAATATTTCATATTTTATTAAGATTTGAAGTCGAGCTAACTATAATTTTGACATATGTCCATTTGATATTACATAAATTGTTGTATATGTAACACAAATCATTTTTTTTTGTTGGAAAGAGGACTTCAATACCTAGTGCATAAATATTTTTCAAAATTTTTTGGGTGACACTTACTATTTTTCCATAAGCATTAAATAAAGTTCACGTTCGATGAAAACCCTACATTCATAAGAAATAAAATAAAAAATTATTAATGAAATGAAATATATTAAAATTTATACTATTTGGAAAGCTTATAATAAGGGCTAAATACTTAAAAAACAAAACTTCTAAATGAATTCATTTGACCCCCCAAAAGCTAATGTAAAATTGTTTTTTTATCAGCATTTGATAAATGCAAAGGAGACTCCATTGCAAGTATGATTTAGAAACTTAGAGAGGTTATATCCAAGAAATTTTGATCTAAGAGCCTTTCATCTAACTCTCTTCAATTAATTAATTCAAATGGGACCTCTTAAAGCTTAAATCATTATATTTTCTAAAAAATGTATGATTTCAACAAAAATTAGGATGTACAAAAAAGTGGGAACCAACATTGTGAGTTCACCCAGTTTCATCTTTAGAAGAGATAGCATTGGAAACATTACTAGCGATATCCTCTTCTTGCACCAAAATATACTCTTGAGTAGGATGAGTTTTGGGAGAGGGATAAGCACAAGTATTTAATACTTCATCTCTAGAAGAGATGTCACTGAAGTGAATAGAAGGAAAAGTGTCATTAAGGGAAATTTGAATGGCATCACGCTCTTTTACTAAAATATCCTCATGGGTAGGACCAATTTTGCGAGAGGAACAATAAAACTCTTTAATGCTTCATCTTTAGAAGGAAGAGCATTGGAAACATTGCTACTCATATCCTCTTGCTTTAAAATGTCCTTATGGATAAGAGGATCTTTAGGAGAGGGATAGAGTGTCATAAGAAGAGTTAAAAAACTATCACATCCATGAAATGGATTCATTGTGAAAATAATTTAGCCAACTAAATAAGCACATGGTGAGATATTCAAAGAAACAAACTTGCTTTCTAAATAATAACCTATGCCATAAATTAACCAATTAAGTGATATGTGATAAAATGATATGATTTATTAAGAAATATGAAATAACAATGTTGTGATTAATTAACCAATGCAAATACATAAGAAATGAATTAAAAAAAATGAATGTTAATGATTTTTCATGGAACTTTAGACAATGTTATAATTTGGCGTGTGATCATCTTGTCTCTAGATGTTTTTGCCTAGAGTTTGGGTCATTTTGAGCCATCTAGACCCTCTCAAAAATTTATAAAATGAGGTTTCTTCTTGCCCTTTAACAATAGCTACATTGTATCCTTGATCCTCATTGAGTTATTTAAATTTTTTTGGGCTTCACTTGTCAAGCCTCTGTCCTTAAGGCTTCTCTAGCTTTGTGAAAGGGGTAATGCTTATCACCAAACCCTAACCACTATTGAACCCTTCATGGTATAGTTTTTCCTAAGGCTATTGGGCTTCAACCCTCGAGCTTTCACCCTACTGGTTAAATTTTCTCTTAGTTTGAGGAAGGGGCTTCTCATCAATCCTCAATCCTTGAAGTGTGCCTTAGGGACCTTTTTTCTTTAAGTTTGTCAGGCCCTAGGCATCAAGATTTCATATTATAAACTTTGGTATATTTGTGAATGAGGTAAGTTAAAACCCCGACACTGAATTATTTGAAAAATCTCTCTTTCGGACCTCAAATCCTTCAGTTCATTGGAATTTTGGTACTAAGGTTTAACCTTAAAATTATGTTTCTAGGGCAACAAGATAACTCAAAATACAAAGCCCCAAAATTTGATACCCATGTTGCATTGGGGGAAAGGCCATGTGCATACCCCTGATACCCATGTCGCATCGGGGGAAAGGCCCAAGGCCTACCCTCAATACCCCATAGCATCAAGGGTAAGGCAAAATTCCTACCCTCAACTCTCGATTGTTATAATCTTATCAGAGGTCGAGCCTTCGTCTTGAATCTTGCTATCCTTGGGGAAGAAGATAAACCAAACCCTTGATCACCAAGGACCAATGCGGTTGAAAGGGAGTATGGTCTCTTGGTTTAGGCAACCTCTTTGTAGGTTGGTCTTTGTGTTTGAGAATCATTTTGGTTTCATCGAGTGGATTAGAGGAGAATGTATCCTCATCCTACTCCTTTTCTTAGGAATTAACAATGTTGTCATCTAGTTGAGTAGTATTGGATCCTAGGCATTTCATCAAAATATTAGTGATATTAGAGTTTGTTGGTTGTGGATTGGAGGATGATGTTTCCCTCATCCCATCCTTATGTGGTGTTGTGAGAGAACATGATTGTGGGTTAGTATTTAATTGTTGTTGAGTGTTGTTTCCTCTCTCATAGGTTCATTGTGGTGGATTTATCCCATAGTTGTTTAGTGTTCTGCTAGTACCTCCTTTCTTATGTAATAGTGATGACATTCTTATTGTCATTGCCTTTGTGTCATTATGTTCCACATGAGATCTATGTGCTTGTTGTATTGCAAGTGTGACATGTTATGTTGTTTCTTTGGTCTATTGTTTGTCGTATTTAAAAAAACCTCCAATCAAATTTTGCTTTGGTCCTTTGGATGAGGCATTCCATTGTGAAACTAAAAACACTACATATTCTAACATGTAAGAATCCACACATGAGCATTGAAGTACACAATCCATACACCTTGATGGCAATCCAGAATGGACATCATTGGCAAGTATGATAATCATGTTAACACAATATAAGTCCTAACATATACAAATCTACATATGTGAATGCAAAATACAGGATTGATAAACCTCATGGTAATCCAAAAGAATGTCATCAAAAAGTACAACAATAATATCATTATACAAAATAAATAACAAAATGAGCGATATACATTTGAGGTCTTACAATTTTGTATGTTACCATGGAGCTCACATGCCAAACGATCATTTTATATGATGACATTTGGAGGGGTCCATTACTTTATATAAACCTCGATAACATTTTACATTTGAAGATTTATATTACATGCATGTTTTTTAGTGCTACATTTTTGAGATACATGAGTATTTTATGATTCACTTGCACATCAAATTGGGGGCAAAATACTATTGTGAAACTTTTATATTCTCAATTAATTTTGTGGCCATTTTAAAAATACTTCAATGCTATAAATATATATTGACAAATTGTCAATTTTGTGTGAAGTAGGGCTTGTTCCCCCATCTTTTTACTTATCCATTTATATACATTCTCATGTATTTGATATTATCCCATCCATTCTTATATGTTTTCCTATGTGCTTTACATATATTGCGTTCCCCCATGTAATAATATTTTATAATTTGAAAATAATAGAAATAAACACACAACTAATTTTAATTGTTTTAAAGTAGTTTTTTGTTGTTTTGATCATAATTTTTAAATTATAACTATTGGCAACAACAATGAAGGAAAACTGAGGGGGGGGGGGTGAATCAGTTTTCACCAGATCCACAAACTTAATCACAAAAACATATATGATAAACTGTAGCAATAACAAAGGCAAGGAATAAACAACACAACACACAACACCAAGATTTTGACGTGGAAAAACCGGTTAAGGGAAAAACCACAGTGGGAACCTATCCACAATAAGATGATACTTTGTAGTAGTATGTGAATATTACAATGGGGAATGCACATGCATTCAGGTATACTGCTTAGAGCTCACTGCTCAAAAGACAATGATCTGAAAGGCTACAACCCTCAGGGAAGGCTCACTACCTTACAAGGAAGTCTCACTGACTTACAAAATGATCGAACTGCAATCCGAAAGGAATGAAATGAAAGAATAGCATCTCCAAATGCCCAATGACAGTTTTAGTTAAGCACAACTGTCTTCTCTGCAACATCAATCTCTACTCAATACATCATACCGAAAGATGAATCCTTATTCGCACATATACCACTCTCTGATAATGCAGACACAACCATGACATCTAAATTACAATGTGACAATGTTACCTATTTATACAATTCATCAACTTGACAACAAGGTCGGCTAAACCCTCAGCTCACAATTACAAAATTACATCACACGATACAAAGATTGACCACCAGACCAATATAATGATATACATGACATAACATGGCTCCAAACCAAATTCTTAAATGCCCAACTCCACTGGTAATCACGTCAAGATCAACCACAACACGCTACACCACCAGGAAAACCGCATAACACGAAGAATATCACCGGTTCAACAAAGTCACCAAGAACACACACAATGATAATGCAGATCATCAAAGAAAATAGGACATACTTAGGAAACACCCGTAAGCACGCTAGAAACATCAATAACAGCTGCAACAACACCACTTATCAAATCTTCATTGATCAACATCTGAAACTCAAGAACGCACCCAACATCAATTGTCACGAAGAAAAGATAACTTGCGGAGCACCAAATCACGAACCATCTGAAATGAAGATACACAAGACCATCCCAAACAATCTCCCAAAATATCAGCTCGAGATCTAATCACACCGGAATATACCAGAGGAAATACTGAACTCTGCAAAGCACTGATAAAAAAAAAAACTGCATAATCAGATCATCTGATATGATCAATTAAGCTTCTCGAAACACCAAAACCAATACAGAAGAATAAAATGATACTAGAAATATGTTGACATCAATGACAACAACATATCCTAGCAGCAACAATGCCCAACAACAACTTATAATCACAATTTCTTATTTTTGTTGGAAGTAGAATAATAAACTATGAATCAGGTTGCTCTCATGATTTTTTAGATTGATACCTCCCATGTGAAATCAATCTTACATTTGTGGATATACAATGAGATTTAAAATTTAAATTTGCTAACTCTCACTTATTCTTTTTCCACTTGGAATCCACTAACTTTGAAACTAAACAGAGGGTAAAAATTTAATCAAACATAAAAGAAATACAAAGCACATAAATTAAACAACCTTGTTAGTCTCGACCAAGTGGTCCAACTTTTGAGACAGGTCCGGGGGTAATTGACCCCTATCCACAATGTTCAAATTATACATCTGATTAGAGGCCAATTTGTCTTAACAGTTAGCAACTCCATTCCATTCACTAGGGATATGACTGAAAGTCACAGATTCCAAGGTAACACACAAGTGAAGAATCTGTTTAATAACCAAAGCTAAATGCCAACATACATCATCTAACCTTTGCCTATTCAACAAAGTCACCACCGCCTAAGAATCAGATTCACAAATGATCTTTCTCCACCCAAGATCGCAACTACGCTCCACAACATAAAGAATGACAAGAGCCTCCATCAAATTGTTAGAATGTATGCCCTTATAAACAATTTTTTTTTTTGAATAGAACCATAACTATCTCGCCCAACTCCACCAATACCAACATGACTAGGATTTCCATGAGAAGAACCATCAGTGTTGATTTTCAGAACTCCCTGAGGAGGAGGGCACCAATGACCCTCCCTATTCATCTTCCGAAGAGGATGACGACATATATTTCCCTGAAGAGGATGATGACATATATTATGGATGTTTCGAGGTTTGTTGGACAAGTCATGCATAATATATGTTGTCATCCTCTTCGGAAGATGAATAGGGGAGGAAGGTTGAGGCGATTGCAAAAAACAAAATCTCTTGGATCCACCTGTTCATCCAAGTCACAACTTGCCGAAGTAGTTTCACCAAGAGAACGAAGAATTTTCCACCATACATTTTGGACAACCATCTTAACATCTTGAAAAATCCCGCGATTCCTCTCCAACCAAATATGCCAAATAATGAAGGTGGGACCAAGAGCCCAAACAACTCGAAGAAAAGAAGTCTTAATCGGGGCCTTGCCCCAACGAGAAAAAAATTCAGTCAAAGAAGAGACATGCCAACAAGCTTGATTCCAAACACCCCACCAAAAGTGTCAGATCTCCCTATAGAAGGAACATTGGAAGAAAAGACGAGAAACACTCTCCTCACAATTACAACACAAAACACACTTCGAGAGACCCGGGAACTCGTGCTTGCACAAATTATCCCAAGTAAGACACCGATTTTGAACCACCAACCACAAGAAAAAGTTGCACCTGGGCTAGGAGAATTTGTTCCATACTTGTTTCCACCAAGGTACCTCCATGCCTCCAAACATTTTTCTATCAAGCTCCACATACCCCGAGGAAATAGAGAATTTACTAGACGAATCACTACCCCAAGATAAAACATCATGCCCAACCAAGGCATTACATTCACGAGAAGCAAGAATCTGAGCTAGCTCTTTCCTATCCTCCTCCAATCCACTTGGTGTCCATTCACCAAAGTGCTTCCATCTATAACCAGTAGCCCATCCAAAATTACAAGCCACCTTATAATGCGCAACCTTATCCCAATGAGCCTCAATAAAAATATCACAAAGGGATTGGAGGTGTGAATACATCGTAAGTATAGGAGGATTACCATCCCAAGAATCCAACCCAAAAAGGGCATCTAAGCCCAAATTACAGATCTAAAAAATACCATTCTTAACCAATCAAGCCCCTCTTTTCAACGTATCCCAGATCATAGAGCCTCTTCCCTCCAAAGGGTAGGGAGGAATATCTCAAAAGATCACACCTTTAAGATACTTGTGAGTAAGAATACGAGCCCAAATTTGATGTTGATTGGTGCACCAACGACAATATAACTTGGCAGCTAAAGCTCACCAATTTAAAATAGCAGAACAACTTTAGACCAAGGCCCACTTTCTTCCTTGGCCTACACATAGAATCCCACTTCACTAAACTCCACTTAGCAGTCTACAAATTACCACTCTAAAGAAACTGTCGCGAGAGAGCATCAAACTCTTTAAGGAAAATACATAGGAGTCACCTGAACAAAACACTTGTAAATAGGAAGAGCTTGAATGACAGATCAAAGAAGAGTCACTCTAGTAGCTGTGGATAACCCGTGATGAATCCAATGAGTAACCTTATAATGTAGCTTGTCAAGCAAGTTTTTCCAAGAAGCTCTGGCTTGCCTATGAATGATAAGAGGAATACCCAGATAGATAAAGGGAAGAGACCCAATCTGAAACTGCAAAATATGAGCAATCCTTCTCTGAATAGCTTCAGGGGTATTAAAAAAGAAGATAGAAGACTTATGCTCATTGAATTTTTGGCCTAAGGCAACAATATAAGTATCCAATGCTAGTCTAAAAGATTCAGCTTCCCGAAGATGAGCAAACCCCATGAGAGCAGTGTCATCAACAAACTGAAGATGAGAAAGCTTTGGCAATCCATTGCCCCAACTCCAAGCATGAATCATGCTCTAGGAAACTTGAGACTTAAGAAATTTTCCCAAACCCTCTGCCATAATAATAAATAAATAGGGGGAAAGAGGATCTCCTTAGCGAAGGCCCCTAGAAGCCCCAAAGAGCTTAGAAGGTTCACCATTTGTAATAACAAAGAATGAAGAAGAGGTAACACAACGCATAGTCTAGCTAACCCATTCTGGACTAAAACCAAAGGCAAGAAGAACTTTTTGCAAAAACCCCTTAACCCTATCATAAGCTTTAGCCATATCCAATTTAATAGACATAGATTTTTCCTTGGAAGTCGCCATAGAATGAATAACTTTAGAAGCAACCACAACACCATCTAAAATCTGTCTACCGACCACAAAATCCCCTTGCTCCTAGAAGATAAAAGAAGGGAGACAAATCTTGAGCATCTTTGCAATCAATTTAGTACTAATTTTTAACATCACATTACAAAGAGAAATAGGCCTAAAGAAATCCAAATGATTAGCACCAACTTTTTTAGGAATGAGAACAAGAAAAGTAGAGTTCAAGGAATCCACTAACTCTCACCTATTATTGTATTTTTCAATCAATCAATCTCTATGCCAGACTCTATCTTAGTTAATGCTCAGGTCATGATGTTGGGCACACTCACTATAGCTTGTTGTTCCTCTAGTTAATTTTTGATAAAGATAAGATTGGCGACCAAGGTGCACAAGGATGAACTAGATATGGGGCTCAAGCATTGCCACTTTTGAGTCCCTCCATGAAGAAGATTGGTTGGTTGTTCCCATTTTGGTTGTGGCTTTACTCTCACTCCGAGAGGATTGTACTTAAAAAAATCATGACACAGCAATTCTAGACAATCAAGAAAATCTAGATGGATTGAAAATAAACAATCAACAAGAGAGAAATGAACTTCCAAACACCATAGACAATATGTAAGGAACACTTACATTAGAGCACCTAAAATGAATCTAGATCTTGCCTTCAATCATTTGAATGGCCATTAAGTTGGTATTTTTCAAGGGTTGACCTAAGAGAACATGTACCCTAATTATTCAATATCACTCTTGAGTTGTTTTTAAATATCACCAATCCTTGGAGTAAAGAAGACAACAAATTAGAAAACTAGAAAATAAGAACATGTAGTATACTAGGTTAGATTTACAACCAAAGATCATATCCATCTCCATAAAAGAAACCCAAATATACAATTTAGATCCTCATAATAATTAATAAACTATTCTAATTCTCAAACAAAATACACATAAAAATTTCTCATTTCCAATCTTAAGATATTTAAATCATCATTTATAACAAATTCTTATAGCATCTTTGCTCCTAAATTTGCACCCAACCTAAAATATTAATATTATAATGTAACAATTCATTTTCTTAATATCTATACCCACAACTAGGGGAAAGAACCTAATATGCCCATGTACCTACAATTGTTATGTTCTTGCCTACCTAACCCCTGATTAATGTTTTTAAAACTAATCAATACATGATAATTAAAAATTCCACTAAAATATTTCACATGTATCAATAGTGTCCATTTGTAGTAGTTCAAATTTGAATATTTAGTTGGAAGAATTGTGCAACTTTATTGGTAACCATAGCACACCATTTGTGCATATGTTTTGATAAAAAATATTAGAGGAATATGTGTTAGATTAGTTGTGCAGATTTTTGTTTTTGTTTTTGTTTTTATTCTTTTTGGTGGTTATAGCAAATGGTTATCAAGGTGTCAATGAATAGGTATAAGGCATTAATTTTAAATGATAACTTTTTGAATTTTGTGCATACAATGAATCCGCTCACATTCATTGTAGCTAAGTAGATGTTGAAACAGTAGGGGAAGAGCACCAATTACCGCCCATGTTCTAATTACCGTTCACTCCCTTGCTCACCCAACCCTCCAATTAATAACTTTAAAGGAACCAAAAAATGTTAACTAAAAGCCCATTAATAAATTTCAAATGTACCAATAGCTGCCCACTTTACCTCTAGTAGTTAGAATATTTGGATTTTAATCGGAGGAGTTGTGCAACTTTATTGGTACCCATAGCACATGACTACTGGGGTATTTGTGCATAAGTATTGAGCATTTTTGAGGTGGTTGTAGTGCACGGTTATTGGGGCATCTTTAAGTAGGAATTGGGCTACATTTTGAAATGATGTGACCCTTGCATGCATAACGGATCCTACAACGTGCGTTGTTATTATCCAAAAGCCAGAATAATAACTATAAGCAGTTAAGTCGCATACAAAGACAACCAAAACAGAATTGTCGAAATCCAATGTACTGTTTAAGATCTGTATGTCTGCGAAGTTAGCTATAACAACTGTTGGTACGCTTCCCCTAACTTTAAGATTTTAAGTCATATACAAAAAAAACCTTAAAAAACAAGTCAAAATCTGAGAGAGAAGTTAGGGTGGGTTCTTCCCCTCTATATTATTTCATGATCCGTGTTCACATTTTATTCTACCTGTGAGCTCAGATTCAGTTTTAATAAATTTTTTTTTTCCTTTACGTTATACTCGCTCAAGCTCCTCCTGGATTGAATTCCTTGACAAGTTGATTTAAGCCATTGGATCTCCACGTGATCACCATCAAAACATCCATATAATACGCAGTGGCATGAGGCCACACGGGACACCATGGCAGTTATCGCACTAATGACAAAATGACCTTTGAGACAAAAATTAACTATTTATTTGGCACCATCTAACCGTATGAATAACGTAATCTTGTTTATTCGTTTTATGTTAGTACAGATGTTTCCTATAATCTATTTATATCTGTCTATATATTGTTTTTTTAAATTTCCAGCTAGGAACCAGGAAGAAAGTTAGATTTACAAACATGACATGTCTGATACCACAGTCCTTGCACCAGCAGATGTTTTTGTCAGAGTACCTTAACGATTGGACTGTCTTTATTTAAATCTAGAATCAATTTAGTACTTGTAGTTAGTTACATCATAAATTCTATTGATTCTTCCCACTTCTGCTCTCATCAAGACTTGCAGAGGAAGGAGGACCTCACCCAATCCCTGCATTTATATGCTGCTGCTTTGATACTTATGGTTGAAGTCAGAATATAAGTGAAAGTAGTTCTACACAACTGCATTTTATCAACTCCCACTCTCTTGTCTTACTTTCTTCTTTTTGTAAGATTAAACGTCGAATGGAAAAAAAAAAACACAGTTGATTCCAGAAGCTATGCACATTTAACATTTAACTTTCTAGTGTTATTGCTGTAGTGCTCACTTATTTGACTGTGGATTAGGACTCTCTGTATATGCACATTAACTTCCTAGTGTTATTGCTATAGTGCTCACTTATTTGACTGAGGATTAGGACTCTCTGTAATTGAGAGGACGAACCCACATTGACTTTTTTGTTTTGTTGTCTTATTCCTCTGTACTCTCGATCTGCTAAAGAGCTGGCAAGAGCATTTTTCTTTTTCTTTTTGTCATTCAGTGTTTGGGTTGTTTAGCAGCATTGCTTGTTAGGTACTCTCATTTTGGCTTTTTTTGGCTCTTCTGTGAAAAGACAAGATCTGATCATGGTACCTTTTATTCTTTGAAACTATTCCATTCTTCCTATGTAAGATACGAATGGACCTCTGACTGATGCCTTTCCTGCCTGTCCCTATTATGTTCAAGTGTGTATCACTGCCTTGTGGTCACTACCACCACTAGCTTGCTTCATGTGTCAGCCATTGTTGTCAAGGGCTCTTAGCTTCCAAAATCCCGGAGCTTGTGAATTGGGTTCTTGAAAACTATAAGTTGCGGGAGAAGGGTACCCAATTTGCAATCCAAGAGTGACAATGGCTTCTTTCTTAATGGCTGTCTTAGTTTTGGCACTAGCATTCATGAAGAGTGCTTCTGCAAGTCATGACTATGGGGAGGCTTTGAGCAAAAACTTACTTTTTTATGAAGCTCAGAGATCTGGAAAGCTTCCTAATACCCAGAGAGCTAACTGGCGAGCTGATTCTGGACTTAAAGATGGATTGGCTAATGGGGTCAGTAATATCACCTAGACTTAGTTTAATTTTGTTTCAGTTTCCTAACTAGCAATTTTGGCCCAATGTTATTGTTTTGTGCTTTTTATGTACATCAATTGTAATGCGAGCTAATTGGAAAATAAGTTTGACTTATAGTTAAATGCATTATAACTTATACAGGTTGTTAATTTAAATGCATGCAATGTGGGCAGGTTGACTTGGTTGGAGGATACTATGATGCAGGTGACAATGTGAAATTTGGACTTCCAATGGCGCACACCATCACAATGCTCTCATGGAGTGTGATAGAGTATGGAAAACAATTGGCTAAAAGTGGAGAGCTGGGGTATTCCATGGAGGCTATCCAGTGGGGTACCGATTATCTCTTAAAAGCTCATCCTGAGTCAAATGTACTATATGGGCAGGCGAGTATTCTATTTCTTTGTAGTTTTGTGAGATATGGATCGTTGGAGGAAGAAAAAGCTGAAATCTGAGCAGGCGAGTATTCTATTTCTTTGTAGTTTTGTGAGATATGGATCGTTGGAGGAAGAAAAAGCTGAAATCTGAGCACTCTGAGAATGCTGTTTTTTTACTCTGTTGTCAGGTGGGTGATGGCATTACAGACCATAACTGTTGGCAGAGGCCAGAAGATATGACAACCCCTAGACAGGCATACAAGATTGATACCAACAACCCTGGATCAGATCTTGCAGGAGAAACAGCTGCTGCTATGGCTGCTGCCTCTATAATTTTCAAGGACTCCAATCCCGCTTACTCTAATGAGCTTCTCAGTCATGCCAAACAGGTTTGTATGGATTCAAACAAATGCAGATTCTTTGCCTTGATTACATTAAAATTATCCTGTTTATGCTGCAAACTAATTTTTTGTTCAATTTTTGTTACTATCTTGCAGCTCTTTGACTTTGCTGACAAATACAGGGGAAAGTATGACAGTAGCATTACTAATGTTCGAAAGTTTTATGGATCAATCAGTGGATATGATGTAAGTTCTCATCTATGTTATCTTCCTTCCATAAATGTAAATGCTTGTGAATTCTGTGGTCAAAGAACTACATGTTTTCTTTATACATTATATATTTCTTGCAGGATGAATTACTGTGGGCAGCTGCATGGCTTCATAGAGCAACTGGGGATCAGAACTACTTCAATTACTTGACCGATAATGCAGATTCCTTGGGTGGAACAGGATGGAGTATGACGGAGTTCTCTTGGGATGTTAAATATGCAGGGGTCCAAGTGCTTGCTTCCATGGTCAGTAAGGGTGCAAGCCATTCAAATTGCTCAATATGTGGCAGTTATTAGAGGATTATATTTGCCATAAGATTTTGATGGACTGAAATTTCAATACCTAAAGATAAAATGCAGGCTATAATGCTGAAGACAAATGATTTTACATGGTTCTTTACTTTTTAGTAGTCCAGTAGATTTATCCTGCAACTGATATCATACAAAATTATGGGCTGTGGCAGTTCCTCTTGCAAGGTAATGGTGGGGAAAAAGAGGCTGTGCTGCAAAAATACCAAGAAAAAGCTGAGTTTTTCATGTGTTCTTGCCTTCAGAAAAACGGATACAATGTACAGAGAACACCCGGTATGAGATAAATTCATCAGTGCCTTTAGTAAACACATTTTTGCTATTCATATTTAGTAAAGATGATGGTGAACTGAGTCTTTTTTTTTAACTTCATCAGGTGGGCTACTATATTGGCAGAAATGGAACAACATGCATTTTGTGACAAGTGCCTCATTTCTCCTTACAGTCTACTCTGATTATTTGTCTGCTGCTGGCAAGAAATTGCAATGCCCAGATGGACAAGTGGATCCATCTGAACTCTTAGCCTTGGCTAAATCACAGGCATGTCAAACCGATTTCTTAAAACATTTGAATAAGTTTTGTAATCACAAGTATATCTAGTCCATTTCTTAAAATATTTCAATCAAAGTTTGTAATCACAGGTCTAGTAAATCCATTCCTTACAGAACATTTCCATTAAGGTTTGCAATCTGAAGTACAATAAACCTAAAACTCTTCTTCCAAACCTTTCAATTAAGGTTTGGTTTAGTGTAATTGATGGGTTCTGATTCTTAATAGAATTAGTGCCATTGGGACTGCATTCTAAAGCCTCACTCTTGTAGATTGATTACCTACTTGGCGACAACCCAAGAGCTACAAGCTACATGGTAGGATATGGATCAAACTATCCTAGCCAAGTTCACCACAGGGCTTCCTCCATTGTATCTTACAAAGACAATCCATCATTTGTCAGTTGCAAAGGAGGTTATGCCGCATGGTTCAATCACCAAGGCAAAGATCCCAATGTTTTAGTTGGTGCCGTAGTAGGAGGACCTGATCAGAATGACAACTTCGCAGATGAAAGAGACAATTATGAGCAGACAGAACCTGCAACTTATAACAATGCTCCAATGGTGGGACTTTTAGCCAGACTCCAACTTGGAAATGGTGGAAACAGCAACCTTAATCAAGGTAATGTCGTCTTAGGGATTGTATCGTAACATTTCAGAAGATTTGCATTGATGCTGTTTGTTTTTTATGATCGTTCCAGCAGTGATGGTAGTGATGTCTAAATGGTTGCTTTTTAAGCAGGTGGTGTACAAAAACCAGGATCTGTTCCCCGAACTGGTGAACAAAAAGCAAAATCTAAGGTCGTACCCGCTACGAAAGAGAGACATCCTTTTCCCACTTCTCCTCAAAGTAAGTTCTACTGACCTCATATATGCCCTGCCAAAAGCCAATTTTAGCAGAAAATGAAAGCAATGCAAGTTATTTCCGGATCTGGTTTTACTTAAAGAAGCATATTCAATATTCACTAATCTGTTAAATAGCTATAGTTGGATTTTGATGATGCTGACATCCTAGTTGAATACATTTCAGATGAAGCATCCTATGAAAAACCTCTGCGCCTAAAGCTAATTCAGATGGGTCTCTTTTAGTTTTTAAATTTTTTTATTATCAAATCTATGCGATCTTCTGATTCAACCACAAACTACAAAGTGTCTAATTAGATTTGACTTTTTGTCATGATGGGTATTATATAGATAGATCATGCGGATGTGAAGCCGGTCTTTCGTGGAAATGGCTATTCAGTCATTGGATGAAGTACCATGGTATCGATGGCTACATGTTACATAACTGAAATTGGACTTTTCATCGATGAAGATTGCTGTTATTCATTTGATCATCCATGAAAATTTAAACTTCGACTATATAATATTTAACCATCAACATTATGATGCACCTGATGGCTGAATGTCCATTTCCATCTTCAGCAACCATGAAGGATTGTATGCTGCTGGATATAATAGGTTGGCTTAGGAACTGACAGTCTTTGGATGCTCTATTCTACAATGTCAAATTCAATGCATTGGTTTTTTTGGGTAGTCAATTGATTTTGTTCTCCATGGGTTGCTGTGATTTTAGCACTCTTTTTTATTGTAACTATAATTTTACCTTTAATCAAAAACTATAACTTAACAGAGGCCTGCTTCACAGAGGCAGCATATTAAAATATAACTTAACTACCTCACAAAAAAAGCTTTTTTGGTTTTTTGATGTGCATTTACATTGACAAGTAACATAACATTAAGCCCACATCTTCATCTAATCAATTATATAAGATGATCTATCCATCTCTTATAATGGATGGGTGTTCTTTAAATAAAAGATGTTTCTGACCGTGGTTTGCTGTTAATGATCTGCAGAGGAGAGTTTGGTGGCCATCTCACAGAATCTGTCACATTCTTGGATTCACAGAGGAAGAAATTATTACAGATATTCAGTGACCATCACCAATAAATCTCAAAGTCAATCACTTCAATCTATCAAGCTTTCCATTCAAGGACTTTATGGTCCTATATGGGGTCTCTCAAAATCAAAGGACAACTTGTATTCATTTCCTGAATGGTTGAAGTCTGTCCCTCCTGGTCAGAGTATAGGTTTTGTGTATATTCATGCTGCTCCTCAAGCAACTATTTCCCTTACTAACTATCAATTGACATGAACTGATCAGCATTCTATCAATCCATTAATTTATTGTAATCAGGATGTTTTAAGGCTTCAGTGTTGCTATTCTCTTAGCTTATTAATGGAGAAAGTGAAAACTAATTCAGCCTATACAAGAGAGAATGGATCAAGTCAAAGTCAGACCTTAATCTCTCTAAGCTGGCTAACATCTATGTGGGTATTAACAGTATTAACAGATGAGGAAGCATGAAAGAATTTTCTAGTGAGGCTATTCATTATTGATAATAATAGTATGTGGTTGTAAGTGGAGTTGAATAACAATGTCATTTTACAGATGGGGAGAATGACTAGTATTTGTGTGGAGTTAGTTGTGCACTTGGGGAAAGAAAAGCCTGCTTTTCTTCCTTCTACAAGTCTATGGTTACAAGATCGTAACTTTTAAAACTTTAAATGAAATTTACTTAAATATTATGGCATAAACTACAATTGAGTTTGCTTATTCCCATAGAAAAGGATTAAAAGAGATACGTATGTCCCTGTAGTTAGATATCTAGATAGTTTCATGCATGCCAATATGTGCAAAGGCATACATGATCCATTATTATATGGTTAGATCTGTATCAATGTTGAGCTTTCTGTTTAACAAATTCTTGTATTGTTTGGTGGATTTTAAAGTGTTGTTTTTGTTGTCTTTGGATATATTAAATTGAGTCATGTTGATAAATTGTTGTCTATTTTCTATATGCTAATAGTTGAGATGTGACTCAGCTTTTTTAATGATTGGAAAATTATGTAATATATATATATTTTTGGATGTTATTTGAATTTTTTCTATTTTGATAAGGTGAAGTAAAATAGATTCATTATTAGTTCCTTCTAGAATTATAGAAATCACATTGTTCTTAACATGTTATTAATGCTTATGATTAATGCGCTAAATGGAGCTTTTCAACAATTTTTTTTTTCATATTTATAATAATAAAAAGAAAAACCAATTCTTAAAATTAATCATAACAGAAAAGAAAGTAGCTATAAGTGAAGATTGTATCACCATAGACATGTTTCATTCCATAAAATTTATGCTTATATTCATTTTTGGAAATGGATTGACGTCTTGTTGGTTTTAGGGTTTTCCATTTAAAGCTTTTCAAACTCGAGCATTGGAACTTGTTGCAAGTTGAGTTTTGTTATCTTTTGGATCAACAATTTATCTTATTGATGAAACAAAATAATTTATGCTATATTTTTTGTTGCCATTATCATTTAAATAGACAATTTTTTCACTTCTCTTACATTCTAACCTCTATCACTTAAATATACAATTTTCTTTTCACCTTTATTACATATCAAAATTAAATTCAAATGTTTCTTGTTATTCAAAACAATATCATTAATATTATTTTTTAACGATCATTAAGGCTCAATGCAAACTCTGCAAACTCTGTCTCACTTTTTTCACGTGCTTTCATCATAATTTTTGGATGATTGTTTTATCTCATTTGATTGTGTTATTTTTGATCTACTTATATTTTCATGGTTGGTAGGTTAGAAAGAAATTTGAATTGATAATGTTTACGGTGAAAATGGAACAACAATATTGAAAGACTAAATGAATTCAACCACAAAACCCTAGTCTAACAACAACAAAGATTCACCATAACATATGAAGATTACCTGAGACAATGTAAATCAACAAAATCACAAAGATTATACCATCACATGTCCACTAGGGTTTGAATCTTCATTCTTCCTATCTCCATTGATCTTGCTTGATATATACATGGGTTTGAATCTTCATTCTTCCTATCTCCATTGATCTTGCTTGATATATTTGCTCTCAGATTTTATGTGTGCACGTTTCATGGGTAGAAAAAATTAATTTAATAAATAAAAATTAATTTAATTAATAGAAGAAGTGGGATCAATTAAATAAATGAAATATTTATTTAATTTAGGAGAAGGACAATTTAAATAAATAAAAGTATTTATTTAAATGAGAAAAGATTAAAAGGATAAATAAATTGATTAAATAAATAAAGATTTATTTAATTAATAGAAGAATTAGGCTTAAATAATTAAATAAATAAAAATATTTATTTAATTAGATAATGCAGCTTGTCCTCTTGTTTCAAAGAAGATAAGATAAACTGATACAAAGTTACCCCAAGATGGGAATGATATGCCCCCTCGAGAGATTGGATGAATTTGTCTGAAAAGATCGTAGACAATCTCTCGATAAGAAAGAAAGGCTAGAAAGGATTGACAAGATAGGATAGAGTGACAGAGTCACAGATAAAGAAGATTGACTCGGGAGACTAGGGCTAGGGTAGTCTATAAGATAGACTATGAGGGAAAACATCCTCATTGTCATCCACACACCTAAGAGATCAGAGTGTAGAGAGAGCAGAGAACAATCAACAACGATGGCATTGGTGCACAAATTTGATCGCATTCGTCGATATTAGAGGCCAACAGATGCAAGAGAGCCAATGAGTACCACAAAACCTCCTTGTACCTTGTTGCATTAATTGTTGTCATAAATGCATGTTAGGTAGGGCAATAAATGCATATTAGGTATGTTGCAACAAATGTCAAGCGGGTCAAAAGACGGTAAGGCGCGTCTGCATTGGTGTCAGGCGTGTCTAGGTAAGTTAGGCGCGTCTGCGTTGGTGCTAAACACATTTGTGGTTGTAAAAGTGTCTATGTCAAATGCAAGCGCGTTTGTGAAATGCAGGCACGTCTATGCAGGGCAGGCACATCTATGCATAACAGAGGCACGTCTGTGTGTTTCAGGCGCGTCTACGAAATGCAAAAACGTCTGTGAAGTATGTAAGCGCGTTTGTGTTATGAATGCGCGTTTATGTCTTCAAGGTCGAATCGACAGTTCTGTGATAAACATATGCTGTCAATTAGATAAGTTGCTGAGAAGATACACTCAAGCAGGTCCTCTAGGGAAGACTAGGATAACAAATAGGGCTAAAATTGACAATTCTGTGATAGAACATATGTTTCCAATCAAGACACTACTCAAGAGGATACACTCAAGCATAGGCCCTAGGATAGGATAGAGCGAGACACTTTGTGATGAACAGGGAGTACCATAGAAATTGACAATTATGTGATAGAACATACATTGTCAATTGGATAAGCTACTCAAGAGGATACACTCAAGTAGGTGCCCTAAAAGATAAAAAACAACACTTTGTGATGAACAGGGAATGCTACCAGGATAAAGTGCCATATGATAGATATAAGCACTAGGATAAAAAAACAACACTTTGTGATGAACATGGAGTACCACTATGATAGAGTGCCATATGATAGATATAAGCACTAGGATAAAAGAGCAACACTTTGTGATGAACAAGGAGTATTACTAGGATTGACACAGTTGATTTGCTTGGCTGCAGGAGGACCTACCTATGCTGGAGTCACGAGAGAGATTCGCTTCGACTCAGGGGTTATGAGAAAAGCTGACATTTGAGGATAAAGCAACAGTTGAGGCCATGGGATTGCGATAAATTATGTATATGCTTGAGTTTCAGGCGAACATGGGATTGCTGACCGCATTAGCTGAGAGATGGCACTCAGAGACATGCACGTTTCATTTGTCGATGGGTGAGATGGCAGTCACCTTAGAGGATGTGTACATGATATTGAGGATACCGATCGATGGGGAGTTGGTTCCCTACAATTGAGAGGAAGATCGGGAGGCATTGAGACGAGTGTTCCGGGATCCAGGACTGGAGATGAGGGCAGGACATGTGAGAGGGACGACCACATGAGAAGCCACATGGATAGGGGGAGAAGGGAGGAGAGGAGGAGGATGAGCTATTATCCTCGAGAGAGATCTACCAGGGACATGCAAACGAGATTCATGATCTAGAGAGGGATGGTGCTAGGCTCAAGAGATAGCTGAAGGACATTGAGCAAGAGAGAGATCAGGCCATTCAGGCTACACGAAGGCCGAGGAGGCACTGAGGGCAGAGAGATAGGCAACAAAGGATACTGGGGCTGGATATGCCTATGTTCTATGAGTAGGGGAGGAGATAGCCTACTGGAGAGACTTGTATTATGGAGTGGTGCCACCAGATCAGTGGGAAAGGAGCTTCCGGAGACCATCACGGACTACGACGACTACTGGAGGGAGAGACAGGAGATAGGCGTCTAGTGGTGGGGTCATGGGTCCTCCTCCACCACCAGATAGAGGAGGTAGGAGAGATGATCATGGGGCGGGGACTTCTAGGGCTCAAACTTCGTCGAGGCCGATTGGATCCGAGGGAGGGAGTTCATCATAGCCTTAAAGGGCTCCCTATGTATCAGTTTTTGTACCATGTTTGTATGATGATGCAGACACCTTCGCGTGATTTTGTAGCCATATGTATTTTGAAATCACTATATCATGACACTTATGATTTTGCTATATATGTATCTGAGATGATTCATCCTTGCGACAACTATATACATGTGTACCTATGTGATGTTGTTTCCATGTGATGCTTATGATATGGATGCAAATATGTACATGATGAAATGCAATATATTTTTGTTCTTTTATGTTTTTATATGTTATGCAAATGTGAATGTGAATGTATGAAATGCAGATGAATATGATAATGCAAATAACTATTTACATGATGAGAGTGTAAAATGTGCTAATATGTGCTGTGTGCAGGATATGGTGCAATTGGTATATCTATATGTATGTATGAAATGAGCTATGCTAACATGTGATGATGTCGATACAAATTACATGAGATGCAAATATTTTTGGCATGTCATTATACTCAGTCATGTGATAGCAGGCTACACAGACTCAGGAAGGACGATGGAGGTCAATCAAGAAAGGGGGATGAAAGATAGAATATATGGAAGTGAAAGAGATTCTTGTGCTTTATCATCACTGAGCTTTATTATGGCAAATAGGTTATGACAATCCAGATATAGGTTCGACCTAGAAAGTCATTGTACCCGTTTGCATGGAGATCAGATAGTTGCAAACAAAGAATGCCCTAGTTCACACTAGACTCATAATGTCCTCATATCCTTGGACAAGTCATAGCATTACTAAGAGACAATCCACAGACAACAAAACAATAGGTAAACATATCCCATCCTCGCCTTTCTAGTCAAAGACATCATGGAGATAAAATCTCTAGTCAGAGACATCCCGGAAAAGCTAAAAGACAATGTCACCAAAAAGATAAAATCAAAAGAAAACCAAGAACTGACACCAACATCCACTGTAGTCCTCAAGTTTAGTGTCTCTTGTCACTTGTATAAGTCTATTTGATTTGTGGTCACAATGTTTCCATTCACAAAAGGGTAGATAGCACTAAACCAAAATATTGTCTGAGTCTGTTGAAAGAGTTGATTTGTTGAAGCCCATTGCTGTTGTTTACATCTCATCTGAAACTGACCGAATCCATGAAAGTGATACTTTATTGTGGAGAAGAATGGAACTTTATTGTGGATTGGTGATGTAAATGACCTTTATTGTGGATTGTGCGTGGGTAGACTGAAGAAAACTGGAAGAAACTGTACTTCTCAGAACGTGTGATGCTCTTAGTTCCACACCCATCACTAGAGTTAGGATTTGCCTTAGCTACAAATAGGAGCTGATTTATTATGGATGGGAAGGGGTGAAAATGAGGGAACATTATGAATGGCTAACCAATCTTAGGTAGATCAATAACAAGCTATGATGGGAATGGGTAAGTTTATTATGAATGGATAGGCTGTGAGTGTGTGCAAAAATGAAAGGATGAAAGTGAATCCTGAAGGAGGGAGGAGCAATGTCTCTACACATGGTGCTGGTGACCCGATTTTCACCATGGTACTTGCCCACGGCGCCACCGGAGTGGTTTTCACCGTTGGACGAATTTATTTCTCTTTACTTCTTTTTTTGATTTTTCAATTTTTTTTAATTTATTTTTTGTATTTTTTATTTTTTTTTAATTTTTTAATTTTTTGATTTTTTTTTTGTATTTTTGAAAATTAGGATATGCTGAAGAGCTATGTGTAAAACTTGCGAAGGTGCATGTTATTGATATGATCCTCCAAAGGTTCTCCCTCTGGTGTCGAAAGCTAATATGCACCAGATCCATAAACTGTTGTGATGACGTAGGGACCAAGCCAATTCGGTTCGAACTTGCCCTTCTTCTCTCTGTCTTGCTGATTTTTGGGATTTTCCTTGAGAGCTAAGTCACCTACCTCAAATAGACAATGCTTAACCTTATGATTGTAGCTGTGTCATTCCTTAACTGAATGATGTGTAGCTCGAGTGTATGTCTTCCTTGATAAAGGAACTGAGATAGAATTACTAGCGTGTGGATTACATAGGCCCATATGCGTGTCACCTAAAGAAGTTTGGGCATCCTTGATAATAAATTCCCTCAAAGAAGCTCCATTAAAGGTCCATGATGTATTGCTAGAAGGGAAAAGATGTGTAGAACAAGTGGATGAGTGATGAAGGCTTATGATTGCAAAAAAAAGTGAAAGCAGGATAGCATGATGGAGACTTAGGATCAACAAGTATGCTTTTTGACTTAAAATTTTAGAACTTTTGCCCCCAGTTATTTTGATATTAGGGGAGATCATCTCTTGCTCTTTTTTCTTCATAGGATTTTTAGCCTTGACTTTGATTTTTGTAGAGTCCAATAGCTTTTGATTTTGATTTGGACTAAAGGCCTTTTCTTTATTTTTGACTTTTAGATTTTTCTTTTCAAGGCTTGATTTTTTATCTCCAATGAGTAAGGGCTTTTCTGATTCTTGTTGATCCAAGTCTAGAAAAGGAGTGGAAATGGAATGAGTGGATGATATGGTAAAGCTTTGTGAGTTCTCAAGAGGGCTGGCGATATGCTCAATAGATTTTTCGCTGGAACCACTCTTAGGACTATTGATATCAAGAGCTGCTTGTACCACTAGAGGAGATTTGCATTCAGACTTAGTAGCCACAATACTATGTGGTTCACACCCGATTCCTTGCAAATTATTTATAGATTGTTCCTATCAACGGAATACCTTAGGAGATAGTGGGAGTTGATAAACATGAAAGATATACTCACCACATCCCATGTCTTTAACCTTGAATTTTTCTTTTAGCTCTGCTTTCTTTGATGTAGAAGGTTTTAATGATTCAGGATCAACATATGTTGATGAAGGAATAGCCTCTCGATTGACTAGGATTGTTTTTTTTGATCTAGGTCGTAGATTGTTACAATATATGAATGGGTTTGGATCAACTTTGATGGTCACTTTAACTCCATTGTGTAGGAACTTGATACATCGATGATATGTTGAGGGAACAACTCTCATTTCATGAATCCATGGGCGTCCCAAGAGTATGTTGTATGTGAGATCTAGATCAAGGACTTGACAAACCACATCCTTCGTAATTGGCCCTACTATGAGAGGTAAGGTGACTATGCCCTTGGATGAGTGCTCTTCGTCATCATATGCCTTATTGGTAATTGCATGTGTAGAATTCACAACTTTTTTAGAATATCCCAATTGCTTAAGAGTATTCAATGTACATATATTGAGATCAGATCCTCCATCTATTAGGACTCATTTTATTCAATGTTTGTGTAGGAAGGCTTCAATGTGTAAAGGTGCATTATGCAGTTGGCTTACGAATGCGTTGTCAGCTTCGGTGAATGTAAGAGAATGTGAAATGGAAAGATATCCCACCGTGGCTTGAAACTGGTCCACGTTCAGATCAGTGGGGACAATTTTTTCTCTCAAAGTTTTATCAAGGATGGCTTTATGTGTGGGGGATATGCGTAAAATCTCAAGTATGGAGATAAGCGCGAGCGTCTTCCCTAACTGTTCTACTAGGTCGTACTCAGGTTTTGCTACTGAGGAAGCAATGGTTTTAGCTGGAGCACCTTGTAGGGTGACCTTACCTCGACGAGTTGTGACATTACATTCAGAGGTAGATTCAAAAGAAGGTCCAATGCCTTTCAAGACAACTTTGGGTCTTTGGGTAGTACTTTCAAGCATTTTTTTCTTTATTATAATAGTAGAAACATAGTTGTCCATCTAAATGTGATTAAAGGTTGAATCATAGTTATATGATGCTTTGGTATAGTTGGCTTGCTCATCTGTGACTTTGGATTTTCCCTTGTCATGTTTAGGGAATGGCTCCTTAAACGTCTCTTATTCTTGATTGGATGCATGTTCCTCGATCTTAATGTCACCTCTATCAATAAGATCTTGTATAATGTTCTTCAAGCGATGGCAATTTCCTGTTTTATGTCCCTTGCTCTTGTGATATTCACAATACTCATCGTCATTCCACCAATTTGGTTTGACTTTTGGTTCATATGGAGAATTGTCTGGAATTGTTATTACCTTGTTTGCCACTAGCTTCCTAAAAGTTGACTCAAGTGGTTCTCCTAATGGGGTGTATTTCCTTCGTGGTTTTGAAGTTGCTTGAGTATTTACTTGGTTGTTTGTAGAAGAACTTGATCCTGAAAGAATGATTTTTGGTCTCACTGTGTTAGCATCAACAATGCCATCATTTACTGTGTTCTTGTTCTTGTTCCAAAATCGTGACTTGTCCTTTCCTTTAAAACTCTCTTTATTTTCTTTGAATATCTTGATGATACCTTGCTCATTTAAGACCTTCTCTGTCGCTAAGCCTTTCTCAATGACGTCCTTGAAAATGGACAAACAAGATTTTCTCATATCATAACCAATTTCTCTGTTGAAATTCTTTGTAAACATCTCTACCATTTGTTTTTGTGGAATTTCACAAGAGCATCTGCTGGCTAAATTCCTCCATCTTTGTAATAATGATGAAAATGACTCCCCATCTTTCTGTTTGGTGTTTCACAAAGTGGTAACTGATATATCTGTCTCCATGTTATATGAGAAATGTAGGATAAATGCTTCTGCTAGATCACCCCATGACTTAATTCCAGGTGGAAGTTGGGAGAACCATTCCATATCTTGTTCACCTAAGCTTTGTGGAAACAATCTCATCAAGTATGTTTCCCCTGCTGCTACCTCAATGCAAGTTGTGAAAAACTATCTTATATGTGCCTTAGGATCCCCTTTGCCTATGTACTTATCAAACTTTGGCGTTACGAAATGTGTAGGAAACAGAGGCATTGGAATTCTTTTATCAATTGGATAGGGACATATATCTCTCATTGTGTAAGATGATTTTGGTGTATTGATGTCCTCCATCTTCTTTTGTAAGTCCTTTATCTGTTGTTCCAAATTGTTTTTGGATGGAGACCAACTTCTTGGACTATATCCCATGCCTAAGCCACCGGGTGGAGGAGGAGGATACTGCATATATGGATGGTATTGATAGTAAACATGTTCATATGGAGGAGGTCTATAATGATAATGCGTGTAGGGATCGCTTGATATAGGGTCATAAGGCATATCATGAGTTTGCTCTTGTATATTGCCCCGAAATTTTACATGGGGTTTTCTTGTGTCCAAATTTTGAGCATGCCTCTGGATATCCAATTGTTTTGAGGTTGGTCCTTAACATTGGTATGCGATTGAGTGTATTTATCTGCATAAGACTTCCATAAAGGTTTGCATAGATGAAGTTGTTCATGAGATGTTCTTTCGTGAGTATCATAAGCTTGACCATATGTATTTGGGACCTCAGGTTTTTGAAACAAGGATGATGGTGACTTAGCACGAAACGTGGTCCTCTAGTACCTCCACTATTAGGCCTCCTTTGATCCATGTTGAGTTGACTTTCTTGAGTAGCTCGATTCTCCACTATTTGGGACATGTCATAATCATGAGGTATCTTAGCTCCACTTTGTGCCATCACTTGTGAGAAATATTGTCTATCTCTTCTCATGATCTCTTCAACCAATCTATTAAAATGGGGTCCATGATAGAGTCTTCCACTTCTACTGAATGTACTGAAATGATGCCAACATTGTCATTTTGTGCATCATTGTTGTTTATATTATCCATGTTCTCAACATTTTGAATGTTTCTATAAATGTCCATGTCAGGTAATGTGGTATGATCTGAATTAAAAAAGATATCGTTGTCGTACTCATAGCCACTCATGTTTGCAGACTCTTGAGCCTCTTTAGCTTCTCTCCTATATTTTTGGGAACTGGTTTCAACCATGAACTAGGTCTTGACCAAGATGTGTGAGACTAGATGAAAATGGAAAGAGTATGGAAGACCAAGAGTTGGATGGAATGTAAATGAATATGAGGTGTACTTGCAATGTCCAAAGTGTAAGACCAAGTATGTATGTAGTAGAGTAGTTGTGGCTCCAAAGAGATGATAGATATCTTGATGAGGTAAGTTGACCTTGACTATAAGTAAGACCAAATGAGACCCAAAGGTGATAGACCTTGATGAGGGACCACTTAGCAAAATGTTGTTGTATGTATTGTGTTGACAAAGCAAGATGAGGATAAGCAAGTGACCTTTTGACTCAAGTTTAGACAAATGTGAATGTAATGCAAGGTGTAAAGCAATGATGAACTTTGTGAGACCCAGAAATAGGCTGAATTATAGATGAAAACCTAGAGAAATAACCTAGGAAGCTCAAGAATTCTGAAATTGATTGCTCTTGTTTGCTGGACTGTAAGTTTTTTTCCAATATTGAACATAGACGTGCCTGTATACTTCACAGATGTGGTTATGCAACACAGACGTGATTAGATAGTGCACAAACGCGTTTATGAGAATCTTGTGAATGTAGTTTTCTATGATAACACATACACATTTCTGTCCTACACAAACACGATTATAGGACACATACGTGCTTCCGTCAGACACAAACATGTTTCCAAAATCTGAGTGCAATTTTTCCAATTTGTAAAGTTGCTGTTGTGACCAAATCTTAATTTTTTGACTTTTTTTTCGTGACAAGAGGACACAATGTTGATGAGGACTCAATGTTTGCAGGTGTTTGGACTCAAAATGACTCAAAGAAAAGTGTGTTGTTTGATGTAAAAATGTTTTGCATATACTTGACGACACAAAAGACACAATGTTTTGATGTTTGGTCTTGAAAGTTTGAATGTTTAAAAGAAGACAAGCACAATTCTCATGGTTGGCTAGGATAATAGTTGTTGATCCCACATGGGGTTTTCCCCGAGGCTACGATATTCAAAGTGGATACTTAGATGCTTGACCCCACTGGCTCCACCCTCAGCACTCACTTCTTTGGGGAAGCCAAGCACCAGTCCCAACGAAAACTCCCTGTGGTGAACTTTGTATCTCTACTAAGAACTGTATGTGTGTGGGCCGCTCCAGAGGTCCGACCTCCTGCCCCAACAACTAGAAGAATTTTGGATTTCTAAAACAAAAAAGGTACTAGTAAGAGAATCTGCTAGTGTGGCCATACATGCGACACTTTCAACTCTATAAATACAGAGGCTCCCAGTCGGTAGGGGTTATGTCCTACTATTGATCAAATAAATTTGATCAAATGAGTTTATGGAGAGATATAGTATCAGTATGGACTAATCGACACACGTTACCCATGGCTTTCACCATGGACACAATTATTTATAGTGGTTCGGAAGAGGGGGGTATTGCCTCGCTACCACATGGGTCGTTCTCTCCTCACTAGTAGTCGTAGTGACCACATGAGGAGACAAACCCTCTAAAGATAAATACAAAAGAGCCTATTGCCCAAGACACAAAAGACACTAGTTCAATTTTAGTGCACCAATTGAAGTGTTTGCTAATCTATGAAAACAAGGCACACAATGAAAATCAAAAGAAAACCCTTGCCAATATCTTGCAACAAAGATTTTTTAGTAGTTTGGGTTGTTTCAAATGACTACCCCTTCCTGCAAGCAAACAAGTTAGGTAAATTTTAGATCCAAAAGACTGTGAAATAGGGGCCTTCGACACTGCAATTCACTTCAAAGACAAGTTGCACCAATTTGTTAGCTAGATCATGAGATATTAGCTTGAATAAACTAGATCTGAAATAAAAATAACGAAATGAAACCTTGAATGATGGAACAAAAATTGAAAAACTACAAAACCGAACACAGACGTGATTATATTCCACACAGACGTGATTCTTCCACACATACGCGATTCTGTAACACAGACGCGACTATAAACCCCACAGACGCGGTCCCCAAACACAAGCGCGATTCCAAGACACAGACGCAGTTAAAATGATCACAAACTCAGTTCGACAACATAGATGCGATTCTGCAATCTGAAAAAAAATGTAAATATTGTCGGAGACAGATGGGATTCAAGGGCCCACAAACGCGACAGAAAAAAAAAACAAAAAAACGTGGTTCCAGAAGATGCAGATGTGAAAAGTCAAAATGTTGTTGGAAAATGTCAGATTTGCAACTTTAAAAACACAAAATCTGCAACAAAAGATGTTAAATGCAAAAAGGACAAGAGTCCCACCGAGCGTGCCAAAATGTTTACGGTGAAAATGGAACAACAATATTGAAAGACTAAATGATTTCAACCACAAAACCCTAGCCTAACAACAACAAAGATCCACCATAACATATGAAGATTACCTAAGACAATGTAAATCAACAAAATCACAAAGATTATACCATCACATGTCCACTAGGTTTTGAATCTTCATTCTTCCTATCTTCATCGATCATTCTTGATATATTTGCTCTTAGATTTTATGTGTGCATAAGAGCTCAACAAAGAATGAAAATGTGGTTGATAGCTTGATCACAAAAGGCTTGATTAAATAAGATTGATAAAAATGCTTGGGAGTGTTGATAATGAAGGAGAGTATCCTCTTATATAGAAGACACTGTAAGAAATGGAGGGATAAGATTGAGAGATGTAAAAGATAGATGGTCGGCTAGGATTAGAGGGTAGGTAGAGAAAATAAGAAAGTAATAAGAGGGTAGGTAGTGTAGGAATTAAGAGATGAATGACATGTGTCATGGGTAGAAAAGGCTAATGAATTAATTAAATAAATAAAGATTTATTTAATTAATAGAAGAAGTGGGATCAATTAAATAAATGAAATATTTATTTAATTTAGGAGAAGGACAATTTAAATAAATAAAAGTATTTATTTAAATGAGAAAAGGCTTAGAAAAGGATAAATGAGTTAATTAAATAAATAAAAATTCATTTAATTAATAGAAGAATTAGGTTTAAATAATTAAATAAATAAAAATATTTATTTAACTAGACACGACAATTTTAGGTGTCTACAGATAATATTTGAGTTTTTCTATTTTATTTTTAGAATTTGGTCTATGAAAAAAGACAGTTTAAAAATCAACAATTGTGGGCATTGTAGATTTTTTCAGGATTTTTTTTTAAAGGGGTAAAAATTTATTCAATCGAAGAAATAGAACAAAGCCAAAAGGTCCACAAGCCCAGTAAAGAAAAAACTACATAACCCCGTTAGCATCAACTAAAGTATCCAACACCTAAGATATTTCAAAAGATAACTGCTCCCTATCCACTATTCCAACCCCGCCTATGATCAAAAGCCCATTTGGCCAAATAATCAGCAACTCCATTCCACTCCCTAGGAATATGACAAAAAGTAACAGATTCCAAAGAATTGCACAAACAAAGAATCTGTCTAATCACCACATCTAAATGCCAACTAGCCTCATTTAACTTACGCTCATTCAGCAAAGTCACCACCACTTGAGAGGTTGAATCACAAATAATCTGATTCCAACCGAGAGCAGAACTATGCTTCACCGCATGTAGAATGGCAAGAGCCTCCATGATATTATTGGTATGGAAACCCTTGTAAACAGAGAAAATAAATTAAATATCTCCAGAGCTATTACGAGCAACCCCACCACTACCAGCATGGACAAGATTCCCTTGAGATGAATTATCGGTGTTAATTTTCAAGACCCTCTAAGGAGGAGACCAACAACCAACCCTATTAACACTCTGCATTGGATGACAACATCTATTTCTCATGAGCTGCCTCATATATTGCCTCCCAGAAGAAGGAACATCCCCCTGAAGAGAAAAATTGGGCCAAATACAAAAATCAACATCCCTAAGATCCACACCTCAACAAAGTCACACTTTGCCAATAGTCTCACGAAGAGAATTAAGAATTCTCCACCACAAATTTTGAACAACCATCCTAACATACTGAAAAATCCTACGATTCCTCTCCAACCAAATATATCAAATAATAAAAGAAGGACCAATATCCCAAGCAACCTGAAGGAAAGAGGTCTTAACAGGAGGTTGGCCCAAGCGGGCCCAAAATTCAACCAAAGAAAAAACATGCCAGCAAGTTTGATTCCAAAGTTCCCATCAAAGATGCCAAATAGCCTTGGAGAAGGAGCACTGAAAGAAGAGGTAAGAAACACATTCCTCACTGTTGCAACAAAGAACACACAGAGGGACCTTGGAAACCACAGAAACCACGTTTGCAGAGATTATCCCAAGTAAGATAGTGGTTTTGGACAAGGGTTAGTGCATGATCATGGGGGGGCAAAAAGTGGCGATGTGAAAAAAATAGCCTTCTCCACTTGCCTAAAAACACGAAAATCCGTGTTGACTTTTTGCTTGGCCTGGGTGTCAGTACACCTTGGCATGGTAAACACCTAAGCAAATCGGATATCGGATAAAATCAGATATTTGATTTTTATAGATAATTTTAAATTAAAAAATTAATTTTATAATATATAATGTAATATAATAATATATAATATATTATATATTACGTATTATATAATATATATTATATTATTAGATTATAAAATATTATATTATATTATATAATAACATATTATATTATATATTATATTATTATATTATATAATATATATAATATAATAATATATTATATAATTATATATTATATAATATATAATATATAATATATAATATATAATATATAATATATTATTATATTATTATATAATAATATATTATATAATTAAATAATATAATGTTATTTTAAAATAATTTAAGTATAACAATTAGATATCCGATTTTCCGAGATAATATAAATGGACTGTGACAGCCTGTGAGTTATTTTTAACCCACGGGCTGCACGATTTTTTAGAATCCGATATCCTGTTGGACCTAATATCCGGTTGTTTGACCCAAATTTGCTAAAAAATACATTAAAAGGTAGGATTTTTATTGTTTTCAATCATTTTCATTCAATTTTTGTATTTTTTAATGTTTATTTGTTTTTTCATTGAAAATATGAATATTTTTCATGAAAACTAGGTTTTTTAAAATCAAATACAAAATTGTTCAAATTTGTTAACTAAATTCAATTGTTTACATTCAATTAGGTTAAAAATGGGGGATAACAGTGAAAACATTGATCAACCACAACCGCAACAACCAAACCCTCCTTTGCCAACCCCCCCCTCAATTCAGGATTTAATTGCACAAAATTTGAACCAATTGAGGGGGATTGCAGATGTCTATCGTAGGATCCCTCGCCTGAACCCAATGTTTGATCCCCTCACGTTGATCATAAAGAGTATCGAAACCATCACTGAGGAGCACAATGTCGCTCTTTTGTGGCGAGATTCTATGAGGGAACAATATGCGGATGGTTTGTCCTATAAGGAGATCAAGGATCTCGAGATATCCAAAGCCACTATCGCCACATTATTTGTGAATCCCCGCACTGGTCAACCCGTAGACACCCCCCCCCCCCCCAAAAAAAAAAAAAAACTTTCTATTAAATGGTGCACAAATGATGGTATTGTGAATTTTTTTCGGATCGTTGGTGGATGGTTTTCGACAAACCACCCAACAACAATCTTGATGTACCCTTCTACTTCATCAAAAAATTGTATGCTGAGTTTGTTTTAGGAAAACATGTGAACTACTTTGACATCCAACCTTTCCAGGGTGTGGGTTTAGGTATGCCCCAAAATAGACCTGGGGCTGTCAGAGTAGTCCAGGGCCCATATGTCCCCCCTCCTCCTGTTGATCCCCCACCTCCAGTGCAACTTCTAGATATCATTTGTGAGGCGACATCACAGACCATATCGGCTATTCACTCTTTGAGTAGCCTTTTGGTTTCTCAGGTTGGGTCAGTAGCTCAGCCTACTTTTGATGGTAGCGGTGCATTCGGTGGCATTGATACGTCCTCCTTGGCTCCACACATTTGTGTGCCCCATAGTTGTGTCATGTGTGGGCACATATGCTTGGGTCTAGTTGGACAACCTGTTGATCCTCCTGTGCACAGTGCAGATTATTAGGTGCATGAGATGCACGATGCACCAGATGTTATGACACAGACTGGAGGATACCCTGGGAAGTCCTCGCATGCTAGAGGCGAGGAGGCACCTTCATCATACATTGATGATGTAGTGGTAAGATTTGTATTTTCACAGTTCATTCTATATTTTAAATGAATATTTATAATGTAGATTAAATTAAGTACTAATTTTTATTTACATGGTCTATTTAACAGTTGATGATCGAGGAGGAGTTGACACAGATCCAGGAGGGCACCTTGACGGCCATTTCATTTGGCCTTGATAGCTTGACAATACATATATTATTGCACCTAGTCGTTTGTATTTTATTGTACATACATGATCATCATTTATATTGGTATTAATTAGACTATGTAGTAACTTGCATGTATATCTTATTTTACTCTTGTAGGGCACAAGCGACATGAGTGTGGGGCTATGTGATTTAGGATCTGGTAGTGCATTGGAGACAAGGGAAAGGTAATTGAATGCAAATATGATTGAATGAATAGTTTAAATAACTCATAGTGATTATACACATCTAAACATAGATAGTTTCATATACTTGTTGTGTATATGTATAGAGAATTCTTGGCTTTACATCCTTGTTGACTACACCCACTATACTTGAAGATGATGAAGAAGAAGAGATGCCTTGAGTACATGTGTGTTTATTTTATTTTGTGTTTAGTAGATATAATTTGTTATTATCAGTGACAATTATATGCTAACTTGTATCAATGTCATGTTTGTGAACATATGTAGGTTGTGTATGAAAATATTGAAAACATACCTCCTCTACCGAAGACATACATCAAGAGTCTTGCAAAGCTAAAGAGAAAATGTGGAGATGAGGTAAACAATAATAGTTCAATTATAGTTCATTTCTATGTTAACTTTTCGAATGTGAGTTATATAATATAACTAATCTTAATCGTGGTTTGTTTTTTCTTGTGCAGGATCCTTCAGAGCCGAGCAGTGCGAGGAAGATCGATTTTGATGATCCATCAGTAACTTAGGATGTTATAGATAGTTTTGGGATGCTTACATGTCTACTTGGAATGTATATTTTGTATATAGACATACATTCACGTAATAGACATACATTTTGTTTGAGTTGGCATTTATGCCATATTTGTGTATGGACATACACTTGTAATCATTTGACATTTTCATATATACAGAAGTTGATATTTGATCATATAAATTGTTTCTCATCTATGCATGGTGTTATTATGGAAATCTTTAATCTTCAATCCAATAATTAACAATGATTAATAATGGTTATTTAATGAACAATACAATTCATTTCATTTCATCATAAGTGTTGTTTGTATAATGAACAATACAATTCACTTAATGAACAATAAAATAAAATTCATTTTATGAACAATACTATACAATTAATTATTACCCTATGAATTCTCCTATTTTGGCCCCCCCACTCGGTCAAATGCTTGGGGTCATACCCTACCGACGTCGTCTCTCGAGCACCCTAAGTGCTAAAAATTATCAAAATTTGATGGGCCCTAACTCAGAATCCGTGGCACCTGCGAATGATCTGTTTGAACCTACAAGGCCAAGAGAGGGGTCCCTACAAAAGCCTATCTTGTCTTTTCAAGTTTCACTATGGTTTTATTAGGGCAACATTTTTTCAGTTGGCGAAAAAATCGTCAGTCTCATTCAATCGAATATTGTCGCGTGGCCAATTTCTTGTTCTGATCGTCGTGATAACAAACCGTCAGCTCAGACATGTCCAGTTAGGCATTATTACCCTATGCATGCTCCTATTTCCCCCCCCCCCCCCCCCACTCGGTCGAATGCTCGGGGTCATACCCTACCGACGTCGTCCCTTGAGCACTCTAAGTGCTAAGAATTGTCAAACTTTGACAAGCCCTAACTCGGAATCCGTGGCACCTGCGAATGATCCATTTGAACCTATGGGGCTATGAGAGGGGTCCCTACAAAATCCTTTTTCGGTTTTTTAAGTTTCCCTACAATTTTATTAGGGCAACATTTTTTCGGTTGGCAAAAAATCTTCAATCTCATTCAATCGAATGTTGTCGCGTGGCCAATTTCTCGTTCTGCTCGTCGTGATAATGAACCGTCAGCTCTGACATGTCTAGTTAGGCATTATTACCCTATGCATGCTCCTATTTTCCCCCCCACTCGATCGAACGCTCAGGGTCATACCCTACCGACGTCGTCCCTTGAGCACACTAGTGCTAAAAATTGTCAAACTTTGACGGGCCCTAACTCAGAATCCATGGCACCTGCGAATGATCCGTTTGAACCTATGGGACCACAAGAGGGGTTCCTACAAAACCATATCTAAGATTTTCAATTTTCCCTACGGTTTTATTAGGGAAACATTTTTTCGGTTGGCAAAAAAATCGTCAATCTCATTCAATCGAATGTTGTTGCGTGGACAATTTCTCATTCTGCTCGTCGTGATAACGAACCATCAGCTCTAACATGTCCAATTAGGAATTATTACCTTATGCATGCTCCTATTTCCCCCCCCACTCGATCGAACGCTCGGAGTCATACTCTACCAACGTCGTCCCTTGAGCACCCTAAGTGCTAAAAATTGTCAAACTTTGATGGGCCCTAACTCAGAATCCGTGGCACCTGTAAACAATCCATTTGAACCTATGGGGCCATGAGAGGGGTCCTTACAAAAGCCTATCTCGGTTTTTCATGTTTCCCTATGGTTTTATTAGGGCAACATTTTTTCAGTTGGCAAAAAATCGTCAGTCTCATTCAATCAAATGTTGTCGCGTGGCCAATTTCTTGTTCTACTCATCGTGATAACAAACCGTTAGCTCTAAAATGTCCAGTTAGGCATTATTACCCTATGCATACTCCTATTCGGCCCCCCCCACTCGATTGAACGCTCGGGGTCATACCTTACTGGCATCGTCCCTTGAGCACCCTAAGTGCTAAAAATTGTCAAACTTTGACGAACCCTAACTCGGAATCCATGGCACCTGTAAATGATCTATTTGAACCAATGGGGCCATGAGAGGGATCCCTACAAAATCCTATCTTGGTTTTTCAAGTTTCCCTACGGTTTTATTAGGGCAACATTTTTTCAGTTGGTAAAAAAATCGTCAGTCTCATTCAATCGAATGTTGTCGCGTGACCAATTTCTCATTCTGCTCGTCGTGATAACAAACCGTCAATTCTGACATGTCTAGTTAGGCATTATTACGCTATGCATGCTCCTATTCCCACCCCCCCCCACTCGATCGAATGCTTGGGGTCATACCCTACTGACGTCGTCCCTTGAGCACCCTAAGTGCTAAAAATTATCAAACTTCGACGGGCCCTAACTCAGAATCCGTGGCACTTGCAAATGATCCGTTTGAACCTATGGGTCCACAAGAGGGGTCCCTACAAAACCCTATCTCATTTTTTCAATTTTCCCTATAGTTTTATTAGGGAAACATTTTTTTGGTTGGCAAAAAAAATCGTCAATCTCATTCAATTGAATGTTGTCGCATGGTCAATTTCTTGTTCTGCTCATCGTGATAACGAACCGTCAACTCTGACATGTCCAGTTAGGAATTATTACCTTATGCATGCTCCTATTTTTCCCCCCACTTGATCAAATGCTCGGGGTCATACCCTACCGACATCGTCCCTTGAGCACCCTAAGTGCTAAAAATTATCAAACTTTGACGGGCCCTAACTCAGAATTTGTGGCACCTGCAAATGATCTGTTTGAACCTACGAGGCCATGAGAGGGGTCCCTACAAAATCCTATCTGGGTTTTTCAAGTTTCCCTACGGTTTTATTAGGGCAACATTTTTTCGGTTGGCAAAAAATCATCAGTCTCATTCAATCGAATGTTGTCGGATGGCCAATTTCTCATTCTTCTTGTCGTGATAACGAACGGCCAGCTCTGACATGTCCAGTTAGGCATTATTACCCTATGCATGCTCCTATTCCCCCCCCCCCCCCCCACTTGATCGAACGCTCGGGGTCATACCCTACTGGCATCGTCCCTTGAGCATCCTAAGTGCTAAAAATTGTCAAACTTCAACGAACCCTAACTTGGAATCCATGACACCTGCAAATGATCCGTTTGAACCTATGGGGCCATGAGAGGGATCCCTACAAAAGCCTATCTTTGTTTTTTAAGGTTCCCTACGGTTTTATTAGGGCAACATTTTTTTGGTTGGCGAAAAAATCGTCAATCTCATTCAATCGAATGTTGTCGCGTGGTCAATTTCTCATTCTGCTCATCGTGATAACGAACCATTGGCTCTGACATGTCTAGTTAGGCATTATTACGCTATGCATGCTCCTATTCCCCCCCCCCCCCACTCGATCGAATGCTCGGGGTCATACCCTACCGACGTCGTCCCTTGAGCACCCTAAGTGCTAAAAATTGTCAAACTTCGACAGACCCTAACTCAGAATCCGTGGCACCTACGAATGATCCATTTAAACCTATAGGGCCATGAGAGGGGTCCCTAAAAAAGCCTATCTTAGTTTTCAAGTTTTCCTACGATTTTATTAGGGCAACATTTTTTGCAAAGCTGGCAAAAAAATCGTTAGTCTCATTCAATGAAAAATATAGATAAACAAGCATTACACTGTAGACACATAATGATCATCAATATTGCCATGTATTGTATACACATAATTACCATTACACTTGCATGTGACATCCATTAAGGAATATGAAAACATGATTTTTTTTCATTATCAATACAACTACACCAATGTACTCATGTATAGATACATTGTATATCATCAATATAAATAAACCAATTTGCTCATGGACATTGTATATTCACATCCGTATATAAATACAACATCCCACTTCATCCACATCAGACATCCTCATGTCCTAAGAGAAAATCTTATGTACAACAATGCCTGCATATAAATGAAGACCAAAATAAGTAACCTTTTTATGCGGAATGAATGTGTTACAAGAAACAAATTATAACACTTAATACAAATTATTTTGTCAAATTATAAATAGATCATTTGAAACATTTTTAAGACATACAAGATTGTATAATTACGAAACTAACCAGTTTCTCTGCAAAGTATACAAGCATAACTTTGAAGAAAGACGCATGTTGATTAAAGTCCTTCTCACTGCATTTCTCTGCATGGTTGAAGAAGATGGTAGATATTGTCATTTCTAAATAGCAATACATTCACTTGAATTAGTGTTTATGCACAAAATTTAATCTCATTAATGCACAAAGGAATATGTACCATCACCAAGAGTAAACTAGTCAATGACGAATGATCTAGCATGAACCTGTATTTTAAAGAATTGTTAGTCTGCACATAAAATGCATGCATGAACATAAAGGCTTTATGATAATCACTTCAATTGAAATGCATGATAATAATTGAAAAGGTGGGATTATATACAATAAAAATATGTCCCTTTGAATTATATCAAGAGAACCCACTATGTTGATGCAAAAATCATAATGCGATACTATTGTATATCATCAAAAAAGACCTGCATGAGCATAAAGGTTTTGCGATAATTATATCATCAAAAATTGTCAAATAGTGTTGTCTAATAACAAAAATTGTAAAGATCATCAAATGCATGATAATATGTCGTATTGCAAAAATACGTCCCTTCCAATTATATCGAGTGTACCCGCTATGTGCATGCAAAAACCGTGTTGCCAAAAAAAAACGTTCATCAATAGACCTGCATTTTGAACACATCCTCAATATACACGTAACAAACTTGAACATTAAGGTTTAATGCTCATTGTTTGAAATGAAATGCATGATAAAAAAAATAAGGCACCATTAAATACCTACTACTCAAGTATGCCTGAAGGGTCATCTCTTTTCTTAAGAGTATCCAATACTGCTTCATGATCAGCAGTAGTCATTGTCCATAGGTCTTTGGTCTTCCTTTTTACTTGATGCTTCAACAACTTGACATTTGTAGCTATAATAAGGTGTGAATACATTAGAATGGTTTTGTGTCTCTCATAGTCTTCAAATGCAGGTATGTCATTCTTTCTAATCATGTATATTCACAACCAAGTTCCCACAACAACTGAACCTGTAGGATATGTGAACCCATCATCATTTGTCACTGGTTGTGTTAGCTTCTATTTTCCCTGTTCACATCATGCCAATCAATATTCTGATCTCTCTTCATTCCCTTGCAGTGCAACAATTGCAAAAACATGTCCTGGCTGTACAAGATCTGATAGACGGTCATAATCAAGTGAACTTTCCATGTCATCATTTGACAAGGATATTGTTTGAGATAAAGGAGTTAGATAGTGGGGAACCAAAGTATCAACCCACTCACTTGACTTGCATTGATCCCAATCACACCAAACACAAATCTGACAAAAACAAGCCAACGCTCGTGTAAAAATGGTCCATGTACTTGCATCTGAGCTGAGAAATGAATGCATCTTTGAAGAATCTTTAATTGTTTGAAAATCCAATCTGTATCCCACTGTACTCTCTTCAACCAACCAAAAGAATCTGGTCACTGCTGAATCAAGAATACCTCCATGTGATAATGCTGAACTACACCAATCAACAATAGAATGTACATCAGAGAAATTTGCACCTGAAATCATCAATTGCTCCTTAACTATAGCTCTCTTCAAACATGCACCTACTCCATCATGCTCCCCCTTCTTAGGCCCTACCTCAAAAAAACACCAAATATGAGGTATATGCCTCTCTACATGCATTCTACTCAACCGATAAAACATATGAGAATTCTTGAATTGACTCGTACAGTTATCTGACCATATGATATGTCGATCAATTGCAATACCTTTATCATGCAAGAACTCAAAAAAATTCTTGAAAGAATGTTGCACATACTTAGAGGAGTGTGATCTATCATCACTCATATAAAAATGATACTTCCTGATTATCTTACTGTCCTCTTCTGTACTATCAGGAGCTTGTCTATATGTAATGTGAACAAAAATAACAATCTGGATTGAATTGTAGTACTGAGATTGTACCTCATTCTGTGGTTGCATTGTATAGTTCTCTACAAAATCAACCACTGATACAATAGTGCTGATTGGGAAAGAGTTCTTACACACCCTGAACTGTTGATCCAACCACTGAGACCTATGGGTGTGCCTTGCATACTTGTAAAAAATATTTTCCTTAAAATCCAAAATAAAATCAGCAACACTCACTTCTCTTGAGACTAATTCGCATCTAGAACCTTCACCTCTACTCTTCAAAGTATATTTCACTGTCTCATATCTTTTTTTCTCAACATAATTCTTTCCAAACTCGTGTTCGCTGCCCTCATGAAAACATGAAACAAACTTTGACAACCCACCACATTGTGAGCACTTCGCATTCAAACAATCATTTCTATATAAATAACAACCATCATCTCTAGGGCATAAAAATAGATCTTGCAAGTCTCTTGATGATCTCGGAAATAGCATTGCACCACACTCCTGCAACATCTCATTAGTATGCATCGTAGAATGAATATGACATAAACGTTCATGGTACATTGAAAAATCCACATGGTACTTGCAATAACAAGTATTACGAATCTTAAAAGGAACACAATAAAATTGCTTCAAATATTCAAAGCCCCTTTGTGATATTTGCAAAGTTGGATGTACTTGACAAAAAATTTTGTACAACATTGTTTGGCTTGATTCCAAGAAATATTTGGGATGCGGTGTGCGATCTCAGTTGCCGATTATTAATTTCAAAACATCCTTTACATTGGGTGATAATCTATAATTAGAGTGCCAAAATTGTTGAATCTCCTCCTTCACATTGTCAGTCAACTTTATATCAACAAGTGGAAGCCTCCCACCAAAAGCCCATGTATCATGTTGAAGTGGATCGTCAAGTCTTTGTCTTTGTGCAAGTGCTCTATCCAAAGTTTTACAGTTTATGTTCAAATCAACACAAGTTTGTCTCATTTGATGAGCCTTCCTCAATTGATGGCTTACTAAGCAGGTTGTAATCACTCTTCGAGCAACTCTCTTATCTCTTTCTTTGGTATTCTTTCCAATAGAATTGAGAGCATCAAATAGATTTTTGTCAATAATAGAATTTCTCTCCATCTTCTTGTTTATACAAATCTTCAATTTGTTTAGAAATGGTCTCATCTTTATCATCTTTAGAAATTGAACAAAGAGTTGGCATTGCCCGGTCAATGTCTTATTGCTAAAATTTTGGTCGAAAAGTTGTGTAGCCCACAACCGAACGGTTCTTGTTGACCTCTTGCCTTCAAGATTCGCAATAATGTTCTCATTAATTTCAAGTAGCCATTTTGGGGATCTTGAAGGTCTTGGATTTGGAATTTGTCTTTCATCCATGAGAGGGTCTTCATTTCTAAAGTAATTAGGTGTTACATATTGTTTACTTGGTTGAGCAAATCCACCTTCAATGTCAAAGTTTTCCACATTTTCACCTCCAATGTCAAAATTTTCCACATGTTCACCTCCTATGTCAAAATTTTCTACATTTTCACCTCCAATGTCAAAAAAATTCACATTTACACCAAAATTATGGGCACCTTCATTGTCAACTCCCAAATTTTCACTTTCCATTCTCACGTCATGTTGAGCATTTTCATTATCACTTTCAACATTTTCAACATATTCAAAATTTTCACTTTCAAAATCTAAATTTTCATTTTCAATAACATGTTCAACATTTTCAAATTCAATTTCCTCTTCACTTGAAGTAACATTAGCAATATTTAACATACCTTGTCTTCTCCTCCTATGACCTTCTCTATCTCTTTCTCTATACACTTCAATTTGGTCATTTGAAAGTTTTCTTTTGCATTTAGACTTCCAACGACTACTACTCCCCATTTACCTCCACAAAGATGCTCCTAAATGATTGACAATGTAAGATTTGACATTAAGAATCTCTCAAATGCATAAATTTGTCTCAACCTGTCTGAAAACCTATGATTATCGATAGAAAATAGAATGTGAAGACTGTGGGCTGTTGGAATCCACAAAATGGCCCACAAGCCTCTTTTTTATTTACAAAAAATGGATATCCGATTTTAATGTATAAATTTGTGGTCACAAATTTTTTTCCCGTTGCCGCCTTTTTTTTTAGTGTTGCCACATTAATGGCAGTGATAGAAATCAGATATCCAATTTCATTACTCATATTTTAGAGAGAGAGAGAGAGAGAGAGAGAGAGAGAGAGAGAGAGAGAGAGAGAGAGAGAGAGAGAGAGAGAGAGAGAGCCCTTAGGACACAATATGACCCCTTAGGGGAGGGGTCATATGGTATCCTAAGGGGTCATATGTTGTCCTTAGGGGTCATATGGTGTCCCATGACCCCTTAGGACACAATATGACCCATAACGATACAATTTGGTGTCTTAAGGGGTCATATGGTGTCATAAGGGGTCATATGGTGTCCTAAGGGGTTGTAGGAATAATATGACCCCTTAGGACACAATATGACCCATAACGAAATAATTTGGTGTCTTAAGGGGTCATATGGTGTCCTAAGGGGTCGTAGGACATAATATGACCCCTTAGGACACCATAGGACCCATAACAACCCAATATGGTGTCATAAGGGGTCGTATGTTGTCCTTAGGGGTCATATGGTGTCCCATGACCCCTTAGGACACCATATGACCCCTAACGACACAATTTGGTGTCTTAAGGGGTCATATGACCCATAACGACACCGTGTAGAGTCATAAAGGGTCATATTGTGTCCTAAGGGGTCATATGATGTCTTAAAGGAGTCATATGACACAATATGACCCCTTAGGATACAATATTACCCATAACGACCCAATATGGTGTCATAAGGGGTCATATGTTGTCCTTAGGGGTCATATGGTGTCCCATGACCCCTTAGGACACCATATGACCCCTAATGACCCAATATGGTGTCATGAGGGGTCATATATTGTCCTTAGGGGTCATATGGTGGCCCAAGACCCCTTAAGACACCATATGACCCCTAACAACACAGTTTGGTATTTTAAGGGGTCATATGACCCATAACAACACCGTATAGAGTCGTAAAGGGTCATATTGTGTCCTAAGGAGTCATATGATGTCTTAAAGGGGTCACATGACACAATATGACCCCTTAGGACATAATATGACCCATAACGACACAATTTGGTGTCTTAAGGGGTCATATGGTGTCCTAAGGGGTCATAGGACACAATATGACCCCTTAGGACACCATAGGACCCATAACAACCCAATATGGTGTCATATGTTGTCCTTAGGGGTCATATGGTGTCCCATGACCCCTTAGGAAACAATATGACCCATAACGACACAATTTGGTGTCTTAAGGGGTCATATGGTGTCCTAAGGGGTCGTAGGACATAATATGACCCCTTAGGATACCATAAGACACATAGCGACCCAATATGGTGTTGTAAGGGGTCGTATGTTGTCCTTAGGGGTCATATGGTGTCCCATGACCCCTTAGGACACAATATGACCCATAACGACATAATTTGGTGTCTTAAGGGGTCATATGGTGTCCTAAGGGGTCGTAGGACACAATATGACACCTTAGGACACTATAGGACCCATAACAACCCAATATTGTGTCATAAGGGGTCGTATGTTGTCCTTAGGGGTCATATGGTTTCCCATGACCCCTTAGGAAACAATATGACCCATAACGACACAATTGGGTGTCTTTAGGGGTCATATGGTGTCCTAAGGGGTCGTAGGACACAAATGACCCCTTAGGACACCATAGGACCCATAACGACCCAATATGGTGTCGTAAGGGGTCATATGTTGTCCTTAGGGGTCATATGGTGTCCCATGACCCCTTAGGACACAATATGACCCATAATGACATAATTTAGTGTCTTAAGGGGTCATATGGTGTCCTAAAGGGTCATAGGACACAATATGACCCCTTAAGACACCATAGGACCCATAACGACCCAATATGGTGTCATAAGGGGTTTTATGTTGTCCTTAGGGTTCATATGGTGTCCCATGACCCCTTAGGACACCATATGACCCATAATGACATAATTTGGTGTCTTAAGGGGTCATATGACCCATAACGACATCGTATAGAGTCGTAAAGGGTCATATTGTATCCTAAGGGGTCATATGATGTCTTAAAGGGGTCATATGACACAATATGACCCATAACAACACAATTTGGTGTCTTAAAGGGTCATACTATGTCCTAAAGGGTCGTAGGACACAATATGACCCCTTAAGACACCATAGGACCCATAACGACTTAATATGGTGTCATAAGGGGTCGTATGTTGTCCTTAGGGGTCATATGGTGTCCCATGACCCCTTAGGATACAATATGACCCATAACGACACAATTTGGTGTCTTAAGGGGTCATATGGTGTCTTAAGGGGTCGTAGGACACAATACGACCCCTTAGGACACCATAGGACCCATAACGACCAAATATGGTGTCATAAGGGGTCGTATGCTATCCTTAGGGGTCATATGGTGTCCCATGACCCCTTAGGACACAATATGACCCATAATGACACAATTTGGTGTCTTAAGGGGTCATATGGTGTCCTAAGGGGTTGTAGGACACAATATGACCCCTTAGGACACCATAGGACCCATAACGACCCAATATGGTGTTATAAGGGGTCGTATATTGTCCATAGGGGTCATATGGTGTTCCATGACCACTTAGGACATAATATGACCCATAAGGACATAATTTAGTATCTTAAGGGGTCATATGGTGTCCTAAGGGGTCGTAGGACACAATATGACCCATTAGGACACCATAGGACCCATAACGACTCAATATGGTGTCATAAGAGGTTGTATGTTGTCCTTAGGGGTCATATGGTGTCCCATGACCCCTTAGGACACTATATGATCCATAACGACACAATTTGATGTTTTAAGGGGTCATATGACCCATAACGACACTGTATAGAGTCGTAAAGGGTCATATTGTGTCCTAAGGGGTCATATGATGTCTTAAAGGGGTTATATGATACAATATGACCCATAACGATACAATTTGGTGTCTTAAGGGGTCATATGGTGTCCTAAGGGGTCGTAGGACACAATATGACCCCTTAAGATACCGTAGGACCCATAAAGACCCAATATGGTGTCATAAGGGGTCATATGTTGTCCTTAGGGGTCATATGGTGTCCCATGACCCCTTAGGACACCATATGACCCCTAGCAACACCAAAGCAACACCATATGGTGTCATAAAGGGGTCATATGTTGTCCTTAGGGGTCATATGGTGTCCCATCACCCCTTAGGACACCATATGACCCCTAACAACACCATATGGTGTCATATTACCCATAACGACATCGTATAGAGTAGTAAAGGGTCATATTATGTCCTAAGGGGTCATATGAAACAATATGACCTTTTAGGACACAATATGATCCATAACGACATAATTTGGTGTCTTAAGGGGTCATATGTGTCCTAAGGGGTCGTTGGACACAATATGACCCCTTAGGACACCATAGGACACATAACAACCCAATATGGTGTCATAAGGGGTCATATGGGGGGGAAGGGAGGGAGAGATAGAGAGAGATAGAGAGATTCAGGGAGAGGGAGAGAGGGGGGGATATATATATATATATATATATATATATATATATATATATATATATATATATATATATATATATATATATATATATATATATATATATATATATATATATAGAGAGAGAGAGAGAGAGAGAGAGAGAGAGAGAGAGAGAGAGAGAGAGAGAGAGAGATTATGGGTCCTATGGTGTCTTAAGGGGTCATATTGTGTCCTACAACCCCTTAGGACACCATATAACCCCTTAAGACATCAAATTGTGTCTTTATGGGTCATATTGTGTCATATGACCCCTTAGGACACAATATGACCCTCTACGACTCTATACGGTGTTGTTATGGGTCATATGACCCCTTATGACACCATATGGTGTTGTTAGGGGTCAAATGGTGTCCCATGACCCCTTAGGACACCATATGACCCCTAACGACACCATATGGTGTCATAAGGGGTCATATGACCCATAACAACACTGTATAGAGTTGTAAAGGGTCATATTGTGTCCTAAGGGGTCATATGATGTCTTAAAGGGGTCATATGACACAATATGACCCATAACGACACAATTTGGTGCCTTAAGGGGTTATATGGTGTCATAAGGGGTCGTAGGACACAATATGACCCCTTAGGACACCATAGGACCCATAATCTCTCTCCCTTCACCCTCCCCATATCTCCCTCCCTTCCCCCTCCTCATATCTCCCTCTCTCTCTCTATTTCTCTATATCCCCCCTCTCTCTCCCTCTCCCCTAATCTCTCTCTCTCTCCCCCTTCTCTCTCTCTCTCTGTCTCTCTCTCCCTCCCCCCCCCTCTCTCTCTCTCCCTAATATCATATACTAATTTATTTATAAATTAATATATTAAAATATTATATATTAATATATTAATAAATAATAGATTAATTATGTGCAAATTTAGTTAATGAATTTACTTATTAAAATCTGATATCCGATTTTTGTTGTACAAATTTCAAATTTGAAATTTTGGCTTGGGAATGCTTTGGGATTTGGCTTGGAAGTGACAAGCCTAGAAAGTCAACTAAAAAATGTGTTTTTCAGTATTCCTTGATTTTCCAGACTTTACACTGGTGGTTGACGACTTTTTTTGTAGCCAAAATTGATAAAACGAAAAGGGGTTTTTAAGGACATTCTCAGATTTCCAAAAATATAAGGCTTGTCTTATTTCGACTTTAATAAATAATAATTATTTTTTTTCTAATTGAATTCTGACAATAGTCCTAATTGATAAATTGATTGAAAAACACTCATAACTTTCAAACGGTATAACATTTTTTCAATCCAAAACATGCATCACATCCTATGATTCGTCTACTATAGGGAAAAATTAAAAAAAATTAAATTTCATAAGGTTTTGACCAAGTTAAGGTGGTCAGATGTAGGAGTTTCTGAATTTTCAAAAAGTTGTAGAAAAAAATTCTTAAATAATTATTTACTTTATAAAAAATTATATAAAAATATGTGTCACATCCGGACATGAGTCTAAAAATTATATTATAAATATTAGAAAAAAATATTATGATTTGATTGTGATTAGGGTGGTCATACATACGTCTACTTCTTATTTTTCTTGAAATTTTAGTACCACTACATTGAAATTTGAAATTTTCATCAAATAGGAATTTTTTTTCAAAAAACAACTAGTAGCTTAGAAACTACATTCAGTTTTCTATAGATTCTCTTCTTACATATTTTAAAAATAATGTTCACAACTTATTCAAATTTTCATGTCAAGATGCATAACTCTGATTTTCTGAAATTTCATTACCACTTAAGGGCCTATTTTGGCACACCATGATCTTGCACATACCCACAACTAGCCACATGAAAAATTTGCAATTACGCCAAGAAAATTTACTCCACACATGTTTCCACCAGGGAACCTCCTCCCCTCCAAAAAGTTGTCGAATGAGTTCTAAGTACCTAGCAACAACAAAATATTTATTAGAAGAATGTCTGCCCTAGGAAAGAACATCACACCCTAGAAGAGAATTACACTCCCATAAAGAAAGAATCTGAGATAGTTCATTACAAGCCTCCACAAAACCACCCGGTAGCCAATCATGAGATTCCTTCCAAATATAACAAAAAATTGTCCCTAAATTTTGAGTAGTCTTATAATTCTCCACTTTATCCCAACTCGCAATAGAAAAAATATCACATAGACGTTGGAGGTGCGGACACATAGAGAGGATAGGAGGATAACCATCCCAGGAATCCAACCCAAAAAGAGCTTTTGAGCCCTTATTACATATCCAAAATCAACCCCTCTTAACTAATTGAGCCCCAATTTTCAAGATATGTCAAATCAAAGAACCCTTTCCTTCCAAATCATACCGGGGAACATCTAGAGAGTTAACACCTTTAAGATACTTATAAGTAAGAATATGAGCCCAAAATTTATTTTGACAGGTACACCAACATCGGTATAATTTGGCAGCCAAAGCTTGCCCATTCAAGGTAGTAAACCGCAGACCGTAGATCGTAGACCGTAGACCGTAGACCAAGACCCCCCTCCTTCTTAGGCCAACACACCGAATCCCATTTAATAAGGCTCCATTGACAAAGATTTAAATTACCACTCCACAAGAATTGGTGAGAAAGAGCATCAAATTTCTTAAGAAAATACACAGGAGCCACCAAAACTAAGCACCTGTAGATAGGAAGAGCTTGGATCATAGATTAAAGATGAGTCATCCTAGCAGCAGTGGACAACCATCTATAAGTCCAGTGATTAACCTTGCAACGAAGCTTATCCAGCAAATCCTGCCAATACAGTCTAGGAAGTCTGCTAGAAGAAAGAGGAACACCAAGGTCAACCAAGGGAAGAGAGCCAATCTGAAACCTCAAAATTTTGGCAATCCTTCATTGAATAGCCTTAGGAGTATTGGATAAATAAATAAAGGATTTATGCTCATTGACTTTATGACCTGAAGCAACAAAATAAATATCTAAAGTCCTTCTAAAAGATTCAGCCTCCCGAAAACAAATGACCCCCATAAGAGCAATATCATCCACAAACAAAAGATGGGAAAGTGAAGGCAAGCCATGATTCCATCTCCAACCTTGAATCAAACCATGAGAAACTTGAGACTTAATAAATCTGCCAAGGCACTCTGCCATAAGAATAAACAAATAGGGAGAAAAAGGATCCCTCTGGCGAAGATCTCTGGAAGCACCAAATAACTTAAATGGCTCACCGTTAATAATAACAAAAAAGGAAGATAAATTAACACAACTCATAGTCCATTTGACCCACTCCTGACAAAAACCAAAAGCAATGAGAAGTTTTTCCGAGAAACTCCACTTAACTCATCATAAGCTTTGGCCATATCCAATTTGATAAACATAGAGTTTTCCTTAGACACTTCCATAGAGTGAATGAATTTAGAAGCAATCACAACCCCATCTAAAATTTGTCTGCCTGCCACAAAACCTCCTTTCTCATCGGAGATCAAAGTTGGAAGCTAAATTTTGAGCCTCTCAACAATCAGCTTCGAAATAATTTTTTAAACCACATTACACAAAGCAATGGGCCTAAAAAAGTCCAACTGATTTGCACCTTCCTTTTTAGGAATGCGAACAAGGAAAGTAGAATTGAGAGCCCAAAGCATTTGCTTACTAGCATAAGATTCACAAACCACTTCTAGAAAATACAAATTGATAATATCCCAGAATTCCTGAAAAAATTCAACAAGAAACCCATTCGGACCTGGGGCTTTACCCTTGCACATCCCCAAAACAACCTCCAATTTAGACCGAGAAATTGGACACATGAGAGACTCATTAATCACATTGGTAACTAGAGAGGGAATATAAGCAAGGATCATATTCTACTCATCCTCAGCTACAGGAGAGTCTATAGAGAAGAGAGTAAAACAATACTAAGAAAGCTCATGAGATAGATCATGAAGGGAAGTCAACTGAATTCCTTCTGAACTCACCAAGGAAGAGATAAAACCCTTATTCCAATGAGCTTGCACTAATTTATGAAAAAAGGCAGTATTCTTGTCACCAACCTGAAGCCAATCAACTTGAGCCTTTTGCTTCCAGAAAATCTCCTCCCAAAGTTCCCACTCCTCCAAACCCTTCACAACTTGGGACTCTACCCTACCCAAATCCATACGGAAACCAAGGTCCTAGATTTGGCGAGTAATAACATCCAAACAAGCTTGAGCATTCCTCTTCATAGAATGAAGGTTAACACAATTTGTTCCATTTCTTAAGCTGAAATTTGACAAACCGTAATTTCTTAACAAAAGAGTACATAGTCATACCATAGGCCTGGCCACCATCTCTCCACCACCGAGTCATTAAATCATGAAGAGATGAGTCAAAGAGCCACATAAGCTGAAACCTAAATGGAGGATTTTAAGGGAAAAAAATAGAAGCAGATGAAAATTTGATTGGCCAGTGATTAGAACCCCTCCAATCAAGAATTTCAGAGGTAGTACATAAATTACCACCAACCCAAAAATAGGAAACAAGAAATCTATCCAGCTATTCATATATAACTTCATCTCTGCACCGACGATTGTTCCAAGTGAAGATCCCATTAGAGGGTTTAATATCGATCAAAAGATTATTGGAAGGACTCAAATGAACCAACCCTCCCCTTTTCTCCTCCAAACTTAACACTGAATTGAAATCCCTAGCTAGAATCCAAGGAAGGAAAGGATCACATGATCTAACATACCGAATATGAGACCAGAGAAAAGTTTTTCCATGAAAATCAATCAGAGCATAAACATTAGTAACCAAAATAAGCTCTCCAGATTCCAAGGAAGAGGTAACCATCGAAAGAGTAGAGTGGCTAGAGATCCACCAGAGAAGGGTTATCTTTCTTGGATCCCAAAATAGAGTCAGATCTCCAGAACAACCCAAAGAAACAATACATTGACACTGACCAAAATTTCAAATACTAGAAGCACTCTGAAGCATGGATTCGACTGTAAGCTTAGTCTCTTTGACACAAAAGATGTCTGGAGAATGAATTGCAACCAACTCATGAATGGAGTTTTGTTGAGGGATGTTATTCAACCCCCTAAAATTTCAAGAGAGAATAATCATGAGAGAGATGGGGAGAAGTGGGCATCAATGGGCTTGACAGACCCATATTCCATCAACATTTCCCCAACTAATTTAATCTTCTCCTGATCCTTTTTACGACCAACTTTTGAAGAATTATCAATAGAACCCTTCTTAAGGGGCCACTACTGCAAACCCAAAGCTTGAGAAGACCCCCTACCCTTGCCAGAATCCATCACATCCTTAGCCAAATCAGCTAAAACAATATCATCTTGTAAAACTGCAGAGTCACCTAGATTTCTCAAGTTAGGAACACAAGTGGGCATCCCATGCTATAGCACCACAGCTGGATCCAAAATAGTATGCCCCTACTCCTGCATAACATCCATACCCATACCAACATCCCTATAAGAGACATCCACTGGAATCCCTTCCTCCAGAGATAAAGTGTCTAGAAGCTCAAACTTGTTGAAGCCCTCCTTTTTTTGTTTATCTTTGAAAGACCTCTTCTGACCCCTTCCCTTAGTATGAGGCTTAGTAGGTGTAAAACCCTGAATATTCAGGCCACCATCTTTCATAGGAGCCTTTCCTTTCCCCCCATTGTCTCCCTTAGGAGCTGAGGAAGAAGGAGAACTACTAGCTTCCTTATTAACCCTAGGACATTGCTGTCGAAGATGTCCATACTCAAGGCAAATCTGGCACCAAAAAGGAAGAGATTCATAATCTAACTGTTGAACCCATGATGATGATCCTAAATTTTTTTCCAAAGAATCTAGTAATAGATTATTCAAATAAATCTCAGTACAAATACAATCAAAAGAAATTACCTTCGTTTCGAGGGTTTGTTGAGCAATAGCAGCCGACTTACCAAGAATAGCAATGATCTGTTGCAAAATATCTTCCCTCCAAAACTCCAAAGGAAGCCGAGGCAAACGAACCTAGACAAGAACCCTCGAGGGAAATTCTTCAACCGAGTTAAAACCTGCATGCTAGGGTTTAATGAATAAACACACAAGATTGTAAGAGTAGGTTCCTCCCTCAAAAACATAGATCTAGTCAGACATGCAAGGAAAAACCACCATGAAATAGTGTTTTACAGCCAACATAATCCCCATATCCCCCTCAATCTGCCAAGAATGACGAATCCAAGCTTCCAATACCGATAAAGAAATATGGACCCCAATAAACTTACATATCGAAGCATGTTTGCTCCAATAAGCTACATCCTCTGAAATCAATTCAGGTGGAATGACTAGAACCGAACGATCTTGACTCCTCGACAGACAACCATTAACTTTCTTAAGTTTTGAGCCCTCACCCACAAAAAAACTATTAGTAGTCGTTGCATGCACACCCAAAGAAAATCCATTAGGTGGTACAACACCAGCCACCACCAAGCTAGAGGACAAATGCTTCTCCTCCATATCTAAAGGAGAAGGAAAACCCTCACCAAACCTGCAAAACACCACCACTGATAAGCTGGGGCAAACCACCAACCCCAAGCACAATGACAAAGCCTAGCTAACAAAACCCACCAAACAATCAGTAAGAAAACCCGAAGAAAGTAGAGCATAAGAAAGGGAGGGACCCCTATCCCCACACACTGCACCCAGCAGACGTCACACACCCCCCCAAATAGATTTGAGCAGTAGCCAAACAAATAAATAAGAGGGCTAGGGCAGGAGAGCCCTAGCCTGAACACTCGCAATAGTCGCCGACTTCAAACATCGCGTCTTAGTCCTCAAAATCTCACCATCCATTCTAAAACAAACCCTCAATAGAAGCTAATCTTTTACTTCAGCTAAAACCTTTAGGATTTTTCTATATTGTTGATTTAAAATATAAATTTTTTAAGCTTTGGCTCATGTGTTTCTCGTGAAACTATTATGCATGTAATATATTTATTTTCTATTTTCTTATTTGATTATTTAGGTGAAAGATTTTTTTTTTTTATTATATCTTGATGTAGATGTTCATTTTATTTCTTTAAATCAATTTTATTGAATAATTTTGATGGATTAATAATAGAAATCAAGTAGGTTGTTGTAACTAAATCCTTTCAAGAAATATTCTTCTTCTATCTTTGTCAAAAAAACTTGTTCTAGTTATCCAAAAAATTTGCTCATGAAAAATCTTGTAAGAAAATTTGGAGATGCAAATTTATATTGTTAATTTTGTGCTTAATAAGAAGTTTATATTTATAAACATTAATAATTTCATAACGTTGGTTTGTCTTTTTGGTGACACAATCTTGATATGATTTAAGAGTTCATTACTATTTAAATGGTTAGTTATTGTAAGGAGATTTGATTTATTTTAATGATATCTTGAGCTATTATTATTTTTAATGCTTTCTAATAAAATTATTCACTTTCACATGTATGATTAATCTTTATTTAAAATAATATTTCAATCTAAAATATACTAAAAAAAAATACAATGGAATCAATACATTTTTATTGTTTTTTAAATAAATATCTTATTTTGTTTATCACATTCAAAATAATACAAATATCATTCTTAGTTATATGTATTGAAATATAATATTATTTATTACAATCTAAAATTTGTTTATATGATAATAATAAAATAAAATTTCAATTCATTATATTGATAAGTAAAATGATCTTCCAAACCTCCCCCAACCTAGTCACCCTCCAAACCTCCCAACCAACCCTATCCTATTCCTCCTAACCTCCATATGTGCACATCCTAACCTCTTTTCCCCCTTTTTGGGGAAAATATCCTATTTTGGGGGGCCTTTTCCAAAATGGACATGCATCCTTATGTCCCGCTTCCTATTTTTGGGTGGCTTTGCCCAAAATAGACATGTGTCCTCATGGACACATATAATTCCTTTTCCATCTAGTTGAGCCACTTGTCCCCTTTGAGGACAAGTGTCTCCTCTTGACACCCCCTCTCCTTCCTCTCATCTTCTATTTAATCCCTCCATTTTTAGACCAAATCCTCTTTGATCCACTTTTCATACATCATATCGTTACTCTGTTAGAATTATCACTCAACCTATCTGTATACACATAAAATTGGCTATGAGTGATTAAATAAATATTTTATATTTATTTAATAATTATTCTTCTATTAAATAGTTAATTTGAAAGGATTAATTTATTTAATTCATGTTGTGTCTTTCTATTAATTAATTTAATTGAAATATTTTATTAATTAATTCATCTATCCTATTCCTCTAATTAATTAAATATCTAATATTTAATTATCCTTCTAATCAAGTTAATTAAATATCTATTATTTAATTATCTCCTTCAATCAATTAAATATCTAATATTTAATGGTTATTCTCCTATCCTATTGTCTCAAATATTAAACAATTTCTTAAATTATTTAATCTTTCTTATCCAACTCAACCTCCATCTCCACTTCATCTTCCCTTTGCCAACTCATCCATCATGTGGATAAGGAAATTAATATTTCTTAAATATTAATTCATCATTTATCTCCAACCTCCAAACTTAATGAAATATTGTGTATGTACACATATTTCATAACCTCCTTCTATATTCTCTCCAACACCCCCTATATCTTAGGAAGAACTTGAGTCCACTTGTCCTCTCATGCCTAAATCTTCTCCAACCATCCCTAGATTCCCTCAGTCAGCAACCCAGTGAAGGTGAGATGAATGACACTTGTCTTCTCCTTCCCCCTTTCTCTCAACCTTCACCTTTGCTCACAACCATCCAAATCTGCAGATCTGATCATGACCGTTGATCTGGGCCACATCATCTTATCTTCTCAAGGTCTATAAAATCAAGAGCTTTAGTTGACAGAGAGTTAGACTTCAAGTGAATTTGCAAGCCGAATCATTTGTAAAACTTATGCATCCATGAGTTTTAATCTTGAAGCAAATAACAATTAGCATTTTAGCATAATTTGATGAATAATGATGAACAGTAAGTACTCAACAGATACTGAGAGGGAGGGGGGCAGTATCAGTATACACAAAAAACTTCCTTAAACCACTTTGACTGCAAGGATTGCATGAACTGGTAAACAATATCACTGATCTAAAATATGATACTACCGGTAAAATATAATGAGATTGTGAAAGACACAAACTGGTAACACTTAGATCTTCACACAACCTAATATCTCATTTCCTCTTCACCCATTATGCTTAGACAAGTAATACATCATAAATATAATGACCACTGGATCAACATGCTTTACCACTTATCAGAAAACACTAAGACATCACATAAAAAAGCATCACACATAACACACTGATTTTTCACGTGGAAACCCAACTGGGAAAAACCACGGTGGGGATGAATACCCACAAGTTGTTCTTGAACTCTTCTGAAGTCCGCTCTGTTAGGAGCCTAGTCCGGTTAAGGACTTTATGATAGGTTCTGCTAGGAACCGATCCTGCTAGGGATCGCCCGGTTAAGGGATGGCTAAATACCTGGTTAAAGGTTAGAACCCTGTTAAAGGTTACCTCGCAAGAGGATTTGAAGAATTCAATGATTCTGAGTCACCCTGTTAAAGGATTTATAGAAAGCCTATTAAAGCTACCTGGTAAAGGGATTTTCCAACTGCTGAAATGGTTAGAAGTCAACAGGTAATACATTGATTTGATAACAACGCTCAATGCCAAGACAAATCCATTTCAGTTCCTTTACTTCTGCAATCACACTCTGCAGACCTCTACTCACTGCACCGGTTTGGAAAAAATCAAGTATCTCTTCACTTGGATGCACACAATATTTTCCAACCAACTTCACAATGCAAATCATCATCGACCTTATAGGAAACAGATAGGTCGGTGGCATAAACCCTAAACCCTAAACCCTAAATATCTAGGTTAACAATACAATCGGTCCAATCCTGACCATTCAATCACATTGCATAGAGTGAAACAATCTTGAACAAATCTCAAGACGTTCTCCATCGTCCGTTCTTTGTCATTTCTGGAAGCTGATAACCCATCACACGCTCTCCACCATTTACTGAGACTTCACGCATTCCCAAGGTAGATAGGATCAATCTTCTTCATGCAAGATCCTCAAAGAAATTCTTCATGCGCACAAGGCTGATGTGGCAACACGATCTCATCTTCATTTCAATGCTAACCCATCATAGGATGTCATCGATCGAATCACATAGACTTGAAATGCATCAACCGGAAACCTTGAAGCTGAGACTACCAACCGGTAGTCATATCAAATGAAACCCCGATACTGGTTCACATTCCAACATACCGGTTCACCATTTCGGAAATAATGGTTGACATCATCATACCGGTTCTCTTCATACCATCATACCAGTTCTCTTCATACCATCATACCGGTTCTCTTACCAGTTTTCTTTCTTCAATATACCGGTTCATACTACATCATATTGACATCAATGACAACATACAATATCAGCATGTCATCAAACTCTGCACATATGCCAACAATCTCCCCCTTTGGCATTGATGGAAATATACAAAGATATCTCTCCGCTTCACATCTTCTCCCTAATCTCTTCCATATTATGTCTTCAAAATTGCAGATATCTTCTCTGCTTCACATCTTCTCCCCCTTTGACAACAATGCCAAAGTGGAGGCACAGACAACCATGTTCCACTATGCTGCTCCCCCTGAGGAGTAGCATCCTTCAACACACCAATCCTAAAAAGATATGACAATGCAATAACTGACTGATGTGGAGCACATACCTTTAGTTTACCTATTGAAGGGGCAACACCCCTAATTCACCTCTTAAATAGGTAAATGTAGCCTTAGGTAGAGGCTTGGTGAATATGTTTGCTAACTGCTCCTTACTGGAAACATGTTCCAATACAACCTCTTTGTTCTGAACTTTCTCCCTCAAGAAATGATACTTGAGGTCGAAGTGTTTGGTTCTAGCATGCAAAACCGGATTCTTGGAAATATTAATTGCACTTGTGTTGTCACACAATATGCTCACCGGTTCAGATACAGGGACTTTGAAACCACTTAATACATGCTTCATCCACATTATCTGAGTGCAGTTCATAAATGCTGCTACATATTATGCTTCTGCTGTAGACTGAGAGATACAACTCTACTTTTTACTCATCCATGAGACTAGTCTACCATCGAGAAAGAATGCACCACCGGTTGTGCTCTTCCGGTTGTCCACATTACCAGCCCAATCAACATCTGTAAATACTTTGAGATTGAAATCATTACTATATGGATACCACAATCCATAATCAATAGTTCCTTTCAGATATCTAAGAATCCGCTTGATTGCTACCAAGTGGGATTCTCTTGGACTTTTCTGAAAACGTGCAGCAATGCCTACTGCATGTGCTATGTCCGGTCTGCTATGTACAACGTAGTGCAACTTACCAATCATTGACTGGTATTCCTTCTCATTTACCAATGCCGAGTCGTCTTCTTTTGACAATTTACAACTGGTCACCATCGATGTACCAACCAGTTTGCTGTCTTCCATGCCAAAGGTCTTCAACACCTCTTTGACATACTTGGACTGAGTGATAAAGATACCATCTTTCATTTGTTGAATCTGTAGTCCAATGAAGAACTTAATCTCTTCGATTAGTGACATCTCAAATTCCTTCTTCATCTCATCTGCAAATGCATGACTCATCTTGTCATCTCCACCAAAAATTATGTCATCAACAAATACTTCACAGATTAGAATCTGATCTCCTTCTGACTTCAGATAGATATTGCTATCTTCACTTGTTCTTTCAAATCCAATCTTCACAAGATGGGAGTGTAAACATTCATACCATGCTCTAGGTGCTTGTTTCAATCCATACAAGGCTTTATGTAGCCTACACACCATATCACTATCTTCTGATAGGGAAAACCCATCTGGTTGCTCTATATACACTTCCTCTTCAAGTATTCCATTCAGAAATGCAGATTTTACATCCATCTGATACACTTTAAATCCCTTGAAGGCTGCATATGCAAGAAGCATTCTAACTCCTTCCAATCTAGCTACTGGAGCAAAGGTTTCTCCATAGTCTTCTACTTCTTCTTGAGCATATCCCTTACATACCCGTCTTTCTTTGTTTCTTACCACTGTGCCATCTTCATTCAGTTTGTTTCTAAAGACCCATTTGATGCCAATAACATTTTTATGCTCAGGTCTGGGTACCAAAGACCATGTACCATTCTTTTCTATTTGGTCAAGTTCCTCTTCCATAGCCTTGATCCAATCTTCATCTTTATGTGCCTCTTTAAATGTTTTAGGCTCAAATTCAGAAATTATGCAAGAATTTTCTTTGACCTTTCTTCTTGTAAGAATTCCTGCATCCTTATCTCCTATGATTTTCTTTGGATCATGATGTAGCTTTACATACCTAGGAATGATCTTAGCTGATTCCTCTTGCTTTTCTTCTTCATCCTCATCTTCATCTACATCAACATCTACCGGTGTAGGAGCATTGTTACTGGTACTTGGTTGTTTTGCAACCGGTTCCCAGAAGGTTACAACCGGTTCATCTACCGCTTTCTCACTGCGGGTTTCCTCAGGTTTCTCAGAGGTTTCATCAACTCTAACATTGATACTTTCAACAATTCTTTGAGTCCTATTGTTAAAACACTTTAGAGCTTTGCTCTTGGTGGAATACCCTAGGAATATTCCTTCATCACATTTTGCATCAAACTTGCTCTGGTGTTCACTCCTCTTGATATAACACTTGCTACCAAACACTTTAAAGTAGCTTACTATAGGAGTCTTACCAGTCTAATACTCATAAGGAGTTTTATCCTTGCCTTTCTTGATGAGTACCTGGTTCATAGTGTAGACTGCAGTGCTCACCGCTTCTCTCCAAAAAGTGCGAGCAACCTTTCCTTGAATCAACATTGTTCTGGCTACTTCAACTACAGTCCAATTGTTCCTTTCTGCTAGGCCATTCTGCTGTGGAGTCCGGGGGATAGACAATTGCCTCTTGATGCCATTTTCTTCACACTACTTATTGAACTCACTATAAGTGAACTCACCTCCTTGGTCAGTTCTAAGGATTTTGATTCTTTTACCACTTTCTTTTTCAACTAGTGCTCTGAAGGCTTTGAATTTTTCAAAAGCTTCAGATTTGTCTTTCAAGAATGTGACCCACATCATTGTTGAGCAATCATCATTAAGAATCATAAAGTACCTATCTCCCTGAACACTCCTAGTTTTTATAGGACCACACAAATCAATATGCACAAGATCAAGTAAATTTTCTGCTATGAAAGATTTACCTTTAAAGGTTGAGGAAGACATTTTCTCCAGTTGACATTCTCTACACAAAGGATTCTCCAGTTTGTTCAGCACAGACAATCCTCTTACTGCCTTGATCTTATTGGCCTTCACAATGTTATCAAAATTAACATGGCAGAGTCTCTTATGCCATATCCAACTACCATTAGACATTGACTGATATTTGTATTTAACTGAAATAAGTTACCTTTGGTCTACATACTGGTGGCCATCAGTTCACCATTCTTTCCTTTGATTTTGCATACTCCATCTTTGAATTCCAGAGTGAGCCCTTTATCATTCAACTGAGCAACACACAAAAGGTTATGCCTGAGACCTTCTACCCAATACACATTATCAGCACTGCTTTTTCCATTTAAAGAGATGGACCCTTTGCCTTTTACAATACAAGGTGCATCATTACCAAATCGGACTACACCTCCATCATACTCTTCCAGAGACAGAAAATTTCTCCGATCACCAGTCATGTGATGAGAACAACCACTGTCAACAATCCACTCATTGGAATTATCAAAGTGAGAGACAAGAGCCTTCTTATCTGACACATCTTCTTTAACAACTACAAATACTATGTCTTCGCTTTCTTCATCTTTTGATTCATCATCAGTGACACCTTCATCAACTGCAACAAGACAGTTTCTCCAGTTTGTCCTTATTATCACTATTAGGACAATTGACAACAATGTGTCCTATCCTATTGCAAGAAAAGCACTTCAAAGGGAGCTTACCTCTATATTTTCCAGTTCCCTTAGGAAGTCTCTTGGCTAGAAGAGCTTCAAATTCCATCAGGATCTCCTCATCATCCATATGAGTGCTTTGTCTAGGTTCACAGCTGGTACTAGCTTCTTTACCCTTTCTAGATAGTGCAGTAGATGCTTTGAAGGCTGAATCAGTCTTCTGAATACTACCATCATAACTATTTAGCTCATATGCGGTCAACGTAGCAATGATAGAATCAAGGGACACCTTTGTCTTATCAATAGATCTCAACTCCTGAATAGAGGCAACCCTTATTGCATAGACTGGTAATAAGGTTCTCAAAACTTTGCTAACAATGGTGGAATCATCCATTGTACCTCCTTCACTCTTGATGTCTCCAGCAACAGTTTTAATCCTTATCCCATATTGTTGAATGGTCTCTCCTTCAACCATCCGCATGTCTTCAAACTTTCCTCTAAGGCTTTCTTCCTTAGCTTGCTTCACATGCTCATCACCGCCATAGATAGACTCCAGAGTATCCCATACATCTTTGGGATTATCTTTATCTTGAACATCTATAAACTCAACATCAGATAGACTGCTGATAAGAGATTCCATGACTTGCCCATTCTCCTGAATTTCTCTTCTTTGATCATCGGTGAGAGTACTGGTAGGGATAACATAAGTATTCTCAACATAGTTCCAGTGTTGAGCACCCACGCTTTTAATGTATATCTTCATTCTGTCCTTCCATATATTAAAGTTATCTCTGTTGAACTTAGGACCTTCCCTCTTCATCATTAGAATAGGATCTTTTCCTCAAGCGGTTAAGCTTACAACACAGAGGACCTAGAGGATGCTCTGATACCAATTGATGAATAATGATGAACAGTAAGTAATCAATAGATACTGAGAGGGGGTGGGGGGGGGTGAATCAGTATACACAAAAAACTTCCTTAAACCACTTTGACTGTAAGGACTGCACTAATTGGTAAACAATATCATTGATCTAAAACAAGACACTACTGGTAAAACACAGTGAGACTGTGAAAGACACAAACCGGTAACACTTAGATCTTCACACAACCTAATATCTCATTCCTCTTCACCCATTATGCTTAGACAAGTAATACATCATAAATATAATGACCACTGGATCAACATGCTTTACCACTTATCAGAAAACACTAAGACATCACATAAAAAAATATCACACATAACACACTAATTTTTCACGTGGAAACCCAACTGGGAAAAACCACAGTGGGGATGAATACCCACAAGTTGTTCTTGAACTCTTCTGAAGTCCGCTCTGTTAGGAGCCTAATCTGGTTAAGGACTTTACAACAGGTTCTGCTAGGAACCGATCCTGCAAGGGATCACCCGGTTAAGGGATGGCTAAATACCTAGTTAAAGGTTAGAACCCTATTAAAGGTTACCTCACAAGAGGATTTGAAGAGCTCAATGATTTTGAGTCACCCTGTTAAAGGATTTACAGAAAGCCTGTTAAAGCTACCTGGTAAAGGGATTTTCCAACTGCTGAAATGGTTAGAAGTCAACAGGTAATACACTTATCTGATAACAATATTCAATGCCAAGACAGATCCATTTCAGTTCCTTTACTTCTGCAATCACACTCTGCAGATCTCTACTCACTGCACCAGTCTGACAAGAATCAAGTATCTCTTCACTTGGATGCAAACACAACATTTGCCAACCAACTTCACAATGCAAATCATCATCGACCTTATAGGAAATAGATAGGTCGGTGGCATAAACTGTAAACCCTAAACATTTAGGTTAATAATATAGTTAGTCCAATCCTGACCGTTCAATCACATTGCATAGAGTGAAACAATCTTGAACAAATCTCAAGATGTTCTCCATCATCTGTTCTTTGCCGCTTCTGGAAGCTGATAACCCATCACGTGCTCTCCACTATTTACTGAGACTTCGCACATTCCCGAGGTAGATAGGATCAATCTTCTTCATGCAAGATCCTTAAGGAAATTCTTCGCACGCACAAGGCTGATGTGGCAACATGATCTGATCTTCATTTCAATACTAACCCATCACAGGATATCATCAGTCTAATCACACAGACTTGAAATGCATCAACTAGAAACCCTGAAGCCGAGACTACCAACTAGTAGTCATATCAAATGAAACCCCGATACCAGTTCACATTCCAACATACCAGTTCACCATTTCGTAAATACCAGTTCACATCATCATACCGGTTCTCTTTCTAGTTTTCTTTCTTCAATATACTGGTTCATACTTCATCATATTGACATCAATGACAACATACAATATCATCATGTCATCAAACTCTGCACATATGCCAACATAATCATTTTAGCATAATCATGTAATATTGCATATCATAGCATTTGTGAACTATCAGTTATCAGTCTATTCTTCATATGCCATCTTGGAAGCTATTAGTGTTTGTCTGAGAGCACACCATCTGCAACCAAGAACAGTGGAGTTAGGAAACAATGAGACATAAACCATGAAGGTAATAATAGTATTTTTATTTCATATGTATTTCATGTAGTTTCATTGGTTGAGTATGGATTTCATGTAGCATTTTCATTGGTATTTTGTGAAACTAACTTGTTGCAGGTAGCATTCTGAGGATGAAATTCAAGTCGACACATTTTGATGCCCGCCGTGGGGCTCATGGACCTCGCATATACCTTTAAAAATCTTGCAAAAGTAAAATTAATGCATTTGTAATGCAGATTCACGCATGTGTAAATTCTGACAACACTTTTGTTCAATAGGTTAGTGCATTTGCATCGCAGGTTAATGCATTTGCATTGCAGGTTAACACATATGTCATGTAGGTTAGCGCTTTTGTAAAAAAATCTGTGCATTTGCGTTACAGGTTAACGCTTTTGTCCTCTAGGTTGGCACACTTGTTAAAGAATTCACGCTTTTGAGTCCATAGAGCATCGCTTTTGTAGGGCATGTTAGCACTTTTGCTCTGAAGATTAGCGCTTTTGAGGTGAAAGATAGCGCATTTGTTAGAATAGCGCTTTTGTTTGCAACTGACATAATTTTCTTGTAGGTCCGAATGTTCGAGAGCTAAAATTTTTCAAACTACTGACATGCATGTGCAAGATTGTGTTTAAGGCAAATTTTATGCATTTTCTCACCTAGGTAATTAAAAGCCCTATTTTGGAAAGTAATATATCATGTCTTGCTCATTTAGTCAACTAAGGGGATAATTTGACAACATGCAACTTGCGTTTTGAGTAACTTCTTTAAAATAGTTGCACGTAGACTTTTAAAAAGGCTAAAATAAGCACCATGCTTGTTGGAGAAACATCTCCAAATAGGGGATAGATCACATTGCTATGGAAAGTTAAAAAGAACACTTATATTCCATGTCTCAAAAGTGTTAGGTATATGCTCTCCTCTTAATTGGGTGATTAAAAATCCAAACCCACTCTTTTATGCTTTCTTTACTTTCAAGCAATTAAATCCTTTAGAGGGCCTGCCTTCCCGAGCTGCCTTGAGGGGGCTAGTGAGAGGGGAATGACCTAAAGTGGAAACAGACTAATACCGAGTCTTTCCAATCTACTCTAAATAAATCATGTTTGTGACAAAAGTCCCAAACAACATGTGCTGATAAGTTCATACCAACACTATGTTTCCCCATAAATCCTATGGAGCGTAACTGCTATAGGTTGGGAACCTTTTGTATTTACAGAGCTGAAAGTGTCGCATGTATGGCCACATGACCAAAAGTCTTTACTGAAAACCACTTGTACTAGTTGCCAAAATCCTTCTAGTTGTTGGCGTAGGAGGTCGGACCTCTGAAGTGACTCACACACATATGGTTCTTAGTAGAGATATAAATTTTTCCATGGGGAGTTTCATGGAAACTGGTGCTTGGCTGCCCCGGAGAAGTGAGTGCCGAGGGTGGAGCCATTGAGGTCAAGCTTCTAAATATCTGATTTGAATAGCGTAGCCTTGAGGGAAACCCTATGTGAGATTCAACAACTATTGTCTCAGCCTACCATACAATTTGTACTTGCTTGTTCATTTTGTTTATTAAACATTGTGTCTTCTATGTCTGTAACATGTTCCAAATGGTCAAAAATTGAAGAAAATTATCATCTACGAGTGAGCAAAAATCCAATAAATTGCTGGAAAAATTGATCAAAAGGGTAATACAAAGGCTTTCCAACATTTGAGACACCATATCAAACTAAATTGTCAAAACATCAGGATCAAAACACTTCTTGAGTAGACTTGTCTCTAAACCATCACATATTTTCAAACTAGCTCAACAACTGGGTCACTAATCCAACAGGCTATTCGCAAAAGGTTTCTATAAGCATAAACATTCAACAAGTTATTGATTCAAACATGTTAAGTGCAAAAAAATCAACATCATTGTCAAGTCTCTCATCAGGATAGTCAAATCCTCTATCATGAAGCTTGATCAATTTATCCTATGTTCATAATCCTGGATATATCTTTCCTATTTTGAACCTAGGTTATATCAAAATCAGAATTGCACCAACATTGGAATCAAACAAACTTGTAAATTGTCAGATGCTTATATGACTTTTAAGTATCACCTTAAGAAAAGAAAACCCACTTATAAAGCTACTTAGAAAAGAATAAGATTCTTGTATATCAATCGCAAGATCTTATTAAAACATAGGACATTCCTACACCATTTTCGTCACTACTTACATGGCTACGGTATAGAGTTTGATGGAGAAATTTTGCAAGGACGTGCTTTTCAACAAAGAGACGCTTTATCACAACGAACAAACAATAGTGGTAAAATCAACAAAGCATATCTTCCTAAACCAATAATCATCTATTGACTTTGTCCTTTGGATTTTTTTTTTTTTTTTGAAATAATCACATGCCAGTTTGGACTAGAGCTCAATATGAACTACTTAGAAAACAAAAAAAACAAATGGAAGAAGAAGATAATCCTATATTCCAAACTTTTGGGTATATCGCTGTTGATGAAGAAGCAGTCAATAGCACCATTAGAGACCTTGAGCAAGATTTCAAATTTGATAGGCTAATGGAAAAATTGTTGGCAAAGAAATAAGAGAAACATCTCTTGATGTTGGCAAAATCTGGAGCTAAACTACCACAAGACTTTAACATAAAAAGTTTGAAACAAGATGCGGAGGCAAGTAACACCCAAAACATAGATGATCCAAATAACGAAGATGTGAACAAAGAAAGTCACGAAGAGACAAGAAAAGAAAGGGATGGCACACGAAAAGAGCGTAGTGATAAAATAAATTACGAAGAAACAAGGAGAAACTATGTGGATAATCCGTTGTTAAACCTTACTCAACAAATACAAACTCTACAACAACAGATGCAAGATATGCAAAATGGAACAAGCTCCAAGAAGTATTCATTGTAAGATATATGCCCATATCCTTTCGATAAAAATTTGAATATGGTACCATTTCCGCAACATTGCGAGATCCCTAAATATGACAAATACGATGGAAAATCCGATCCTCAGGATCACATTAGGGAGTTTTGTACCATGAGCATGGAATTTTCCCATGATGAAACTTATCTTCTGCATCTTTTTCCCATGAGTTTAAATGGACAATCAATGGAGTGGTTTTCAAGATTACCATCCAGAATCAAATCTTTTGAAGAACTTGTGAATAGATTTAGTTCACAATACTCCTACAATATAAGGAATGAGATAACAATGCTGGATCTATGCAATGTTAAACAAAAGAACGGTGATGTAATGCCCCACCAGAAACCCTAAAGGAAAACAACACAACTAGGCAACTGAAGGGTGAAATATTTTTTTAAAAAAGATAAGTGCATTAATTATAACAATTTCATGTTTAATAACACAACGGAAGTCTAACACATGATTTCCTAAGGGTTACCAATGAAGATTAATTTGCAGATTATATTAACACCATGGTTAATCCAATTGTTCATCTAATTAGGAAAATTAAATGCTTAAATTAAAACATACTCATATATATAATTTCCATAATGCAAGAATCAAAGTATTCCAATGCATTTATTTTTTCATAGATCATTTATACAAAAGATTAAAGCAACTGAATTAACATACATTCCATTGATATAATATTACAATATCCATAAATAAATGGCTTCCAAAAATACCATGGAATATAAAAGTTACAATGCCAAGGTTACATAAATGTTTGATACAATGACCACAAGGTCTCAACTGAACAATGATCACAAACATGAGCTGGTACAAGAGTCACGATCCAAGGAACACCAGCGAAGCTGATCCTCGCATGAAGGTATGGACACAGATATCCGATGGGAAGTGGCACTACCACTCGACCATGTGATTCCAAAGTGGAACCACCCCACCGTGCTGGGAGATAGTAGAAGACCCTCAAGAAAGCAAAACAAGACAAGTACAACAATATAACATGACTCCGCAAGACCCATGTAACTCAACTCACATATACTAGTGACTCTAAGGAGAGAGTATCATCACATGGCTTAAGGTGGTTACCCTAGGTAGGCCTCCACAGGTCCTAAACCCCATCCTGGGTTATCCTGGTAACCTCTCCCGAACCCCCGGCTCCATCTAAGCATCATGCAGACCCTACCAATCCTTTCGTGAAGACAAGGTGATAGGTTTGCCATTCTAGGCCTTCTCACAACATCCTGAGCCTATACAAGCACTCAACCATGTGCGAGGCACATTTTCTTAATTTAATATTTTAGCTACCCACCCCCTAATAAATTATTAGGTTATCACTTCTTAACTGACTTTCGAGGGGTTATCCTGCCATCCACTTTGGGTGCGACCCCCGCTCGAAAGCCACTCTCTCTCACAGGACACTAACATGAATGGTCTCTCTACGAGAACTCTATGACGAAACTGACAATCATAACTAATCCTGACATATTTACAGGTGAAGGATACACTATCATTAACCCAGGTTTGACCATTTGAAACAAAACACTTGATGGTTCACAACAATAGGGTTACACAACAACACCTGACCATGGATAAAAAACAACCTTTACGACAAGACAATAACTCAAAATCAGATTTACAATGAAATATGCTTTTATCAGAGAATACCCTTTATTCTAAAGATCCTATAATAGGCAACCTTTTTAAAACAGTAAAAAGCATTAATTACTTGCAAATACAGATATTTCAGAAAAATAGGAAATACATCTCATTGATAAAAGAAAAGCAGAATTGTCATTTGATCACTAAGGCTAAAAATTAACCTCCTAATGTATTTCCAAGATAAGTATAGAATCTAAAATATAAGCTTTTCTGGAAATAACTAAATTCTGAATTAATTATATACATATAAAAATATAATATAAGTATATGAATATATATATTCACCGAATATATATATCATACACATACATTCATATTACAATATATATATATATATATATATATATATATATATATATATATATATATATATATATATATATTAAAACATGAATAAATTCACACAATATTAAATAATACATAATTACTAAAATGCCCCAAATTTAAAACATATATGTAAATATATATAAATATATATATATATATATATATATATATATATATATATATATATATATATATATATATATATATATATATATATATATAAATAATAAAAAACCAAATTAAATAAAACTGGGCATGAAAACCCGAGACTAACATTACTAGAAACACCCAAAAAAATAGCAGGGAGGCAACTTTATGCTACCCTACGGTAGCAGGTGCTACCTTACAGTAGCAGGTCGGTAGCAGCTACTACCGCCAGTAGTACTGCTACCGTCGATAGCAACTACCGACTCCCTCCCCTTTGGCCCTCATTTTTTTTTTAAATTTGAAATTAAATTTTAATGAATACATAGATTAAAATTCACAAAGCCGCCCGCCCTTTTTTTTAAAGAAAGATTTTCAACAGAGAATATAAAAAAAAATCAATTTTCACAGAGATTAAAAATCAATTTTCAACTGAGATAAAAATCAATGCATCCCCACTTTACTCCATTTTTATTTACACAAATATCTTCCATAACCCAATATTTTTCTTAACCCATATTCTAATGGTTTTCTTCAACCAGGAAGAACACAAAAATTGCATAACACACAGAGAAACTTTTATGGGACAAAGGAGGGTAAATCTGGCAAAATTTTGCCAGCATAACCTCCTATAATTTCACAATGCCAAAACTAAATAATACAAGAAAGAACTAATAAACATAAGAATCTCCACAACAGAGATGGGAGATTCAAAAAAACTAATTTATTTTTATTAAAAGAAAACAAAACCAGGCAAAGCAACCCAACCTGTGACGCTTTCCTGGAAGATTCACGTGGAAGAGCTCATTCCTGCAACTGGTTTTCCAAGCCAATCCCTCTTCCAGCAATCCTCTGAAAATTTCTTCTTCCACAAAATATTCCTTCCCAAAATAATTTTTCTTCCCCAAAATCTCTGCCTCCTTCCTGTGAACTCCTCCAAAAACTTTTCTTTTTGAAAATATCTTTTACCTAAACCTTTCTAGGTTCAAAAAAAATAATTTTCTTTCCCCAAAATATAATATTCTATTTTAAAACTAAAAAGGATTTTCTTTTCTAATTTCCAAAAAGGCAAGTAAAAAAAAATGCATTATTCTAAAAACAACACTTTCCCTTTTCTTTTATTCTTTTCTCATGCCCAATTAAATAACTTTCTAAAAACAATATTTAGGAAAGTAATTTAACTTATTTTATTTATTTCCAATTTATTTAAAAAAAAAAATCATCTAGAGTCCCATAAATGTATTTAATTCTATTTATTTCAATTTTTTTTTTTTAAACTCTAGAGTACAATAAATACATTTAATTTTTTTTATTTACCCCTAAAGTTTAAATAAAACTATATTTCTAAATTCATGAAATTTGCAAACTAATAAAGGAAGGAAATTTTATTTTATTTAAAATCTAGAAAACAATAAATGCATCTAATTTATTTTCTACTAAATTTAAATAAAATTATATTTCTAATATAATGCAATTTGCAACTAAATTTAATCACTTCACTTAATTAATTAGATTCATAATCACTAAAGCATTATAATTTATAAATTAAATATGCTAACTATAAAGTGACGCCATAAACTCAATTAATTAATTCAATCTACTAGGGCACACAACTGAGAAGACCCAAACAAAGATTCTAAAAAAGTCAAACAAACCGACTTGACGGCCGAACAAAGCCAAAAAGGGACGACCGACTGACGACACTCACAAAAGTGTAATTGAAGTACAATTAGGGTCAACTACTACCTCCTCCACTTCCATCGGACAATTATAAGGCATGCTCAGACCTGTGAAGCCAGGTGGAGACGATACCTAGTATCTACCCGGTACTTGTACCTGTAATATCCCGCATCACTAAACCACACATGCATATATACAAATATAGAAAACACGACGCACACACCGATGAAGGAGAATCGCGACATTCCCTGTCTCACCAGAGTGAGTGAAGGAAAATCATCCCCTCGCATCCAATACACTCGCAGACACGCAACATATAATTACACATTGCATAGATAAAGTAAAGTGTCAGTACATAACACTAATCCATAAAATACCACAAATCACAAGTACTGAAATACTGTAAATAAATTATGCATCTCATATCCAGATAAAGCAGAAATAATGTCATATAAGTCTGAATGACTCATATTGGTAATATATCCACTGAAAGTAACAATAGTAAAGTATGAGTCTAATAAGTTCAACTGAGGAGGGGTACTACAAGTGAATCTTTTATGATCTTCTTACAACGATGGAAACACATGTTTAATAGGTATCCAAGAGATGTGCCTGATCAAGAAAAAATGGACATATTCATTGATAATCTTATCAGTGAAATGAGTTATCGACTAAGAATGCAATCTCCTCCCTCCTTTGCCAAGATGATCGAGAATGGTATGAAAATAGAGAATGGGATGGTAAAGAAAGGAGAGCTAAAACTTTATAATAATTCCAACAACAACAACAACAACAACAACAATGACAAACCCAAGTTCTGGTCAAAGAATAGAAATGTCAGCAATGGAGGAAATGATGATAATAGTGCTACAAAACAACAACAACCAATTTATAATCTATCAAGTAAATCCCCAAGCAATAAGAATCTAGAGAACAATAAAACCAAGTCCTTCTCCAATCCGCGGAGGAAATTCACAAACATTGGAGAACCATTGGAATCAGCTTTAAAAACTCTGCTTGCTAACAAATTGATTGTTTTACCAGAAGAAAGAAGCTATGAACCACCAGTCAAGCCAAATTGGTGGAATGACAATCATTTTTGCAATTACCATCAGAATAAAGGACACGAAACAAATGATTGTCAAAGATTGAAACACCTTATCCAAGATCTAATTGATAATGGAACTATCATAGTGGATAGCCACAAGACAAATGAATCACACCTAGCTTTCAAAACTCCACTTCCGAATTATGACAAAGGTGAACCATCCCAATTAAAAGATGACAAAGGAAAAGCCAAAGTGAATTACACTTATACATATGATGATGTGGTAAATGTTATCATTGTTAAAGATAATCCATCTTCAGAGCCAATCAATGTTATTATGAGAAGCAAAGCAAAGGTTACCTTTCCAGGTGTAACAAAAGACCCAACATTCACTTCACAACAATACAATTTAGTAGAGCAATTACAAAGAATACCCGCTCAAATATCAATTCTAGAACTTCTCAAGGTTTCACCTATGCATAAGGAAATTTTGGAGAAAGCTTTAGTGGAAACAACAGTTTCAAAAGATTTGGATATAGATCAATTCCAAAACATGGTAGGACACCTTATAGCTCCTCATTGCTTATCATTTTCTGAAAATGATAACGCATCCTTACAACATCCTCACAATGCTCCCTTACATGTTGAAGTCACCATTAATAAAACTCGTGTCAAACGCGTACTCATAGATGGTGGAGCCGACTTAAAATTTTTTGCATCAAGTTTGATAAAAGCTTTGGGATATTCAGAAAATGCAGTGGACCCGAAGAAGAAAATAACCATTAAGGCTTATGATGAAGCAGAACATTCTTCTAAAGGAACTGTTGTGTTACCAATCAAAATAGGACCTGTGGAAAGAAATACATTGTGTCAAGTTTTAGATTTGCACCTCTCTTACAACATTCTTCTAGGAAGACCATGGATCGACAAAATGCAAGCAGTTCCTTTGACATATCATCAATGTGTAAAATTTCCTCATGAAGGACAAGAGATCACTATAATTGCAGATTCTAGTCAATATTGCAATAATTTGAAGCCAACACAAGATACAAGATTTCCACATAACAAAGAATCAGTATATCCTACCAAAGAAATTCAAGAAAAATTATGGGAAACCTTTGAGGAAAAGCTCAAATTAAATGATGAAGGAATGGGAAAATATTCTTTGCATAATTTTTCACTTTCCCCTAAGTCATATGGAAAGTCTACAGACATTCAATCAAAGACATCAAAAAGACCAACATATATGTTTAAAGGAACATTTGTTAGTGCTAGAACTCTTGAAGAAGAAAATGAAGACAAAGACATTCTTGGTTGGTTGTACAAGGATGAAGATAAAACTATAACAATAACAACAACATAAGTTAATATTCCCATAAAACAATATGGCAAAGGCTATGAAATCATGCAAAAAATGGGATATGAAGGAAAATGACCAATTGGTAAGGGAAATCAAGGTATTTCATAACCTATTTTTCCCCACTCGCAATCCAAAGAAGATAAATCGGGGCTTGGATATATAAAATCCAATCAAAAGCAACATAATCATCAACAACAAAAGTGGAGAAAGAGATCAGTCTCTAAAGAACAACAATGCCAAGAAAAGCTACATCAAGCAGCAAAAATAGTAACCAATAAACAAAAGAAGCAAGAAGAACATGAAAAACAAGAAGAGGAGATTACCATCAAAGGTAAAGAAGAATCTTATCAACAAGTTCTGGAAATACAAACAAATGCAAAATCTGAACAAGATATTCCAGAAGCAGTGAAAATAGAGATGGCAGAAATTAGAGAACTTTTTGCACCATGCAATATTCCTGTATGGTATAGTGGAGTAGTCCTAGATCATGGTTCAGAGACAGATTCAAATGAGTATGAATGGGGTCCAGATGTCTTATCTAGTACGTCAAGTAAGGAAAACAATGAAGAACAAATAGCTATTATAGAGGAAGACTTATTTAATACAAAAAAAAGGAGTTAGAAACAAGACGAGAAGAACTCAAAATTCAGAGAAAAGAGGCATATGCAAAACAACAAAGGAAAGGGAATGACAAAGATAAAGACGTAATGCCACAAGAAGTACCAACGGGGATAGATCAAGCATCTGGAAATATAACATTTTCATCAAAAGAGGAACAAGATGTATCAAGATGTGGCAGAACCATAGAAGAATTAAGAGATAGTCAAGTAGGATTGACTATTAGTCCAGAAGAAGTTGAGTTTGAAAGGAGACAAAATCTAGCAAAAGAATCCTCTTTATCATGTACACAAGTATGTCAACTCCAAAAATGCAAATGAGGTCAATCAAGAAGGAATTTGCAGTATTAAAGACATGTGTGTTGATATAATCCATTCGTTTAAGGGACAAACATCAGTTGAAGAAACACTTGAGTGTGAACCACAAAATACTAATACTGATTTTGTTAGAAATAATTGGGAGACGCTTGGGAGAGACAATTCTCAAAAACATTTAATCTATGACATTACCTACTCTATGCCAAATTATGATCATTATGTCATGAACTTTGAAGCACCTAATGATGACAGTGATTATGATGTACCCCTTCTTCATCCTGAACTAATTGATTGGGATAATTTAGAAAACCCTGAACTTGATGTCTTTTCCAATGATCATGACTTAGCCGTGTACCTTAATGCTATCGAACCCATCACACATAAGATATCTTCCATTGCATAATCAAGTAATGTTTCTTGTAGTCAGGAGAATGCCAAACTTTCCAGTTGCAAAATTGAAATAAAACAAGGAAAGAGACCTACTGTTGAAAACCATTTCATGGCAACACTAGATCAATCAAAAGGGAAAATAAAGGACGTATCTAATGGTGAAAATATCTTTGAGGTGCCAGAAGATGGAAAGTTTGACATTCTTCCTGCATATTTTCAGGAGAGATCTGCTATCCTGATAGAACCAACATAAGCAGCAAACATTGGTACATCAAAGGATCATAAAATACTTCATTATGCTGCCTCATTATCAGATGAAGAGAGGAAATAGTACATGGAATTCTTTAAGCAAAGACAAATAAATTTTTCTTGGTCCTATGCAGACATGCCACGACTTAATCCAAATCTTATCATGCATCATCTTAATGTGGATTTAAAAGAAAAACCACTTAAGCAAAAGCTAAGAAAGATGCATCCACACATTTCTCTTCTTGTAAAAACTGAGCTGAAGAAACTATTAGATTTGGGTTTCATAAGACCTGTTGCTTATCCATAATGGGTTTCAAGTATTGTACGAGTGTCAAAGCCAGATAAAAGCATAATATTTTGGATGGATTTCAGAGATCTGAGTAAAGCATGTCCAAAAGATGATTTCCCGCTACCAAACATTGATATAATTGTGGACTTATCAGCAAGGCATGAGATGTTTTCATTAATGGATGGCTTCTCGGGATATAATCAAATAAGAATTGCACCTGAAGATCAAGAAAAAATAGCTTTCACCTGTGCATGGGGAACTTATTGCTGGAATGTTATGCCATTTGGGCTTAAGAATGCAAGAGCGACTTATCAAAGGGCTATGACAATAATTTTCCATGATATGATGCATACATTTATGAAAGATTATGTAGATGATATACTTGCAAAATCTCATACAAGAGAAGAACATTTGAACATCTTAAGCAAGATTTTTGATAGGCTGGAAAGATATCAATTGAGATTAAATCTAAAGAAATGTGCATTTGGGGTAACCTCTGGAAAACTTCTTGGGTACATTATATCAGCTCGTGGAATCGAAGTAGATCCTGAAAAGGTCAAAGCCATCATGGATATGGAGTTACCTAGGAACATAAGTCAATTGCGATTTTTACAAGGAAGATTGCAATCAATCAAGAGGTTTGTCTCTCAGTTAGCAGATAGATATATTCCATTCACCCATCTTCTACATAAGAATATTCCATTCAAATGGGATCTAAAATGTGAAGAAGCTTTTTTTCAAATAAAAGAATATCTTATGAGTCCTCCAGTACTGGTATCACCAACCAAAGGGAAACCATTGTTGCTCTATATCTCAGCAACAAATGTATCATTAGGAGTTCTCCTACCTCAACATGATGAAGAAGGAAAAGAAAGAGCAGTATATTATATCAATAGAATGCTTGCTGGCTATGAATTAAATTATTCCTCAATAGAAAAGACATGTCCAACAGTTGTATTTGCAACTTATAAGCTGGGACATTATATGTTGATTCATTCTATGAAACTAATAGCAAAGATAGATCCACTCAAATATTTGTTGAGAAAGTCAACCTTGTCAGGAAGACTAGCCAAATGGGTTATGATACTGAGTGAATTTGATATAGAGTATGTTGACCAAAAAGCTATCAAGGGATAGGTCATTGCTGATCAATTGGCTGATGCACCTTTACAACACGATATGCCTTTGCACATTGAATTTCCTGATGCAGATATTTTGACAGTAAGTACAAACTTTTGGGAATTGTACTTTGATGGTTCTTATACACAATATGGATCAGGCGTAGGAATCTTTTTCATCACACCTCAGGGACACACAATTCTGAAATCATATAGACTGTGGTTTCCATGCACCAACAATACTGTAGAATATGAAGCATTGGCTATTGGGCTCAAAATGGCCATTGAATGGAATGTCAAAGAACTACACGTCTATGGTGATTCACAACTTATCATCAACCAAAAAAATGATGATTATCAAACTAAGGATGATAAGCTTATGCCATACAAACAGCTGGTAGAGGAGTTTAAAGAACACTTTAAAGAAATATCATTCACCCAGATTCCAAGAAATGAGAATAAAGTAGCAGATGAAATGGCTACAATAGCATCTCTCTTGCAAAATAAGGAGAATCAACATCGTTATGAATTTATCATGGAAGATATCTTAACCCCTGCCATTCAATCCCAGCATATCTACTGAATTTGCCATATATCAGGAACCAGTCAATCCTTATACGGCCAAACTTATCAGTATTTAAAAGAGAATATCCTCCCTCTTGACTTATCCTGCAATCAGAGAAGGAATTTTATCTGTCAGTCCTCTCGCTATACTATTATTGTAGATATCCTATATAGGCATGGTCTAGATGGTACTTTGTTGAGATGTCTTGAACAAGAAGAATCTAAGAAAGTTATTAACAAAGTTCATGTAGGTATTTGCGGCACACACTCAAGTGGTTTAACATTGGCTAAGAAACTTCTTTGTATGGGTTACTATTGGTCTACTATGGAGAGAGATTCATTCACATATGTTAGGAAATGCAAACAATGTTAGATCCATGGGAATCTCATTCATGCACCAACACAAGAATTATATCCTATGACAAGATCATGGCCATTGTCTTAATGGGGCCTTGATTTGGTAGGAAAGATAAATCCCTCATCTTCTAATGGACATAAGTTTATTTTGACTGCTACTGAATATTTCACTAAATGGATTGAAGCAATGCCTTTAACAACAGTGACAAGAAAACAAATATCATCATTCATTTTGAATTATATAATCTGTCGCTATGGAGTTCCTATGACCATTATCACTGATAATGGAAGACCATTCAAAAATTAATATGTGAAGGAGCTATGTGAACAATTTCATATCCAACATAGGTTTTATACTCCTTATTATCCACAGGGAAATGGTCAAGATGAGGCATCAAACAAAACTATCTTAATTTTTTTAAAGAAAATAGTCAATGAAGCTGGAAAAGATCTACACATTCAGCTGAATCCTACTCTTTGGGCATACCAAACCAGCATCCACACTCCAACAAGGGAAACTCCATATTGTTTGGTATATGGATCAGAAGCCATATTACCTATATAAGTAGAGATACCTTCTCTACGAGTATCCTTGAAAGGTCTTATACCAGAAGAAGAACAACGAGTCTCTCGACTCTAGGAACTTGAACTGATTCAAGAACGTCGCCAAAATGCAACAAATCATTTGAAAGTATATCAACAAAGAATGGAAAGAAGTTATAACCATAGAGTCAAGCCACACATTTTTCAGATTGGAGATATAGTTCTAAGGGAGAATCCAAGAAATCAGAAAGACCGAGACAAGAAGGGAAAATTTGAACCAAATTGGCTAGGACCTTTTGTCATAGCTACAACATATAGATCAGGAGCATACAAGTTATCTACCCCTAAAGGTGATTGGTTTGATGAACCTATCAATTCTATTCATCTCAAGAAATTCTATGCTTGAGATATAAAGTCCTAGAAAAAATCAATAAAAAACATATAAAGTCTTGAAGAAATCAGTAAAAATCAGAAAAGCAAAAAATCCCTAAAAAGCATAAAATAGTTAAAAGAAATTAAAAAAAGAAAAAGAGAGCAAAAAATGCAATAAATTTAGATGGTGAAAACTTGGTAAACAGACGCTATCTACAAAGTAAGTTCCTCCATCTATGAGATCGCTTTGTGCACCTATTCACTCTATCATATCGTATCTATCTCTTCCATCTATCTTAGCTTATCCATTCCATCTTTCACATCCATTTCTTTGAACCATTTCATAGAAAATATGTAGCTTACCAACAATTATCAATCTTTGACATACTTGTCATAGTCACTGTCTTAGATCTCATCAGAATCAATCAATCTGCATTTGCATCCTGCTATGGTTTGGATCTTGATTCTTGATCAATTCATACATCCATAATAAATTTTTGTTTCCACTGGGGGCAAAATCCTAATTCCTTTTTCTAAGGTGATCTTTTGAATATTTGAAAATTCAAAACATTCGAAAAACTTGGACAAACCAAAAAAACCTAGGGTTTTGAAACAGATAACAAGCAACAAAGCAACAAAAATCAAGGCATTTCATCAACAACTGAATCATGAAACTCAGAAATCGAAGAATCAACCAACAAGTAATAAAGGATTATCAAATATCATTCATCAAAATGATTATATAAGTTAATGACCATAAGAACATGTGAATGGCATACAAGATTCAGTGTTTATATCTTGATTTTATTGCTAATCATGTACTCTATGCGACTCAAGGATGTCCATGACTAGAGAAGCTATGATGGGGCATGATTATTTTTCTTTGATTGCTGTCTGTGGTTTATCTCTTACTACAGTATGTACTTGGCTCAGGATATGATCGACAAAAGATCAAGGAGGACGTTCCAAGTCATGCATGCAAGGAGATAATCCTTGTCTGTTCTGCAAGCAATACTCAAGTCAACTTGACTCATTATATCAAGTTGCTTGTATTAACTTGCTATATCAAAATCCATGTAAGAAATACTCAGGTCATCTTGAATCATTATGTCAAGTTGGTTGTATTTTCTTACAACATTTTAAAGCTCAATGATGAAATCAAGCACTGTTACAAGATAACATATGAAGAATGGCCGTATCATTTTTAGTTAAATAATTTTAGATCAACTCATTATTCATCTACATTATAAGCATTCATTGTCAGTTGCATTAGAAGCATTTCATTTCATTCATAGATCAATGGTCACGAATAAAGATTGAGTATACTTGGACAAACAAAAAACAATTTGCATTTGATCATTATAGTTTCATTCATCTTTAGAATCATTTAAATTATCATCATCCATTTCATTTAGTTGCATTTAAATCATTGCATTAATTTGACTTAAATTAAGTGCATTTTATTAATTATGTAGTGTATCATCATTATTATTTGCATTTTCATTTCATTTAGTTTCATCTTTGCACTTAGATTCATAATCATATTATGCATAAACATTAAAGCAATCAATCATTGCATTTGCATTTTCAATCATTTTCAATTTCATCAAAAATAAAAAACAAATCAATCAATCATTCATTTGCATTTCCATATAGATCATTGCATTTACATCATTTAAGTGAGTAATCATTTTCAATTGCATCAAAAATGAAAAAACAAATCAAATCAATCATTTATTTGTATTTTCATATAGATCATAATCATAAGGAAAAGAAAGAAAAAGATCATCATAACATCATCCATATCATCACTGCATCCATATAATCAATGCATAAAAATCATCATCATATATAATAGTCCATGTCTGCATATAGATCATCATAAAACAATAAAAGTCCAAGTATACAATGATATCAGATCAAAAGTACAAATGCCTCATCAATACAAAGTCAAGTCAAGGCTGTCCTGTACCACTACCACCTGACTCTGTCCATCTCTGTGGCTGTGGGTGAGAAGATCCTCCAAATACCTATCTCCCATGATCACCACTCCTCTAAGGAGGTCCCATGACTCCACCATTGCTAGTATCCATCAACACAGTGGTATGATAACTATCTTCTCTCTGGCTCTCTGCGACTACCTCCTCATAGAGTCGTCACCAACAGGAAGTCTCCTTCTTGGTCCAAACTAGTGCTCTAACAATGTCAGTTGAGAGAGTACCCGATCCAACCTGTTGAATATGATCAAGGAGACCCTTAGTATCCTACTGTCTCCTGACAGCTCTATCCCTCTCAGCCATGAAAGTCTGTACCTATGCTTGAAGCTGATCAATTTGTGCTCTAAGACTATCAATGGTCTCCTGCTCTGGCATATCATGCTTTGGTGCATCTTGCTCTGGCAAAGCCTGCTGTGGCACATGAACCCCAATCCCCTCCTCACCACCTCCATGTCCACCTACTGGAATCTCAGTCTGAGTAGCTCTCAGAACCTGCCATCTAATAAGTGGAACATGATCCTTTTGATCCTCATCATCTCCACCATGAGCTGCAATAACCCTAGGGTCTAGCTAAATCTGACCAAAATCAATGCCTCTCCCGCAACCCCCATCCAATCCAGTCATCCTACCTCCTCCTGTTAATGGAAACCCTCTCGGTGATCTCATCCCTACCCTGCCAGTATCCCTGCCAGTATCCCTCCCAATCCGTCCATCATCTCTCCCACCCATAGGACACTCTCTCCCAATCTTGCCAACTAGTCCAAACAGTCCTCCACAGACTCTCGATTGACCTCCTCTCCGTCCCGGTCTCCTACCACCCCCACCTCCATCCCCACCCTCATCTCCATCTCCCCCGACCTCCTAAGCATCTCTAAGCTCTCATCTTCGTCTCCGTCTCCTGACACTTGGATCATTTGAATCGTCATCCTCATCTCCTGAGCTGGGAGGAGGATCTGCTAGATTAGTAATACGAGGACATGGATGTGATAGTATATACTGAGCATACTCTACAGTAACATTAGGATCAAGAATGTACAATCTCATATCATAAGCCACTCTCGGAGTAGAAAGAAACTCTGCGCAAGCAATCTCAAATGGAAAAGAAGGTCCCCAATCTCGCTTATCTCTGCACCACCGAGCATATATCATGACACCAGTAGGCATAGGCTGAATGATACCAAACTGTCACTCAATAATGTAAGGAGTCCGATCAATGAGATATCTACTCTACATAATAAATGGTAATGTCCGTGCATCATCCATCCATGGCTCACAATCAACATATGGTATCCAAGTAATACTATCCAATGAATCAAGCACCCAACACCAATACTCCATCTTACCCAGCTTATGATAAGTAAGGATACCTGCATATAGATACACATACGACTACCTCTCTCCATGAAATCTATGATGGATAGGCCGAGTGATAGCAATGTGCTCCTAGCACCAGATCTGCAATAGTGTGCATCCTGTAGATAAACTAGCACTCTCATCATACACTACCTAATGAAAATCATGATATAAATGTGCCAGCATACAAACACCCTAAGCATATCAAGTCTGATGCTGCATCATACTCTGAAGAATCTCACCCCATCCAACAACAAAACCTGATGATCGCCTATCAGGACAAATGAATCCTCCAATCAAACCAGCAAGAATCACAGGGAGAGTCTCGTAATACATAACCATATCCTCCCACCAGATCTCTCCTCTAGATATGCTCTCATCAGCAAAAATGGCTCTGCAAGCCTCTGTCCCAATATGATCATGAACATCATACTACACTAACTCGCCGATGACTGGGATGTGTAGAATCCTATAGATATCCTCGAGCGTCACACTAATCTCACTCGTGGGCAGGTGGAAAGTGTTATGCTCACTGTGCCATCTCTCGGTTAACGCCACAAAAATCCTCTATTATGGGTAATCTCAGGCATATATAATAGATGGCGTAAACCACATGCATGTATATGTCTCATGTCTGCCCGTGTCAGCTCAGGCACTAAATGATGTACCGTCGGGAATTTCTCCCGACACAGGAGAACATCAAGTTTCTCCTATTTACCAAGAGAATTAGTTCAATCATCACTTATCTATCTATCAAATCAAAGTGATCGCTAATTTATCAAATCAATCAAATCAAACTGAAGCAACTAAAGCTATCAAATCACTTTAAAACCTATCAATCATGGTTTTCTATCAATCACTGAGTTAAATCAAAACTCTGCTAAGCTCTTACATCAGAAACTAAATCAGTTTCTTAGAGCTAATCTATCCAATCAAATCAGATCAATCTATCAAATGACATCAATCAATCAATAAATCAAGTTCCTATTCATCATACATGCGCATCAAACACGCCTAAATCTAATCAACAAAGTGATTTTTTGGCTTTTGCATCTATCAAAAACATTCATTTAAAGCATATGCACTATCCTATTGAACATAAGCGCAAAATGAAGCATATGCGCTAACCTTTTCAACAAACGCGCTAACCCTAATATGCACGAAACTTGCAAAAGCGCTAACACACAATGCATATGCGCTAACAAACGAAACATAAACGCTGACCGATGCATATGCGCTAACATCCTTAGCATATGCTCTAACAAAATGAGCATAATCACTATCATGAGCAAAAGTGCTAAACCTAATTGCATATGCGCTAAATCTAAATGCAAAAGCGCTAACCTAATACCGAAAATTGCAAAAAAAATTCAAAAATTCAAAAAACGCGCCTAAAAACATGAAAAGTTGTATGACAAGTTGAAAACAAAGCTCATGATAAGAAACATACTGGCAACCCATACTTAGGAGGTCGTTGATATCATCGAACATGCTCAAATCAATGGTTCTCCACAAGAATCACCATTTCGCCACCTCACCAAGACAATTTTCTTCACAAGCTGACAAGGATGACAATGAAATTAAAATTAACCTTGGTTAATTTTATATTTACTATTTGAAAGAGTAATTAATGCTTTTCAATGGGGCAATTTAATTTGTTTTTTACAAATGAATTTAATTGATGAAATTTTTATCAATTATCATGAGATTAATCGTTCAAACCAAAGTTTTCAACATTTTCACGATCAATCTCCTGAGGGGGCACACAATCAGGATTTTTATCTATATTAGACACATTATCGAGACTTGATTTAATCTTTGAAACAATGTTGTCTTGACATCATTTCAAAGAGGCGAAAAATGTATACACATAAAATTGGCTATGAGCGATTAAATAAATATTTTATATTTATTTAATAATTATTCTTCTATTAAATAGTTAATTTGAAAAGATTAATTTATTTAATTCACGTCGTGTCTTTCTATTAATTAATTTAATTGAAATATTTTATTAATTAATTCATCTATCCTATTCCTCTAATTAATTAAATATCTAATATTTAATTATCCTTCTAATCAAGTTAATTAAATATCTAATATTTAATTATCTCCTTCAATCAATTAAATATGTAATATTTAATGGTTATTCTCCTATCCTATAGTCTCAAATATTAAATAATTTCTTAAATTATTTAATCTTTCTTATCCAACTTAACCTCCATCTCCACTTCATCTTCCCTTTGCCAACTCATCCATCATGTGGCTAAGGAAATTAATATTTCTTAACTAAGGAAATTAATATTTCTTAAATATTAATTCATCATTTATCTCCAACCTCCAAACTTAATGAAATATTGTGTACGTACACATATTTCATAACCTCCTTCTATATTGTCTCCAACACCTCCTACATCTTAGGAAGGACTTGAGTCCACTTCTCCTCTCATGCCTAAATCTTCTCCAACCATCCCTAGACTCCCTCAGTCAGCAACCTAGTCAAGGTGAGATGAGTGACACTTGTCTTCTCCTTCCCCCTTTCTCTCAACCTTCACCTTTTCTCACAGCCATCCAAATCTGCAAATCTGATCATGACTGTTTATCTGAGCCACATCATCTTATCCTCTCAAGGTCTATAAAATCAAGAGCTTCAGTTGAGAGAGAGTTAGACTTCAAGTGAATTTGCAAGCCAAATCATTTGTAAAACTTATGCATCTGTGAGTTTTAATCTTGAAGCAAATAGCAATTAGCATTTTAGTATAATCATTTGAGCATAATCATGTAGTATTGTATATCATAGCACTTGTGAACTATCAGTTATCAGTCCATTCTTCATATGCCATCTTGGAAGCTATCAATGCTTGTCTCAGAGCACACCATCTGCAACTAGGAACAATGGAGTTAGGAAACAATGAGACATAAACCATGAAGGTAATAATATTATTTTTATTTCATATATATTTCATGTAGTTTCATTGGTTGAGTATGGATTTCCTGTAGCATTTCCATTGGTATTTTGTGAAACTAACTTGTTGCAGGTAGCATTCTGAGGATGAAATTCAAGTCGACACATCCATTATTATTTTCATCCATCAATCCATTTATCATTGCATCAATATCATGGAGCAATATCAAACATCCGAAAACGTCATCGAGCATACTTAAAAATTGAGGAACCATCAAATCTAAGCGGGATTTTGGTTTGCATTTTCTATTTCATTTGAATTCCGTTTTCATTTTATTGTTTAATCTTGAGGTGTATAACGTCTTATGCTTGTTTGGTTAATTAGCTTTCTTTTCAGCCCTTAGTTTAGAATGCACATTTTTCATCGCACCGGATGTATGGTGAATATACTTCTAGAAGACATTGTATGGACAACTTTGATTCAAAAAGATCTATAAGGGGTCTTAAGCCATTACTAATAGTGAGTGGTTTGAGACAATTTATGTCATTCTAGATAGTGAATGGCTAGGAGATTATGAGTTTATTTTTGCAAAAGAAAGACAAGTCTTTTGATCATTTTGTTGAAATATAGGTAGATGTGGAAATACAAAGTACTCAGGACAAATATAAAGATAATTTGTCAATAGAAACTTATATTTTGATTATTAAGAAATATGGTATGCATTAAAGATTAAAGACTTCCTTTGTTTATATGATAATTAAAACAATTTGTTTAATGAATAAATCTCTCAAAATAAATTAAGTCATATTTGTAATCTCACACACATGACATTATTCTACAAATTTTTGTGTTGGTGCAAGAGATATTCTACAACTGCATATGAGTATGAAGAGTCTCGGTATATAAAAATCCAAATATTTTTATAATCTTCTATTCTTAAAAAAAGTTAATCATTTGAAAGAAAAATTTATAAACTACTATTTTAAAAAATAAATTATAATTTTTTACTTATTTATTTATTTCTATAGTTTTTAAAAAATTAATTTTTAAAGAAAATCTTACCTATATATATATATATTTCTATAATTGAAAAAATCACTATTTAAAACTAATTAAGCTATCTGAAAAAATCTAACCCTGCACATCTCTAAAAACAAAAAAAATCCACCATACTAGCCTACGAGGGTCAAAATAACAGGCTAATCCCTTGAACTTTGATGCTCATGAAAATTGGGACATTACAGTCCGCCCTCCCTGAAATTGCTTGTCCCCAAGCAATCTCCACTACAAAGAAAACTCCACTCCACCGGAGGTCCAAAGGAAGACTGTGAAATGTCCCACATGGAAAGACAACTATTGCAACACTAGCATAATCAAAACTACGCAAAGATAAACAACAAACCAACTATCCAAACTCTGCGCATTGAAACTGTGCATCTGAGACAAATCATGTACATGAGGATCGGAAGTAAAACCGCAAGTAATCCACATCATGTACACACTGCAATACTCACCAGTGTAGATTGGAACCCCGATGCACACGAAAGATCCCACCGCACACTGAAGAGTGTCCAATCAAATATACCTGGATCCCAAATCATGAATAGAAGCTCGCCAAAATGAACATCCTTAGACTTCTACTGCTCAACACTGATCCCAACTTCACCATACCAAAAGTGGTGAAGCCAACCAATAGGACCCACCCAAACTGTAGTGCTAACCCTGTCGCCACTTGGGTCCCAATGCAATTGAGACTCACATCCATCCATACTATGGAGATAAGAACTCTTGAAGGTGTCTGTATCATAACCACTATCTCCATCCTCTGCTAAACTACCATGGATGTGCTAACTTTGCAAGTAGTGCCCCACCAACTTGCAATTGCTGATCCCATCTACTAAAGATGATTAATACCCATCCCATAACGGATGGTATAATATCAGAACCAATCCACACTGATGCATCATCAAGTCCTCCATGTGTGGATCAAAAGAAAAATGATGAGTATTCCTCACTATGTAATTATGGTAGAAGGCTCCAACCTCGGTCAATGGCTCATCACTAGCAATAATGGAATCAAGAGATGAATCCAATATCTAATCTCAAATCACTGATTGGGTAGGACCTCTAGCAACTCACTCTGCAAACCCAACCACAAAATCTCAATGACAAAACATTGTAGTCAGAGTACCTACAATGACTCCCACAAAACGTCTGATATTGTTTGAACCATGAATGAGACTATCGCTACTGATTCCAAACAAACCATACTGAAACTCCAAACTCTCAAGAAGGTACTTAGCAAATGTATCAGAGCAGTAAAAACAAAATAAGGTGGAGCCAACCTTATCCTCTGAAATACGCAGCTGATCACTTTGACTCTACAACACAACAAGTTGTCTATCGCCATCAGTTGCATGAGATGAAGTAACAGATTTTCTTCTAGGAGAGGGAAACAAATCAACATGAGTGCCATACTCCCAACTAGATGACACCTTTTGAATCTCTTGTGAAGATGATGGAGTAGCGTCATGTACCAACACACAACTCTTGGGAGAATCAGCTGCTATGTCACAAGAGTTATCAATAATTTGCCCTGCATCACCTATCATGGAACTATCCTTAGGAGAACTTGGTGCAACTAGTGGTTTTGTGCTTCTCTCAACCAAAATAATCATCCCATCCAAAACTATTGCACCTTTATCTATGATGGATGTAGCCACATCCTCTACACATCCATCACCACAACCCGTGAATATAAGATTGTCACCAACTGCCACTGTAGAAAACTGTATTGTATCTGTAGCTCATGAAGACTGTGCCAAACTCAACTCCACAATAAGCTCCTCTAACCATGACTGTGAATCCTGAAGGGCCAAGTAGGTTCTCTCCAATGAGTCCATAATCACCTAAAGCTCACGAGTGAGCTCATCAACCTCTTCTTCCTTCCCCTTTAGTGTATCATAGAAAATACAATGCCACTGAAGAAGAAAACCCCTATTAGCAAGTAGCTGCAAGTAATTATGTTTCATTATCTTAATGGATTCTTGTAGTGAATTAAACTCTATAAGGGAAAGACCACTATCACCATGCTCATCTTACATAGGAGTACCCCAACCAAATGTAGCCAATATTTGATGAGCAACATCAAACTCCTCTATGGTTGTGACAATCATGCCATAATTAACCTTAAGTTTCCCAACCAAATGATGAGGACTCTGAAACTAATGACTCCCATGCAAGTGTTTTGACCCAAAATCTATACTGTGATATGAGGCTATATCCACATCACTCACCTCATGATTAGCAGCAACTTGTGTGCTATCATCAGTGCACACATCAACATCCAAGGTCCTATTGCTAAGCACCTCAACGGATGACTTAATTGGCAAGGTAGAAGATGCTAATATGACAGTATCTACACACACTTCCATTTCCAATATAACTGCATGTCCATCCATCTCATGATCCTAGGATTCCATGTCAACATATGAACCTTCTAGATGGTTTTCTAAGGTCTAATGTCAAAAATCAAACTCACCATGACATGGATCCACATCACACATTGCACCATTAGTACCCAAATCTTGAGTACCTTCATGTGATAACTTAATAGAAGCATCTTGTACATGTGTAGTCATTGTTGTCTCATGTTTATACAAAATTTCATCATTGCTATCATGTAGATTAGAACTATTATGGGTCAATATTTCCATGCAATCTTCATTCTTGGCACTAGTATCATGAGCTCCAAAACTCAAGGTCACCCCCACAACACTTTTTGAACTTGCCACACTTTCAAATTATCATTATACTCAAGTGGAAGACTATTGTCATAAATATCAAACTTGTTATCATGACTAATAACAACTTCTCGAGTGCTAATAATGTCAACATTCTCTTCAAAAATCACCTTCTTTTCCATTATTTCCTTTGTACTGATAAATTATTTGTATTAGTGTTTGCTTTCTTTTTCTTTGCAAACAAGGGATCCAATTTTTTTGGATGTTGTAAGAAACTTGTTAAATTCCTATCATAGTTTTGAAAGGTCTGCATGAAATCTAGCATGAGTTCATGTAGAGTTCATTTTACCCATACTAAAACAAAAATAAGAGTGCTGGTTACTCTAATATCAATTGTGGGAGCTCAATGATTTTCAACCCCAACAGGATGGCAGGAAACCACTCTGATACCACTGTAATATAACTTGACTAATCTGACCTCAAGTTGTTGATTAATCCCTCAAGGAATATTGTCAAGCACTTTGAATACAACCTCTTTACTTGCCATTTCTATGTTTCAGTTTTATAATGTTTGCCTTGAAATGACCTCAAATGTGATTTAAATGCTTTCAAATGGTTACTAAGATGGCTAAACAAAAAACCATAATGCAAATGCAATTATTTTTGTCTTTTTGAATGCATATAGATGACCCACATAATTTAAATATGCACCTACAATTGCTAGACATTAGTACAAAAAGTTGGCATGCAAACTAAATATGAGAGAAACAATTGTTGACATTCAATCTCCTTGTGACTACAATGATATTAGAATGCAATGAGATTGCTTACAAACTGAAATGACAAGCAAAAGGCCAAGAATCTTAGCTTACAATGATATATCCAATGCAAGTACCAAATTGATATAAATGTGCATCTACAACTACTCAAGAACAAAGACTAATGCAACTGAAAAATGATGCCAACTACACTAGAAAAACATGAAAGAACCCGATGTAAGGAGTTCTTATGATTGATGAAGATGTGGTAGATTCTTGTGAAAAGAATGGAGTCTCTTTGCCTCTCATGCAACCACCCCTGTTCTAGCATGAACTTCTGATATTAAGTCATGGCAGAAATAATGAAGATCTTTAACAATGTCTTCTTCCAATATATTAAATTCTGCAAGAGATATTCTCTAAAAACCCCTTGAAGATTCTAAAAGAAATGTAAATCTTGTCCAATGAAGCACCAACTAGACCTCTGTACGAAGCCCACAACCAAGCAATGATTTAGTTGGTCTTTCATAGCCTCAAGATTGCATAAACATTGAAGAGATTTCATTCTCCAATGTTGAAGTTGCCCGAAACCCCAGGTCTCAATGCACAACACCCAAAAGAAAAGACAAATGATCATCAATAATGAGTTTTATTTGCTTTTTGAAACCTTTTATATCCTCTCAACTCTTAAATGCCTTTAATTCCCTTTTGAAATCTACTTTAAATTTTTAATAAAACTTTATAATAACTTCATTTGGTGCAAAACAAAATAATATAAAGTATATATATTAATAATCACTTATATCTCCCTTGAAATTGGTACTTTATATTATTCCTCATATGCACTTTATAATTTGACTTTATAATCATTAAATGTCCTTTTGTAATAAAGTCATTAAATGCTCTCACTTTATATTTTGACTTTATGATATTAAATCTCCTTTAACTATAAAGTCAAATGAAGTCAATATAATATTCGATTAAAATAATTAATTATTATTAAAGTAACACTTTAATAATAATTAAATGTCATAACTCCATTAATAACCATTATTTAATGATTCTGACTTCATCACTAGCTAGCTCACTGCTGCCATTGTCAATCTGGATGCCTTACTAAAAATAGTAATGGTCCATCTCTAATATCCATTGACTTACTATAAATAGTAAGTCCCTCAAAACGGAACCAAAAACCTCTAAATATCAATCCTCAGAACAACTAAAAGATCTGGTGAGATAAACACTTACAATGGCCACTTGAAGAGCTCCAAAACTCCAAAACTGGACCCTCTAATCCACCTACGAGGGTCAAAATAATAGGCTAATCCCTCAAACTCCAATGCTCGTGAAAAAGGGGACATTACAAACATTTTGGTAGACTGAGTATAGTTTTATGGTCCACATTGTGGCTCATCACTTCGTTATTGCTTGTGGTTGTAATATGATGTTGGTGGATGTAAATGCTTGATATAACCCATTTCTTATGTTCTCATTTGATCTACTATTGTAGTTGTGATAGTTTGAGTATCAACTTGTACAGTGACAGTGTGATAGTTTGCAGGAATACATTACATTCCTTAACCTCTAGTTGTTTTGGTGGTGTAGCTCAATGATTTTGCTATATTAGTGTTAGTTGATTCTATGTTGTGCATCCACAAGAGTCTTGGTGGTCCACATCATGTTTTGAGTAAGTTTGGTTGGTTTTCTTTAACAGTTCTATCCTTTGGAGCCAACCTAGGCAGTTTTGGTTCATACAGTAGTGTACGAGTTGTAGGAGTTGATTTGGGATGAATAGGAAGGTGTGATGACATGGTGTGATTCTTCACATGTTTTATTCTTCGTTCTGCATTTCCTTGAAGAATTGTTTTTGGGCCGACTGTTTAAATCCTACATGTTACATCTAATTAGACTGACCTAATTTATGTTTCTTTGGTTGTAGATGGTATAAAAAGATGAAATCCATTTGAAGGAAGTAAGATGTGTTGTGTAAGTGAGATGCAAAGTTATGTATGGTGTGTCTTGCAAGTGCAGTTAAGTAGCAATGAAGTCAGTTTCAAATGTGTTATAACAGTGAACTGTAATAGTCATTTCAAAGTATGCGTTTCTCTGTAATTCAACAATATTGATTCATTATATTCAGATTTATTGTATCTTGCCTTGAAGAAGTGATCTTCAGTGTTTGCAAGCCCATTGTATCTTGCCCAAAGGTTGTGCGCCTTAGTTTTACATTTCAAAATTAGGAGCAATGAGCTTCCTTGGATTTAAGCCTAAAACTTGGTAACCTATTTTCATATAGTGGGATAGTTCTCACCATGATTTTTCCCTCATTGGGTTTTCACTATGGTGTTCAAGTGTTATTGCTCTTTTGTTTTTTAGTTCTTTACTTCTGCACATACGGTAATTGGAATGAATGGTAACTAAATGGTTAAACTAGTAAAATATTAATATATGCTAATTCACCCCATCCCTCTTAGCATATAGAAGTGTTCAACAATTTTTTAGCAATATCTTTGAAATCAATAATGATCTTTGCAACCAAGAGATCATGTACATAAAAAATGAAAATGTAGAAGGTTCAATAATGATCTTTGCAATCAATATTACAACTATTTAGCAATGATCTCTACGATCAACACAAGAACTTTTTAGGTTCAACAATGATCTTTATGATCAACATTACAACCATTCGACAATGATCTGTTGTGATAAATGTAACAATAATATCTGCAATTAACGTTATGACTTTTTAGGTTGAACAGTGATCTTTATGATCAATGTTACAAATATTAAACAATGATCTTTAACATGGTATTCTCTGCCATAACACATTCTTTGCATATTGAATGTATATAAAATAACGTGCTCTTCTTTTTCAAAATTTCTGAAGTCAACAGTTGAGGGTTTGGTTCATGGGGATATTAGGTGGGGGAGCCTAAAATGCTCCCCCATGTTGAACACACCCCAATATTGGGAGGGGGGGTGAATCAGTCTTGGTCAAACACTTGAACTTTACACCATAATTCAATATCAACTTAACCTTAATATTATCAACAATAATGAAAGATAAAACAACGAACATGATTTACGTAGAAAATCCAAACAAGGAAAAACCACGGTGAGAGTCAACTCACAATATATGCATAAAAGTACAATATTGTTTACTGGCTTGCTGCCAAGGAAGTACATTTCTCCCTAAAGGACTTGCAAGCTGAGGTGCACTACCCTAGGGAAATATACAAAGGACTTGCAAGCTGAGGTGCACTACCCTAGGGAAATATACAAGGGACTTGCAAGCTGAGACATAATGCCTTAGGGAAAGATACAAAACTTGCAGACGACTCACTATCCTTGAGAAAGGTACATGAATATATGAATCAAGATGAATAATCCTTTAGCAACAATATCTCCAAAAATCTCCAAGTATGAAGTTGTCCTTGAACCTTTGTCTCAAGCAACCAACTCCAAAACAATCACCACACACTTCTTTTGCCTCAACTTCACATCATCGACTTTGCAACTGATTTTATCATGTAAGAAAAACATATGCATTGATTAACATTCTCATCCATCATCAACACTGATTTGATCTTCTATATATGCCATCTTCTTCTTTGCAAGCATCAACTAGGTCAGCCAGAGAAAAGGACAAACATAGGTCCTATCAATTCAGCCACCAAAACATAAATATGGTGAAAGTAGTCCAATAGAAGAGATAGAGAGTACCTAAAAAATATCATATCTTATTTGTAAGTAGTTTAAAAAAATTCACATGCTATCACACATCGTCCAAAGCCAACAACAATGTAATGTGTAGATAATCCATATAGCACATCGCCAGTTAGCCCAAAAATATATCTTCTGGATGAAAAAGTCCAATTTGGATCCTTACACACCAATGTAGGACCCAATAATAATGCAAATCAATCTTCAAGGCAAGTGAAGACACCCAAGGGTTCATCGCAAGCAGAAGAACAAATTTTGTCAATTGAACCTGAGTAGTTACCATGAACCACAATGCACAAGTAACTAGACCTTCTAGCATCATGTGGAGAACACAAGGATGTTCCTTGAACATATAACAACATTCTCAAATCCTTCTTTCTTCTTTCCACATCAAGATCATATTGGTACAACATGATACAAAATACTTTATTCTAGAGAGCTAGAGAGATCAATCATGCACTAAACACCATTATCACCTCTTGCAGACATCACCCACATTTGAAAGTTTAACTAAGACACACCAAAAATGTTATAAACATGTCCTCCAAGATGAAACACTTGGAACATCAATGAGGAGAAATGTATAGCACTTTTTGGACCAATTCCGACAAACAACCAGATTGTCAACAAACTGCAATCACCAATCACATTAGTCACTGTTAGAGTAATCTTTTATTAGCTAATAATTATAATTAAATTATTAGTCTATTATACTCTATGCTTAAGCTAAACTTAGGAATCTTATAATTCTTTAGGGTTTTCTCCTTTAGGGTTTTGAGTATCGTTTTATAAGGATTCTCTCTTTGTATTTTACTAACAACTGTAATTATTGAATTGCATTCTTGTTGCACAATCAATATGACTCTTCTTTTCTGGATATCTGAATTCTGGCCTCCATAGCTTTTTTGCTTCTCTCTTTCTGTGATAGGTTTGCATGCAGGTGATCTTTGGGAGTTGTAGAGTTGATTTTTCCTCAACTCCAATATGGTATCAGAGCTCCAGATCTGCATGCCCTTGTTCTCTTCATGAGAGTTTTTGGGCCTTGTTCTTCAGATCTGAATATTCGGGGGTTTGTGCTGTTGTTTTTTTCCATTTATGGGGGTAGCTAATTTTTGATACATTTTGGTGCCAAAAGGACCTCATAGTTGGATTCATAAGGCTAATTCCACGAACTTTGATATATAATTTGCCTATTTTTGGTGACATGGGCATGATTTTTTATTGGCATGTTTTTCAAGGCACAAAAATCCGTACGGCTGTACCTGCAAATGCGTTAGAAAATTTTTCATATTTTTTTTACCCTTTTTATGCCCTAAAAGAGGTTTTTTTTTGCTTTTGGCCATAACTTGGTCATATGGAGGTTCTTTTTCAAAAACCTTATATAGTCGGAAAGCTCTTTTCGAGCTCTATCCAGATTTGGAGGTTTGAACTTTTGATTTTTCTTTTTTGATGGCATCTTTTTTTTTGTCAAAGCGAGAGGTTCCTTTTTGCACTCTGGGAGATATAACTTGAGCATTCGAACTCCATTTTTCAAAAAATTGATATTGTTGGAAAGCTTGTTTTGTGTACTTTCCAGTCATATGAGTGTTCTTTCCAGATTCTTCTCTAGGTATATTTTATCCAGTTTTTTGCTTTTCAACACTTTGGTGAATATCTTGGATGTTTCAGGTCCTGAGATCTCTTTCTTTGAGTAGGATGTCTCATCTTTGGCTTTCTATTTCCAGTCTTCTGTCTCTTCTTATCATTATAGCATTTTATTTATGTAAACGCACTAAGATAAAGTGCCACCATGCATTGTATACTTGGGATCTTGCACATCTTGTGCCTTATTGTACATGCACTACTTATAAAGTGCCATGGGGGGTTGATGTTTGCCTTTTATTTGCCATCTACCTTTGTCAAGTGAGTGTTCCTTCCACGACATTAACCTCATGATGTGTGTCAAGTGAGTGTTCTTTCCATGACACTATGTACTTTCTCTGCACCTTCGATGTTCTTGGTTCTTCGTCATGTAGTTCTTGTTGGCCATTCTTTTCAGTGTACCTATCCCTCTCCCCTTTTCAACATTATGGGGAGGTTTGTCATGTTGTTCTAATGCTTTCTTGGTTTGATTGATCAACTCTTCAGGCTTTGGTGTTTCATGCCATCTGTATCTTTGACTTCAGTTGTTTGCCTTTGTTTACCACCTAATTCAAGTAGTGTTATTTGAGGACACTCATGCAGATTACACTCTTCTCTACTTGGTCATGTTCTATTTTAGTGGAGGTTTTTCAGATCGACAGTTACTCTTCGATAGTGTTTGCAGCTATTTCATGCTTCAGTGGTGTTCTTCTCTTCTTTTTTGTTCCTATCTTCTGGAACACTCTTGTTTGGAGGCTTCTTAGTCCTTCCCTTGAGCTTTCATCTCTTCTTGGAGACTAGTTTAGTTCCCACAGGGTTTTCTCCCTTTTCTCCACTTTACAAAGATTTTATTGTACTCGGGTACCTCATTAGGCCTAGGTGTCGGGACCCTTTGTTGCTTTCCTGCATTTTTTACACGTTTTTTTAGTCCTTAGTTGTTTTTAAGCTACTCCCTAAGTTCATCTTAAGAGGGGGTGTTAGAGTAATCTTTTATTAGCTAATAATTATTTATTTAATTATTAGTCTATTATACTCTATGCTTAAGCTAAACTTAGGAATCTTATAATTCTTTAGGGTTTTGAGTATCCTTTTATAAGGATTCTCTCTTTGTATTTTAATAACAACTATAATTATTGAATTGCATTTTTGTTGCACAATCAATATGACTCCTCTTTTCTGGATCTCTGAATTTTGGCCTCCATAGCTTTTCTGCTTCTCTCTTTCTATGATAGGTTTGCATGAAGGTGATCTTTGGGTGCTGTAGAGTTGATTTTTCCTCAACTCCAATAGTCACAATGCTAGGGACCTAAATAAGGTAGGAGTGAAATATCTGTAGAGCATAAAAATTATGTTCAAGTCTGCAAGACCATATCATCAAATTTTGAGGAATGCAGAGCACTCTTACAAACAAGTCATCAACATATAATTCTATGCCAACATACTTCAATAAACTTCTAGGGACCAGAATGCCTCGAAAACATCATATTCTCACTCAATACAACATATCCATTCAATTTCCATGTATCTAATCCTCATCTTAATATCTCAAACCAACTAATCCTCATCATGCTGTCTTTGCCAATAAACACATTATTAGCATCATTACCGATATCGATACATCATATCAAGAATAGACATCAGACATCAAGAAGGTGGGTATCCATAGACCATCGGCAACCAATATTCATCTATTATGTATATCAATCTCTTCGTACCAACCATACAAATCATAATTACAACAATTGACAATTAGCTGCCAACAATCCCCTTATACACTAACAATCATGAACATACAACTTAATCATTACTAATTCAACAACTGTAATAGTTATATATCTAACCAATCATTATATCATCAATGAAAACAATAGTCTAAGACAACATAGATTGTGAGACATTGGTTTAACATCAATGACACCAAATATTGCCAACAATCTCCCTCTTTGTCATTGATGGCAACACATATTGATGTATGTATAATGCAATGTTCTCTCCTTCTATATCTACATTCTCTTCCCCTTTCACTAGTATCTAATACATCTAACCCTTAGACAAACATCAATATGCGTTCTCTCCCCCTTTGACATCAAGGACAAAAGGCACATATCATTTTGCACTGTCTTTGATTTAAACTCCCCTTTCAACAACAACTAACCAAATCTCTGATCCCCTTGAGAACAACAATCAACATCAATCTAGGAGACAAAGGATATATCTTGAAATTCTCTCATTGGATAGATCAATCATATGCATCAAGTTGGAAGGAGGGGCAATAACCCCTAACTTTTATCTGAGATACTCAAATGTATATTTTGAGAGTATTGTAGATGTCTAAAATTAATTAAATTAATATTTAATTAATTAAATCCTTTCTACATAATTAATTAATTTAATTATGTTTATCCCATTATTTTAAAAATTAAATAAATTAGATTTGATTAATTTTATCACTATAGTCCAATAATTAATTTATCAATAAATTAATTATTTTGTTATTTTTCTTAAGTCACCTTCACCATTATTTATTTAAAACTCCTATGAACTAATTAATCTCAATTAATTAACCTAACTATGTGATTCCTACAGATCACTTTCTCTAATCTTCATCTAGCTTAATTAATCCTCCCCTAATCATGCTTATCATTATCCCTCAATTTTATATTCCCCCATTCATTATCTCTCCTCATGTCACATCCTCCTAACTTTCCCACTTGCACTCTAATCCTCATTAATCTACCTAATCACTCTTCCTAATCACCTTGATTAGGGATGAGTCAACTCCTTTGCATAAATGGCTTTCCCATCTCACCCTCCAAACCTTAAATGCACCAACTTTGGTCATGTCATAGGATTTCAAATCCTTTTCACATCCCCATGCCCTCTAGATTCCCAAGGAGTTTTTAATTCTTTTTCTACTTTATTCTTCCCACACAATCTATTATTTAGGAATTTTTAATTCCTTTGTCCTCCCCCAAGGAATTTTTAATTCCTTTCTATTCTTCCAATGTTCTTGGGGATCTCTTTACCATGTACTTGAGGAGTGTGGAGACAAGAAATGCCTTTATGGAAAATCTCTTGAATCCCACACCTTCTCCTATCAATCATCTCCCACCTTATTTCAATCTCAACCCTTCATTCCAAATCAATCTTGGCCCTCCATTTTGGTCTCCTCCAGTCTATAAATTAGAGTCTACTCCCCTCATTTCCATATCCATTATCCAAGTTATCTTATGCGGCTAATTTGAGCTCTCAATCCATCAATCATACCCACATTATTGCCTATTTTATGCCACACTTAGCCAAATCCATCCACTTGCATCCTATTTCCAATCAATCCCTTGTCGTGTAGTGGAGATAAATCCACATCCCATCACCTAAAAGAGAAAATCTCTTCAAATTGGAGCAATAGGAAGCATCCACTTCATCACTTGGCTCAATTGTAGGAGGAAGGAAGAGGTATAAAGGGGTGAGCTCACAATAATGGTTCCCACTTTTTTGCCACATTTGACACTGAGATGTACATTTTTAAAATAATCTTCAACTTCCGAGAACTATAACTTTTAAACTATTAAAAATTTGAAGATGATGTAAATTAATGATTTCTAGCATTTTGTTTTTAGATTCTATATACATTTTTTTCAAATTTTTTTGAAGGATTTTTAAAATTTTTTTCCATCTCCTTCGAAAAGTAGTTTTTTACAACAAACTACATTTTTAAAGAGTGATGTGCCTCCCAAAACACATAAATTTTTTTCTATAAATGATAAAAATTCAATTCTTTCGTATTTTGGTTTGTAACATCAATATCCAGGGCTTGCATTTGATTTTATAGTGATATGTTCAATATTTTTCATTTTATAAAGTTTTGAAGTCCGACTAGTCATAATTCAAACATAGGTTTACGTTTGAACACATAACTTGTTCTATATAAATCGAAATTCAATTTTTTTTTTTTTTTAGAAAGAAGACATCAATACCAGGGGCATAGATATTTTTCATAATTTTTTTGAATTAGTTTCTTATTTTTCCCAATGAGTTGAACAGAGAAGTTCATGTTTGGTGAAAAACCAATTTTCCATAAAATTAAAAAAACAAGAACATAATAAATTCAAAATATAACAAAGTTATACTCATTAGAAAGCTTGCTCCGAGTACTACCATCTAATATTTTTGGGTTATCAAGATTAATTCATTCGTGCTTTAAACCAGAGCTCCGAAGTCATTAATTCTTCAGAACTCTGAAATTTTTTGGGAGAAACCTTTAATTTGAGGGTTCAAATGAATAATAGTTCGAGCGAATTGGGTTTGCTCGAACCTTAAGGGGTTCGAGTGAACCCCCATTCTCTCAAACCAATGGGATTGATATTGGCACACACATTTTTGTAACGGTCATGTTCGAGCGAACCCAACCATTTTTAACTATCGGGTTTCGTTCGAACTCTGGCCGACGCATTTTTCATTTTTTTTTTCATTTGTGGAGTCATATAAATGTCCATGATTTTTTTCATTTTTTATCACACAAATGATTAAAATAATTCACATTTTTTGATGAGAGAAGACATTTGAAAATTATTTTGAGGGCAATAATTTGAAGGTTTTTTGTAAAAGCATGGGGAACAAGAAGAGAAGGCAAAATAAGACTTCAAGGAATTATTTTCCCAAAACGGAAGAAAGATATCGAGAACAAAGAAGACAAAGATATCATGATGCAAGTATGTATTTTTAATTTTATTTCTGTTTAATTTAATATGTATTACGTATCAATTAATTAGAACTCAATATTTTTTATCTAATATTTTTAATGAAAATTAATTTAAAAAATCTTAATTAAATTAATTGGAAATAATAGGATTGAATAATTTTGTTTTAATTGGAAAACATAATTAATTTGAGATAATGTACATGTGTATTTGCAAATTTCAAATTCCATCAACTTGCTTGTTGTGTAATTGCATTTTTCTCCTATATAATTAAGTCCATTTATAATAGATAAGACCTATTAAGTCATAAAATTAATAAGACCTATTATGTCATAATTTCTAGGTTCTAAATTATATATATTGAATATTTAATCTACATGTACAAGTAATTTCATGTGATAGGTCCTTTAATATCACATAATATATCTGTCTTAAGGGTAGTTAAGTATATTAATTGTGAAATGTTTTTTCATACATGGTCATATTGATTTTAATAATAAGGCCTATTAGGACTATTACATTGATTATAGGTATTAAATGTGACATAAATTTATAACCTATTAAACATGTTGAATAATTTAGGTGAACTATTTATATTCAACTTCACGTACATGCAAAAACATTTTAGATTAGGAGGTCTATTATGCAATAATAGGTCTTAAATATACACACATGTGACAAATTATAGTCCACCTACATTATGGTCCATAACAAATTAATATGAGGTCACCTAAGTTATCGTATGCATGCATCAAAATATTTGTACTTTTAATTTTCAAAATTGGAATTTCTAATTTATCAAAATTTTATTTTATGTGTTAAATTAGTGCTCAAAATTAGAGATTGAACTTTAATCCTAACCTGAGAACAAATTGAACTTTAAACCTAAACAGGTAATTTAATTAGAGTTATAACAATAAGGTCCTGAAAGTAATTAAATTTAATAAACCAAATTGAACGGGCTAATCTTAACATGTAAAGCTTTAAGCCAAATTCACCCCTATTCTTAAACCTAATTGAATAATCTCTGATTAATTCAAGAACCTTACACAAACTCTTAAATTATGTGCAGAATGGGCAAACGAACCTGTTGAAGAACACAATATAGTTGATGAACATAGGGAGGAGATTGTCCAAGTTGAACCAATGGAGACCTTTGAAGGAGAGGGGTCAGGCTCTTTACCTCCTACCACTGATATGGATGAGCATATTATGGATCTAGCTAAACAGGCGAAGAGAAATATTTCTTATAAAAATTTAGATCATTTACTTGAAATGGATGTGGATGAGTTGAAATGTCTCAGTGAAGAACCTAGACATACTAAAAGGAGGTCAATGAATAAAAGTGGAAAAGAAATAATGTCTCATTTCAACAATCTTGATACTACACTAGAAAAAGCTCAATTGTTATCAATTGTACTTACTCAAAAAGACTTAATAGATCCAATGAAATTGTTGGGTATAGATACAACAAGTCAAAAGAGGAAATCTTCTCAGCTACAAAAATCTATTGTTGATAATGTTAAGAAAGGTTTGGTGAACATTGGTAAAAAATCTCGAAAACTAGATAAGACCATTTCAAGAAGAGTGATGTTGACATCTTTAGTAAATGAAAGATTGCCTCAAAAAAGACAAATCTCTTCACTATCATCTGAGTTTGGTTTTAGTAGAAGGACAATATCTAAATATGTTAAAGGGAGAAAGATTTTGGATGATACTACCTCAGAAGGGAATTGGGCAATTATGTGTAGAGCTCCTCATTCTGATAGAATTGAAGATGTTGTTAGGAACTTTGTGACAAGTTTTTGGAATGATAATACTCATCCTTCATCAAATAGTAGAGATGTTATCAAGCAAAGGATTGGTCCTGATCATTATGATCTCCATGTAAAACATTGGATAGACACAACAAAACATGAATTGTATGTATTGTTTACTAAAATAAACCCTCATATAAAGATTGGACAAACCATGTTTGAACGGTTAAGGCCATATTATGTGAAGTTAAACAAAGTTTTCGAAACTTCTTGTTGTCGTTATCACATCGAATTTGACTTGTACTATTAGGTGTTTCGAAAGATTAGAGAAGATAGTGATGGTTATGAAAATGCTCCTCCTAAACGAACAAGTCAATTCATAGCATCCATCTTATGTGATAAATCAGATGATAATGCAACCGGTCAAATAAATTGCACAAGAGGAATTTGTGGAACATGCAGAGACTTGGCTAAATTGCCTTTGAGAGATGAAGATACTGACACGAGGAAGATGGTAAATTGCAAGAGTTACAAGTACAAAAAATTTGAAACAAAATTTGGAAAGGAATCTACAAGGCTAGATTATGTAGAAGAGGAAATACCTATTGGAACATTTATGGAAAATTTTTGTAAGTTGATAAAACCATACATATGCCATGGTTTTTTTGCCAAGTGGCAAGTAGAACAATTTAAAAGATTAAGAGACACTTTCCCACTTGGAACTATTCTATCTATAGTTGACTTCGCAAAGAATTACTCTTTTGCACATCAAAAAGAGATTCAATTAGAGTATTACTTTTCAAAGCAAATCACTATTTTTCATGCATGTGTGTTATTGACATGCATAGATGAATTTGGATGGTGTTGATAGTACATTTGAAAATCGTGTCATTAAGAAAGAGTACCACTTCTATATCAGTGATGATAAGGAGCATGACACACTTTTTGTACAACATTGCTTTAAGAAGTTTTTTGAATATTTGAAAGATAGAGGCATAACAATAGTTAAACATTTTGTTTGGTCTGATTGATGTGTGACACAATTCAAATCTTCAAGGCCATTTTATGCACTATGTAGATATCATCAAAATGACAAAATACCACATGTTTGGAGTTTTTTTGAGAGTGGTCATGGAAAGGGTGAACATGATGGTGCAGGAGCTTGTATCAAATGTGCTCTAAGAAAGCATCAAATAAAGTACACAGGAGAACGTATAGAAGATGCACATGATGTTGTTGAATGGTGTAAGAAACACTTTGAGCAACCTAATTATCTTGGGGAATCATCATCGAGAACATACAAGTCCATTCCATATAGAGTGTTTTGGGAGATAACCGGTATGTGTTCTCTTTTAGTATTTTATTTAATTTTTTTTAATTTAACAACTTGATCTACATGTACATTCTTAGTTCCTAGTTCAAATGTTCCTAGTTCAAATGTTTCAATTTAACAACTTGGTCTACATGTACATTCTTGTACACATGTACATTTTGCAGATGTGGATAGAAAATCAATGCATGGATGCAAGAGTGTGGAGAGGACAAGATCTTTGCATTGTGTCATGAGTACAGATAATCGCCCATGGACATTATACACTAGGGATTATTCATGTTTTTGTTCTGAATGCATTTTCGAAAACTATGTTGATTGCAAGAACCAAGAGCTTGGATATGTTAGTGAATGGAAAATGGTGCCACTAGATGTTTCTGACACATACGAGGATTCAAGTGAGGATGAAAACTTTGAAGACATTCCTTTGATTTCTGGTGATTACGATCATATTTCAGGATTGATTAAAAAAGGTACATACATGACGTACACATGTAAACATTTCCTTAAAAATGACATATAACTTAGAATTTATTTAACTTGTGTCAAATTGCAGGAGATAATTTTGTAGTCATAGCAGAAGATGGAAATATAGAAGGTGTTAGTTATTATTTATTGTGTTGCACAGAAGAGAGAAAGAAGTTATCAAAATTTGAGATGAGTGATGGAATGTCATTTCCCACAGGTTTGAGTTCTGATTTGAATATGCACATGTACAAATCGCTTACGTGAATTTTTTTAATTTCTCACGTTTCTTATATACATGTACATGCAAGATCAGTTGTAGTGCAAGGGACATATTTCAAACAAGTTAAAATTGTTCAACATGGGATTCATTTCACTGAATACCAAATTGACAACAAGGTATATTAGTATAGTCACTTGGTCATTGTTGTTGGCCTAATTCTTCAAACAGTTCCACGTCGAGGGCGGTCTCAAAAGTGGAGACTAGATAGTGAAGATCATGACAAAATATTAAGTGTTATTGAAGAGCGTTGTGAACCACTTGATGTGGTATGAACTATATATACATTTAGCAATCCAAAGTACACATGTGGTTCAGCCCACATGAATTGAATTTTAATGTACTCAAGATAAATTCTAGATCTCAAGTAACTTGTTTTGAAACTAAAGGATAAATATTTTTTAAGTTTATTTATAAATTATATCAAATTAGGATGTATTTAAATGTGCATGTTTAATTGTATGTAATTGTATTTGTATTTAATTAAAAAATGCATATTTAAATTAGAATGTAATATGTACATTTGTAAAATTGATATTTAATATGGAATTAGGACATTTGCAATTAGGACATGTACATGTTGTGAACTATTTAACTACAATATACATACCTAGAAGCTCACATACCTACAATATACATACCTATGTAATATACATACCATGTGAACTATTCAATACATGACCTATTAAGTTTAGTTTGTTCATTTCATACATACTCTTTTGTTTGAAAATCAAACATGTATAATCATACATACTCTTTTGTTTGAAAATCAAACATGTATTTAAATCTAATCTAATCAAACATGTATAAATCTAATATAATCAAGATAAATTCTAGATCTCAAGTAACTTGTTTTGAAACTAAAGGATAAATATTTTTAAGTTTATTTATACATTATATCAAATTAGGATGTATTTAAATGTGCATTTTTAATCAAGTATGTAATTGTATTTGTATTTAATTAAAAAATGCATATTTAAATTAGAATGTAATATGTACATTTGTAAAATTGATATTTAATATGGAATTAGGACATTTGTAATGAGGACATGTACATGTTGTGAACTATTTAACTACAATATACATACCTAGAAGCTCACATACCTACAATATACATACCTATGTAATATACATACCATGTGAACTATTCAGTACATGACCTATTAAGTTTAGTTTGTTCATTTCATACATACTCTTTTGTTTGAAAATCAAACATGTATAATCATACATACTCTTTTGTTTGAAAATCAAACATGTATTTAAATCTAATCTAATCAAACATGTATAAATCTAATATAATCAAGATAAATTCTAGATCTCAAGTAACTTGTTTTGAAACTAAAGGATAAACATTTTTAAGTTTATTTATACATTATATCAAATTAGGATGTATTTAAATGTGCATGTTTAATCAAGCACATGTAATTGTATTTGTATTTAATTAAAAAATGCATATTTAAATTAGAATGTAATATGTACATTTGTAAAATTGATATTTAATGTGGAATTAGGACATTTGTAATTAGGACATGTACATGTTGTGAACTATTTAACTACAATATACATAGCTAGAAGCTCACATACCTACAATATACATACCTATGTAATATACATACCATGTGAACTATTCAATACATGACCTATTAAGTTTAGTTTGTTCATTTCATACATACTCTTTTGTTTGAAAATCAAACATGTATAATCATACACACTCTTTTGTTTGAAAATCAAACATGTATTTAAATCTAATCTAATCAAACATGTATAAATCTAATATAATCAAACATGTATAATCTGATCAAACACAAACCAGGTATAAAGTATAATCTAGAGTCTAAACTTCGTTGTACATGCATGAAATATACAATCTAATCAAACATGTATTTAAATCTAATCTAATCAAACATCATGTATAAATCTAATATAATCAAACATGTATAAATCTAATATAATCAAACATGTATAAAACTTATAAAGTATAATCTAGAGTCTAAACTCCATGTATAAAGTATAAAGTATAATCTAGAGTCAAACACAAACTAGGTATAAAGTATAATCTAGAGTCTAAACTCCATGCATAAAGTATAAAGTATAATCTAGAGTCAAACACAAACCAGGTATAAAGTATAATCTAGAGTCTAAACTCCATGTACGTGCATGAATATATATAATATGAAAGTATATAAAAAGATAAATGTAAATGAGCTATAAAGTCTGGAGCAAATCAACAGGGATCATGTCGGCTACGAACTGACCGACCATCTAAGGGGGATTCCTGCAAAAGTAGAATTTATTTAAATATTAAATATAATATATCTATCTCTCTAGACGTGCATGTACATCAAATCCAAGTAGAGTTAAATAAAAATTTAAATATAAATTGTAACATGCATGTACATACATACATGTACATATATGTACCAAAAACCATAACTAACCTGTACACTAACATCATCTAAAGAATCTCTCCTACGCACATGCTTAGAGCTCAAGGAAGGAGTGACATGAGCTAACTGTCAATTTAAGGATTAGTCCACAATCAATTTAAATGATCTACAAATTAAAACTTAGAACTCTAGATTATTTATTAAACATGATCTATATATATATAGATTTATCCTACAAATTTGCAACATGTATACATATCTTCTAAAAATTTAAATGCACATGTACATGTACATACCTGTGTATCACCTGGAGTAGGCTGTATAGTCTAATCCTATCCCATGATCATATCAACAATATCACTCGTGCCTGCATATCTCTCTCTAGCTGTACGTATCACTGAGGAGTGCAAGGGGCTAACTAGATGAGTGGGCATCGTGGATGAAGTGTCTGACTGTAGTAGCATGTCCATAAATCCAGTATGGTTCAAATCTCTCAGCTAATCCTCAAATGAGTCCAAACCCTCATCTGTGATATGGACCTGATCAACTCGTATCTCCTCCTCAAATGAATCCAACCGACCCTCATCTATGATATGGAGCTGATCAGCTCATAGCTCCTCCTCTGCAGCAAAAGAGTGATTTGTAGGTGGGTCAGTGCCTGGAGCATGCGTAGAGTGATGAGAATGCTGTGTCTGCCTCGGGGTATGCGTCGATATCGCTGTAGCCTAACCATCTCTGAGAATCTGATCTCTAACATCAGCCAATGGTATCCCAAGTCAAGATGAAATAAAACTATAAGCATGTAGTAGGTCCTCAGCTAAATACTGCGATATCTGTACATGTCTACTACCTCTGACTATAGCTGCTACCTCATCTGGGGAGGGGATGCCAACAGAAATATATCGATCATTTGAATCTGAAGCCCCCCCATGACTAGAAGATGCATGATCTGTGGATGATCGCGAACGTGGTCGACTCATCATATATCTTCCCACCTTGTCAGAAGATATGGTGGCTGTTGCTGATGCAATCTATCCAATCCTATCAATTGATTCTCTTTGAGAAGCAATCACAACGTGATCCGCTATGGGTGCCGTGGCTGGGACTACTACAGGAAATCTCTGGCCAACAAGGTCCCTATGTCTAGGTGGAGCTCTATCATGCCTACGATATGCATCTCTATCAGCAATCCTGCCCCTCCCCTGTCCATAATATCCTGGAATATCAAGGTAGTTTGGTTTCATTTGACAATGAACCTCAACAAATACCTGCTGTGCAAAGTATAATGGAATCTAGTCGTTATTAGGATAATGACCATGGGCAGCTAAGAATCATGGGTAAATCAATGATGCAACCTGTGGGTCGATACATCTGGTAACCTGATATCCCCTCACCTTACTCTTCTCCTGATATTGTGGGAAGCATCTCTCCTTGATGGTCTCCTTCGAGACCACCCCCACCACATCAACAAAAGAATGAGGACCCCTCACCTCACTCCTCAACTGTCTATATATATCCTCTATAACCTCAGGCGAGAATGAGGTATGAGATACTAAGCGGTCCCTCAATGTTTGCAAACTATCAAAAATGGACGTGCACGCACTCTTGTACACGCCATTAGTACGAGGGTCATCTAGTATGGCCCTCAACCTATGCAACTCCCGATCACTGTAATGAAAAATAGTAGCAATGTCAGGCAAGGGGGGATCTTGCTGTGGAGGATCTTGCTATGGTGGCTCCTGATGTGGAGAGGCCTGTGTAGGTGGATCCTGATCAGGAGCCTGCGAAGGTGGATCCTGATCAGGAGCCTGCGAAGGTATATCCTGGGATGCCATCTATCTAGGTACATGTCATAAAGTTAAAATAAATACATAAGCAGAGAGAGAGAGAGAGAGAGAGAGAGAGAGAGAGAGAGAGAGAGAGAGAGAGAGAGAGAGAGAGAGAGAGAGAGAGAGAGAGAGAGAGAGAGATCATTTTCATTTTCAAAAAATACATGTAAAAATTTCAAATATTTCAGTGAGAGAGAGAGAGAACATATATTTCAGATCTAGAGATAACATATATTTCAGAGAGATAGAGAGATCTAACACGTGTACATATTTAAATCTTTGACATACATAAAAAATTCAACAATAGAGAGATCTAACATGTCATATGTTAGGACACTATATTATCCTAAGGGGTATGTCGTTCACACTAGGATTTTATAAGGGGTCATATGTGGTTCTAACCACATATGACCCCTTAGGACACTATATGATCCTAAGGAAAATGTCATATGTACAGTAGGATGTTATAAGAGGTCATATGTGACCTACTAAGGGGTCACTCATGTGTCAATGCATGCGTGACCCCTTAGGACCACATACGACCCCTTAAGACACTATGTGATGAACTAAGGGGTATGTCGTTCACACTAGGATTTTATAAGGGGTCATATGTGGTTCTAACCACATGTGACCCCTTAGGACACTATATGATCCTAAGGAGAATGTCATATGTACAGTAGGATGTTATAAGGGGTCATATGTGACCTACTAAGGGATCTCACATGTGTCAATGCATGCGTGACCCCTTAGGACCACATACGACCCCTTAAGACACTATGTGATGAACTAGGGGGTATGTCATTCACACTAGGATTTTATAAGTGGTCATATGTGGTTCTAACCACATATGATCCCTTAGGACACTATATGATCCTAAGGGGAATGTCATATGTATAGTAGGATGTTATAAGGGGTCATATGTGACCTACTAAGGGGTCACACATGTGTCAATGCATGCGTAACCCCTTAGGACCACATACGACCCCTTAAGACACTATGTGATGAACTAAGGGGTATGTCGTTCACACTAGGATTTTATAAGGGGTCATATGTGGTTCTAACCACATATGACCCCTTAGGACACTATATGATCCTAAGGGGAATGTCATATGTACAGTAGGATGTTATAAGGGGTCATATGTGACCTACTAAGGGGTCACGCATGTGTTAATGCATGCGTGACCCCTTAGGACAATATACGACCCCTTAAGACACTATGTGATGGACTAAGGGGTATGTCATTCACACTAGGATTTTATAAGGGGTCATATGCGGTTCTAAGGGGTCATGCATATGTTATAACACATGCATGACTCCTCAAAACCACATATGACCCCTTAGGACACTATGTGATCCTAAGGGGAATGTCATATGTACAGTAGGATGTTATAAGAGGTCATATGTGACCTACTAAGGGGTCACACATGTGTCAATGCATGCGTGACCCCTTAGGACCACATACGACCCCTTAAGACACTATGTGATGAACAAAGGGGTATGTCGTTCACACTAGGATTTTATAAGGGGTCATATGTGGTTCTAACCACATATGACCCCTTAGGACACTATATGATCCTAAGGGGAATGTCATATGTACAGTAGGATGTTATAAGGGGTCATATGTGACCTACTAAGGGGTCACGCATGTGTCAATGCATGCGTGACCCCTTAGGACCACATATGACCCCTTAAGACACTATGTGATGAACTAAGGGGTATGTCATTCACACTAAGATTTTCTAAGGGGTCATATGTGGTTATAACCACATATGACCCCTTAGGACACTATATGATCCTAAGGGGAATGTCATATGTACAGTAGGATGTTATAAGGGGTCATATGTGACCTACTAAGGGGTCACGCATGTGTCAATGCATGTGTGACCCCTTAGGACCACATACAACCCCTTAAGACACTATGTGATGAACTAAGGGGTATGTTGTTCACACTAGGATTTTATAAGGGGTCATATGTGGTTATAACCACATATGACCCCTTAGGACACTATATGATCCTAAGGGGAATGCCATATGTATAGTAGGATGTTATAAGGGGTCATATGTGACCTACTAAGGGGTCACACATGTGTCAATGCATGTGTGACCCCTTAGGACCACATACGACGCCTTAAGACACTATGTGATGAACTAAGGGGTATGTCATTCACACTAGGATTTTATAAGGGGTCATATGTGGTTCTAACCACATATGACCCCTTAGGACACTATATGATCCTAAGGGGAATGTCATATGTATAGTAGGATGTTATAAGGGGTCATATGTGACCTACTAAGGGGTCACACATGTGTTAATGCATGCATGACCCCTTAGGACAACATACGACCCCTTAAGACACTATGTGATGGACTAAGGGGTATGTCGTTCACACTAGGATTTTATAAGGGGTCATATGCAGTTCTAAGGGGTCATGCATATGTTATAACACATGCATGACCCCTCAGGACCACATATGACCCCTTAGGACACTATGTGATCCTAAGGGGGATGTCATATGTACAGTAGGATGTTATAAGGGGTCCTATGTGACCTACTAAGGGGTCACGCATGTGTTAATGCATGCGTGACCCCTTAGGACCACATACGACCCCTTAAGACACTATGTGATGTACTAAGGGGTATGTCGTTCACACTAGGATTTTATAAAGGGTCATATGAGGTTGTAATGGGTCACACATGTGTTAAGACACTATTTGATGGACTAAGGGGTATGTCGTTCACACTACAATTTTATAAAGGGTCATATGCAGTTCTAAGGGGTCATGCATGTGTTATAACACATGTGTGACCCCTTAGGACCACGTATGACCCCTTAGGACACTAGATGTGATCCTAAAGGGAATGTCATACATGTACACTAGTATGTTATATGTGATCCTCTATGACCTCCTAAGGGAACGTATAGTGTCATCAAGGCATATGTGGTCTTAAGGGGTCATGTTGTGCGTGTAATAGGATGTGAAAATGGGTCACATTGTAGAGGAAATTTATTTTGTCTAATTTGTTTAAATTTGTTATCTAAATTTTCTAATGTTTATTTAAATTAAAATTTATTAATTTTTCTAACGTTTAATTTATTATATTTATGTTTGCAACATTTTTCTAATTTTCTTTTTTTGCTAATGTTTTTCTAAGTTCTGATTTACTACCTTAGTTTTCTATGTTTTTCATAACAATTTTTTAAAATGTTGAAAAAAATATACATCTATACAATTATGTAATTTTAAAAACAAATTGACACATTTCAGTCAAAACATTAAATTATCAAACATTTTTCTAAAATAATGAAAAACAATAAATTATCAAACATTTTTCTAAAATGTTGAAAAACAATAACTATATACAATTATTTAATTAAAAAAATAAATTAACAAACAAATTATTTACAAATTTAATAAAAAAAGACATTATTAAACCAAACAAAGGGTTATTTTGTGCACCTGATATAATAAAGGTCGAAAACTGAAATAGGAAAGATGCTAACTGCTACAGACAAAGCTCGGTGACGTGATGCTGACGACTGGTTCGATCCAACCCCCACCAAACAGAAAAAGACAAATTTGACAATGACCTTTTAACTGTTATTTTCGCTATTTATAAATTTTAAAAAAAACCCTAACCAAAAAGGGTTCGAGTGAATGGGGGGTTCGCTCGAACCCATTAAAATATTAATATTAAAGTGGGTTCGCTCGAACCCAAAAGTTACCCGTGGTTCGAGCGAACCTAGGTCCGCAGTTGGGTTTGCTTGGACTCCTAGGGGTAGTCCGAGCGAACATTGCCATTTCGCTCGAACACCGAGAAAATCAAAGTTCCCACTTTCGCCAAATTCCTTCATTGGCAAAAGTGGGAACCAGCTTTGTGAATTCACCCAAAGGTTTTATTGCATATTTTTATGATTTCTTTGTGTTTTATGTTTATTTCATGCAATTGAACCTGATAACCTTTTTCTTGGCTTCAAGTACCTTAGTGAATATATTTGCATTCTGATCCTTAGTGGGCACATTCTCTAATATGACTTCCTTCTCTGCAACTTTCTCCCTTAGGAAATGATACTAGATAGAAATGTGTTTGAATCTTGAATGCATCACCAAATTCTTTGAAATATTTATGGCACTTGTATTATCACACATAATGGGAATGCTCTCATCATATATCACCTTAACATCTTTCAATGTTTGCTTCATCCACATCACTTGATTGCAACAAGATGTTGCAATAATGTATTCCCTTTGCAGTTGATAAGGAAATTGAATGTTGTTTCTTACTAAACTAGGAGAACAATCTGTCTCCCAAGAAAAATGCACTTCCACTAGTACCTCTTTTGTCATTAACACAACGAACCCAATCAACATTAGTATAAGCTCCCATAGAGAAATCACTATACCATAGACCATAATATGCAATTCCTTTCAAGTATTCAATTATTATTTTGACAACCTTATCATGAGATTGCTTGGGATTATCTTGATATATAGCAACCAAATATATTACATGCATAATATCAGGTCTAGAGGCAGTCAAATACAACAATCCACCAATCATAGACCTATAAAGAGTCTAATCAACTTTAAAAGATTCATCATCCTTGATCAAGTGACAACTAGTAGTCATGGGGTTACTCATTGGTTTAGCATTCTCCATACCAAAATATTTCAACATCTCCTTAATATACTTTGCTTAAGAAATGAAGATTCCATCATTTAACTGAGCAACTTGAAGGCCAAGAAAAAAAGACAATTCACCAATCATTGACATCCCAAATTCATTTTGTATTTCCTCTACAAATCTCTTGCATACCTCATTGTCTCCTCCAAAGATAATGTCAACAACATAAACAACAACTATCAGTAGTTTGTCATTCTTAATCTTGAAATAAAGATTACTATCTTCTATACCTTTCTTGAAATCTTGTTATAGTAGATACTTGTCCAACCTTGCATACCAAACCCTAGGGTCTTTCTTAAGACCATATAAATCCTTTTTCAATCTACACACCATGTCCATTCTACCAACTAAAATCCATCAGGCTATTCTATATAGACTTCTTCTTCTAGTTATCCTTTTAGGAAGATTGAGTAACATCCATTTGATACACTTAAAGTCCCCATGAGTTACGAATGCAAGAAATATTCTGATTGCCTCCATTCTAGCCACAAGAGAAAATGTCTCCTCAAAACAAGTGCCTTCTACTTGAGAATATCCTTTACATGTCAATCCAACTTTGTTCTTTGTCACTTCCCCTTCTTGATTTAGTTTGTTCCAGAACACCCACTTGGTTCCAATACCATTCTTTTCTACAATTCTGGGAACATGTTCCCATGTCTAATTCTTCTTAATTTCATCAATCTCTTCTTTCATAGCTTTCATCCATCCATCATCCTTCGTAGAATTTCAAAAGGTCTTGGGCTCAAACTTTGATAGAAGAAAAATATTTTCTTGTTCACTTGGCTTGGCAAGTTTTCTTCTGGTTTGCACACCTTCATTCTTGTCACCAATAATTTGATCTTCTGAGTGATTCTTTTGGACATACTTTGCTAGAGTCTTAGGGGTCTTTTCTAATTCCTTTTCCTTTGTCTCTTTTTATTCCTCTTATTCATCTCTAGTGAAGGGAAAACCTTCTATTACCCAATCCTAAGGTTCTTCTATGGTCTAATTCCAATTTGTATCTACCCTGACATTTGTGATTTCAACTATCTTCTTGTAAAATTTGTAAGCCTCACTTCTTGTTGAATAGCCAAGGAATATTCCTTCATTAGTCCTTGAATCAAACTTTTTGAGATCTTTTGATGTAGCACTTGCTTCCAAATATTCTGAAGTACCTTTCACCATCTAGTTCTCTTGTCTTGGTTTGTCCAAATAGATCAATATGTATTAGCTCCAAAAGTGTTTTGAAGTAGAATATTCCTTGCTTCTGAATCTTGTCTTTGTTTGCTTATGTTAGAAACTTGAGTTGTGTTGTTGCTTATGTTTTTATTGATGTCAACCTATTTGGTGTTGTAATGATGTCATCGTGTGTAGTGCGGATGTTGTAGATGGTCCATAAGTGACTGTTCAGATGTTGTTGTGTGGTCTAGTGGTGATGTTGTGTAAGTATGAGGCATTTCCAAAAGGTTGGTGTAGTGGAAGTTTCAATATGCAAGAAATACTATTTATATGTAGGAAAGAGTATTTAATGTTTTCTCTAGTTATTGAAATTCATGGCTTGCAATTTTGGATATAATGTTTATGTTTTGTGGATATTTCACTATCATGTTTTTAGGTTCCTAGTTTCTCAATTGATGTAGTTGATTGTGGTAGTTTGTTGATAGTGAGATTGTTTGTCAGGGTTAGTCTAGAGAATGCTCCACATTGCTCCACTATGGTAATTCATGTTTTACGGCTTGATGGAGATGTTTATATGGTTTGTGCAGTGTTCTAGTTGAATTTTCATATGTTGGTTTGATCAACAAGTGAAGTTATGTTGTCTCGTGCTATCAGTTATGTTGGTCTTTAGCTAACATAGGTGGTATATCTCATTTGGATCATGCTCTTTTGGTTTGGATAGGCTTTGGAGGTTGTGTTAGGATATTCATATGGGTCTCAAAGTGGCATGTATAGATCCTCTTTGAGCATTTTGAATTGGGTGGTGTGTTTGGGTTGACTGTTAACATGTTTCATCATTGTTCTACATGTTATTGTTGATGCTAAATTTGGTGGATGCTCTAGTATGTGCAATTTTTTGGAATCAACTTTGGAAGATGCGTTGTGATGTGCTTGGGTCCCCTTTATCTCTTGGAGTGGAACTCATTGTGTATTTTTAGTTAGGGTGGCCAACTTTTTGTAATTAATATTTATTTTGTCTGTGGATAACTTGGTTAAGGGTTTCAATGTATAATCTTGTATACATAGATGCATAGATGTATGCGTTGATGCATATAATGTGTATGGATTGTTGTGAATTGGATGTGAATGATATGCAAGCAACAAAAGTGTGAATTTTAGTTTGTGATGGGATTTGATGATAATATCTTCAGTTCAATAGTATGTGGGGACAGGAAATGAAGTCAATGTTGTTTGCCATGATATGGTTTTCTTGACACAATGGTTCAAGGATAGTTTCATGATTAGGAGATCTTGTTCATTACAATTCATTATTCCTTGTACCTACTGTAAGATATTAAGTCCTTTGGTATCTTGTGCAACTCTATGTATCTTACCTTGAGATTGTGCGTCTCAGTTTTGCAAGTCCTTGTATCTTACCCTAAGGTTGTGTGCCTTAGTTTTGCAAGTCCAATTAGGTGTAGTGTGCTCCTTGGCCTTAAGCCTAATTTTTTTTAATCAATTATTCATATTGTGAGTGTGTTTCTCATCATGGTTTTTCCCTCCTTGGATTTTCCATGTAAATTCTGTATTCTTGTTTTGTTGTGATTTGTGCTTTCATGTTTCATAATTTAAGAGATATGATAATTGTGGTATGTATTTTCAGAAAGTATAAGTTAATTTAAGGTCTAGACTGATTCACGCCAACTCGTAGTCCTATGGTGTGTTAAACAATTGGCATCATAGTGAGGTTCCTTTGTAATAAGCTTAACCACTTGACGAAGATCCAGGATAGCACAAGAAGTTTATTTGAAGGCACTAAGTTTTGGTGGCACAAATTATTCTTCTTGGAAGTCGTAGATGGAATATCATTTGAGTTCTCTACTATTTGGAATATGGGAAATTATCCAGACTAGTTATATTGCTCCACAAGGTGGTCCTACCAAGAATCATGAAAACAATGTTAAGACAAGTAATATACTTGTTTTTGGTTAAGGAACAAATAGGTTTTGAAGGTACTGAAAACCATTTGACCTAGAGAAATTACAAAGAGATGCTTAAAGATATAGCCAACTTAAAAACAACAGCCATGAGACAACAAAAAACAAGCAAAAAGCCAAAAATAGGAAAATGAGCAAAAAAGGAGATCCTAATTTAGATTTTTGAGAGCCTCCGTGGCCTCAAATTCTAGTAGTGTCATGTTGAGGGCAATCATTTTTAATTATTGCATATCTTGATTAGGAGCCTTCTTATTCAAGTTGTCTCTATTCCTTTTGGAAGGACCGCTATTTTGATCCTTTTTCTTCTTAATAAACTCCACATCAATGATCATCCCTTCCTGATGGAGGCCTTCCAGTTTCCCAACCATAGTGTAACCAATAAACATGACAACCACTATGCTGAACAGTGGAGTGTTGAACATAGGAAATCTATTTTTGAGTCTATGCAGAAGATTGTGAGCATAGTTAATGATCTTAAGATAGACTATGATAGTAGAATTTTAAACTTGGAGGAGAAACTAAATAAAGAGTATGATGGAAGATTGAAACAACTAGAAAATAAGTTTCAGAAAGTTAATGATAATCTCATTTCCTTGGTAACTTACAACCACAAAGTTGTGAAGAGTTCAACGAAAAGTAATATACTTGTTAGTAGTTTGAGTGACTCCGAGTTTTTCAAGATCAATGGATGCAAAAGTGCAAAACAAATTTGGGATAAATTGAGCAGTATTTACGAGGGAGATGAGAATACAAGACAAGTCAAATTATAAAATCTAAATCATAGATTTGGGTCACTGAGGATGACCAAAGATGAGAAAATTTAAAGCTACTTGCAACTAACGAATGAGGTTGTCAATGCAATTAGAGTTATTGGTGGAACATTGGAAGACAGTGAAGTTTTAAGAAAAGTGATGACAACATTGCCTAAAAGCTATAAGTCTAGGAAGTTTTCTATTGAAGAAAGTCATGATATGACTAAGTATACCTTGGATCAACTCTATGATGAACTCTTTGCCTTTGAGACTGATGGACTTAGTGAGAGTGCAATGAGAAGAAGGAAGCAACATCAAAGTTACCAAAAAGATTGAAGATGAACCTAAATCAAGCAATTTCAATGACATGGATGAAGTGGAAGTGAAATTTATGAGAAGATTGAAGAAATGATCTGGGAAATACAAAGGTAAATTTTACTTTAAATGCTTTAATTGTGGAAGAATTGGTCATTATACTTCTAGTAGTAATTTCAAGGAGGATAACTATAAGAGGTTAGATGATGATAACTGATGCACTCAAAAGGGAACATTGTCAAAAACAAAGTTCAAATGTTAATAAGTTAGTTTCCAACCAAAAACCAACACAAATGAACTAAAAATCCTTTAAATGCATATCAAGAGAGAATGAAAGCATACAAAGAGAGCATAAACACAATAAAAGAGAAGCAAAAAGACTCCCTATGATGCTCCCCTGATGCTTGGTGGCTCTCCCTTGTTCTTCTCCTGTCCAATATCCAAAGCTATGCTTGAGTGTGGCCCTCAGTTTTTAGCATGAAACCATGGATACCCAATGAAGGATTGAAAGTGGTTGAAGATAAAATGCTAATGTTATGCAAATGCTTAGACTAGTATTGGTATGAGAAATCTCAAGTGAGAGTTCTATTCAACTATAGTAATAGTGCTTAAAAAAATTCTTCCTTCTTGCTTGAGGAATGAGGTTCCTTTTATAGGCAAAATAGTGGATTGGAGGATCAAGATTGACTTGGCTTATGGAGGGCTAGGATTTCATGAGAGAGGAATGATCCTCAATCCATGTTTGCAACTTACACCAATGCAATGGTGACAAGTGGCGACATGAGAGGGCTTGAGAGGAAAGGAAAGAGGCATCAAATGCCTGAGAAGACATGATGGTTACCCTAGGGGGTTTGGTTAGGTTAAGTTAATGGATAAAGTATTTATCTAAAGGATAAAATCTTGTGCAAGGGTTAAAGGGATAACCATGGTAAAAGAAATCAATGCTTGAAGAGACCCATGGGTTAAAAGGATGGTTAAGTTAGAGAGATGGTCTCTAACTAAGGTTCAAAAGGTGAGTTAACCATTAATGGTTATGTAAGAGCCCTACATGCTTTGGAAGACTTTGGAGGTTAACTTGTTGAAGAAATAAAGCCTTTAATGCTTTATGAAGACTTTGCATGTTTTTGAGAAGTGACTCCATCTTAATGAATGTGCAAATGTTTACGAGGGAATTAGGCTAATTGGAATGGATTAGAATATTCTAGAAGAAGGGATTAGTGGGCAAATGGATTTGTAGGAGAATGCAAGTGGGTGAGGATAAATAAACATTTTTTTAATTAAATAATTTTTTAAATTAAAATAGTTGATGCAACTTGCATTTGTAGGAGAATGTAAGTGGATGGTATTTTTAAATAAATATTTGATTTATTTAAATAGGGATTTGGTTAGAGATTTTAAATAAATGTTTAATTTATTTTAATGGGAGAAAAGGGGAATTGAATAAATTTATTAATTTATTTAATAGTTGGACTATAGTTAGTAATTAAATAAATTTATGAAATTTATTTAATTAGATTAGAAGAATAGGCTGAGATGAATTAATTAATTGTAAATTTAATTAATAGAGGAATATTAATGCTTAAGTATTTATTTAATTTGTGGACAAATTTGTGTGTCTACAATAACAAGAGAAAAGCTAATTTTAGGAGAGATGACATAAACAAAAGAATAAAAGATAGAGTTAAGTCTAAAAGGAGTTATCATTCAATTAAGACCTACTCCTCTAAAGACGAAGATGGTAAGGACTCAAATGAAGAATTATTGTTTTTAGCCATAGAATAAAGGTATAGCGAAACATTTGGTACTCTGCATGATGAGAATAACAGTGAAAATTCAATAAATGAGAAGATTGTACTACATGCAAAAGTGGAACATAAAGATTGGATAATTGATTCTAGATTCTCAAATCATATGATAGGTAACAAAAATAAGTTCATAGAATTCAAAAAATATGATGGTGGATCATTAAAGTTTCCTGGTGAGGAGGCAACATCTATCCGTGGTAAAGGAACCATAACTATTGATGATCAACATAAGATTGATGATGTTTATTATGTTAAAGGTTTGATACATAATATTTTTAGTGTGAGTTAGATGTGAATTAAAGACTATAGGTTCATATTTCATGGGTCTGTATGTGAGATAAAAAAGGGAGGTTTCAAAATATTGGCTGCAAAAGGTATAAGAACAAATGGGAATGTCTACTATATGGAGAACATAGAAAGTAGTTGTTTGTTGGCATAAAGAAATGAATGTTGGTTATGACACAAAATGTTTGGACATGTTAACTTTGAGAACATGGTGAAGATCAGTTCAATTCACACTGTGAGAGATTTATCAAAGATAATCAAACCTGTAGATCCCATGTGCAAGGGATGTCAGATGGGAAAATAGACAAAGAATAGATTCACGAACAAGGAATATTTTACTACAAGGCCTTTGGATTTGATTCATATAGACCTATACGGACCTAAAAGAACAAGAAGACTCAATAGTGAAAGGTATTTTATGTTGCTTATTGATGATTATTCTAGAATGACATGGGTTACTTTCTCAAGAGAGAAGTCTAAGGCATTTGATAAGTTTAAAATATTCAAATCTATGATTGAGAATTAAGTAGATGTTAAAATCAAGTGTTTAAGGTTTGACAGAGGAGGGGAATACACATCAAATGAATTTGATAGATTTTGTGAAGAACATGGTATTAGATGGGAATTATCTGCAACTAAGACTCCTCGACAAAATAGAGTTGTTGAGAGAAAGAATATGACATTTTTTGAGATGTCTAGAACTACATATGTTGAAGGATGCTAACGTACCTAATGTGTATTGGAAATAAGTTGTGCATAATGCTTTGTATATTATTAGCTAGGTCCAAGTCAGAGTGAATTATACAAAGACACCTTATGAGCTATGGCATGGAAGAGCACCTACCATCAAGTATTTCAAAATATTTGGAAGTAAGTAATACATAAAAAGAGATAAAGAAGACTTGGGAAATTTTGATGCAAGAATGAAGGAATATTCTTAGGATATTATACAAGAAGCAAAGCTTGTTGAAGTTACAACAAGAGATTGAAGAAGATTTTAGAAAGTATGATTTTGAAAGTGAGTGAAGAATGGAATCATGTTGCACTTGAACCTGAGGTTGATATAGAGGATGCTCCTTTTGTAGTGGAAGAGAAGGAATTTATGAAAGACGAAGAAGAAACAAATGCAGAAGAGAAGGCACGTGAACAAGTACCTAAGACACTTGCAAAGTATGTGTGGAAAATAAGTTAGAAGATAAAATCTTTGGAGACAAAGACAAAGGAGTCTAGACAAGAAGAAGACTTGCTATGACTAGTGAGAAAACAAATTTCTATTTTTTGTCTCAGGTGGAGCCAATTTTTTTTCTAGAAGCTAGAAAAGATGAAGGTTGGATAAAAGCTATGGAAGAGAAACTGAACCAAATTGAAAAGACTTAGACATGGGAATTGGTACCTAGACTAGTGGACAAGAATGTGATAGAAATAAAGTGGGTATTTTGGAATAAGCTAAATGAAGATGGAAAAGTCACAAGGAACAAGGCAAGAGTAGTTTGTGAAGGTTATTCACAAGTTGAAGGTATAAACATTGAAGAGACTTTTGCTCTGGTAGCTAGGACAGAAGCTATAGGAACATTTCTTGTATTTTTGCACAAATTTTTCCAAGGTATATCAAATGGATGTCAAGTCAACATTCTTGAATGGAGAACTTGGAGAAGTGTATATTGAACAACTAGATGGGTTTAAGTTGTCATAAGATTTAGATATGGTCTATAGACTTAAGAAGACACTTTATGGATTCAAGCAAGCCCCTAGGGATTGGTATGCACAAGGGGCTTCATTGGCTAGGCAATATTATATAACATGCATTCATATTGGGGGGTTTAATATCCCAAAAGTGAGGGTACAATATATTGCCTATCAATGAAAATAGGGTTTTTTAAAAATTCGGGCTATGAAAAATACAATATTTGGTGAAAATAGGGGGGCTTTTCATTTGGGTTGTGTATTGGGAGGGGGGTGACAAAAAAGGAGTTTAGGGCAATATTTTTTGAAAATAAGGGGATTCTTTAATATGCCATGAACATACATGCTATAACCCAGGTTCACTAAGTGAAGTCCCCATGTTGGTATGCAAGGTTGGACATATATTTGTTGTAGTAGAATTTCGAGAAAGGTACAACAAATAGTAATCTTTATTTCAAAGTTGAAGGTGATAAACTATTAATAGTTGTTGTGCATATTGATGATATCATTTTTGGAGGTGATGATAGTATTTATAATAGATTTGAGGAAGAAATACAAAAGGAATTTGAAATGTCAATGATTGGTAATTATCATTTTTCCTCGGTCTTCAAGTAATACAATTAGAAGAAAGTATTTTTATTTCTCAGACTAGGTATATTAAGGAGATGTTAAAGATGTTTGGTATGGAGGATTATAAATTAGTTAGAACTCCTATGACTACTAGTTGTAAGCTGAGTAAGGATGTTGGATCTCCAGAAGTTGATCATAAAGAATATAGGTCTATGGTTGGAGGATTGTTATATTTGACTACTTCAAGACTTGATATTTTGCATGTTATTTGTTTGGTTGTTATATATCAAGCTAATCCAAAGCAATCACATGATCAAGCAGTGAAAAGGATATTCAAATATTTGAAAGGGACTCCAAATTTTGGTTTGTGGCACAAGAAGAATGATGATTTTTCTTTTAAGGCACACACATATGTTGATTGGGCTAGATGTGCTGATGATAGAAGAACTACAAGTGGTGATACATTTTTCTTGGGAGACAAATTGGTCTCTTCGTTAAGCTAAAAACAAGATTTAGTGTCATATTTACTATATAGGCATAATATATTGCAACAACATCTTGTTGCACTTAGGTCATGTGGATGGAGGAAACTCTCAGAGATATCAAGGTGATGTATGAGGGTGAAATCACAATACTAGTTCCCACTTTTTGGTACATCCTGATTTTTGCTGAAATCATACATTTTTTAGAAAATATAATGATTTAAGCTTTAAGAGGTCCCATTTAAAGTAATTAATTGAAGAGAGTTAGATCAAAATTTACTGGATAAGCCCTCTCTACTTCTAAATCATACTTGCAATGGAGTCTCCTTTGCATCTATTAAATGCTGATAAAAAACCAATTTTACATTAGCTTTAGGCAGATCAAATGCATTCATTTAGAAGTTTTGTTTTTTAAAGTATTTTGTCTTTATTATAAGCTTTCCAAATAGTATAATTTTTAATATATTTAATTTCATTAATATATTTGGTTTTATTTTTTTATGAATGTAGGTTTTTCACCGAACATAAACTTCTTTGTTTGATGCATTGGAAAAAATAGTAAACTAATTCAGAGAAATTAAAAAAAAAATAAATGCCCTAGGTATTGATGTCTTCTTTCTAACAAAAAAAATAAAATTGAATTGTGATATATATAGAACAAGTTATGTGTTCAAACGTACACCTATATCTAAATTATAATTAGCCGGACTTCAAAACTAAATAAAATGAAAAATATTCAACATATCACTATCAAATCAGCTGCATGCCTTGGGCATTGATATTACAAACCAAAATGCAAAAGAATTAAGTTTTTATCATATAGAGAAAAAAAATTATGCATTTCAGGATGCACATCACTCTTAAAAAATGTTGTTTGCTGTAAAAAACTACTTTTCGAGGGAGATGGAAAAATCAATAAAAATTTATTCAAAAAAAATTGAAAAAAAAAAAATTTAGAATCTAAAAAAATGATGTTACAAATCACTATATTACATCATCTTCAAATTATTAACGGTTTAAAAGTTATACGTGTTGAAAAGTGAAGGTTTTTTTTCAAAATGTTTATCTAAGTGTCAAAGTTGGTCAAAAAGTGGGAACCAGTATTGTGAGTTCACCCATGACAAGGAAATTCCTATTATGTGTGACAATACAAGTACAATTTAAAATTTCAAAGAATATGGTAATGTATCCAAGGACTAATCACATTTCTATTTGATATAATTTCTTAAGGGATTAGGTTGCAGAGAAGGAAGATAGATTGGAGTATGTGCCTACAAAGGTTCAGATTTCACAAACATCTTTACCAAGGTACCGGTGAAGGATACCTTTGAGTATCTCCAACAAAAGTTAGGGGTAATTTCTCCCGCTTCTTAAAACTAGATGCATAGAAGTGGTGCATCTATTTAGGGGGAGTCTGAAAGTTTTTCTTTTTGCTCTTGGATTTATGTGGTGGTTGCTCTCAGGGGGAGTAGTGTGTGTTGTAATTATCAAAGTTTTACTTGGAAGGGGGAGAGAGAGATATTGTTGGTAGTTTTTGTACCCTTTATCCTTGATGTCAAAATAGGAGAGAGTTACAATAAGTGTGGGAGAGAGAGATACTGTTGGAAAGAGTCTATTGTTTATTGGTGGTACAAGTGTTGCCATCAATGACAGAAGGGGAGAATGTTGGAAACTTGAGTTGTGTTGTTTCTTATATTATCATTGATGTCAACCTATCTGATGTTGTCATTGATGTTATTGTTTGTAGTGAGTGTTCAAATGTTGTTGTATGGTCTAGTGGTGATGTTGAGTAAGTATGAGGTGTTTATGGAAGGTTGGTATAGTGAAAGTTTCAATATGCAAGAAACAATATTTATTTGTAGGAAATAGTATTTAATAGTTTCTCTAGTTCTTGATGTTCATGGGCTGCAGTTCTGGATATAATGTCTATGTTTTGTTAATGTTGCACTATCATGCTTTTCAGGTTCTTTGTTTTTTAATTGATGTAGTTGATTGTGGCAGTTTGCTGATAGTGAAAGGTTGTCTTTAATAATTGGTCTGAAGAATGCTCTGGATTGTTCTACTGTGGTGATTCATGTGTTGCATTTTGGTGGATATGTTTATATGCTTTGTGTAGTGTTCCAATTTAGTTTTTAGATTTTATCTTGATCATCAAGTGAAGTTATGTTATTCTATGTTGTTAACTATGTTGGTATCTGGCTGACTCAGGTGATGTATCTTATTTGGATTATACTCTTTTGGTCTGGATATGCTTTGGATGTTGTGTTAGGATGTTCATATGGGTCTCATAGTGGCATTTGTAGACCCACTTTAAACATTTTGCTTTGGGTGGTGCATTTGGGATGACTAGTTAATGTGTTTTATTGTTGTTCTACACGTTACTATTGATGCCGACTTTGGTTGATGTTCTAGCCTATGTAGTTTGTTGGAATTTACTTCAGAAGATGCGTTGTGATGTGTTTGGGTCCCCTCTATCTCTTAGAGTGGACCGCATTATGTAGTTTTGGTTCGAGTTACCAACTTTTTGTAATTCATGTTTATTTTGTTTGTGGTCGACAGGTTTCAATGTATAATCTTGTAAAAATAGATATGTGGATGTATGAGTTGATGTATGGAATGTGTATGGATTGTTGTGAATAGGATGGGAATGATATGCAAGCAACAAAAGTGCAAATTTCAACTTGTGATGAGCTTTGATGATCATATCTTTAGTGCAACAAGATGTTGGGATAGTGAATGAAGTTAGTGATGTTTACCATGATATGGTTCACTTGACATATGGTTTGTGGACACTTTGATAACCAAGAGATCTTTTTCATTATAGTTCATTATTCCTTGTACCTGACAAAAGATAGTGATTCCTTTGGTAGCCTGTGCAACTCTTTGTATCTTATCTCGAGATTGCACATCTCAGTTCTGTAAGTCCTTTGTATCTTGCCTAAGGTTGTGTGCCTTAGTTTTGCAAGTAAAATCAAGTTCAGTGTGCTCCTTGGCCTTGAGCCTAAAAAAATGTAATCAACTATTCATATTGTAAGTGTGTTTCTCACCATGTTTTTCCCTCCTTGGGTTTTCCATGTAAATTTGGTGTTCTTGCTATGTTGTGCTTTGTTCTTTCATGTTTCATAATTGCAAAAATATGATAATTGTGGTATGAAGTTTGAAATAGTATAAGTAAGTTAGTTTAAGGTCCAGACTGATTCACCCCCCAGTCCTGTGGTGTGGTCAACAACTTCTCCATTTGACATTCCTTGCATAGTGGATTGGTATTCTTGATGATTTTGGGCATATCTCTTACCGCTTGTGTAGAGCTGATCTTCATCATGTTGTCAAAGTTGATGTGTCCCATCTGTTTGTGCCTAAGACAACATTAATTGCTCTAGGCTATCAGTTTGTTTCCTCCTTTGGCTTTCTTTAGATAGATATTTACATCGGTCCTTGTATCTTTTGCAATTAGTCTCCTTGTGTTTCCTTTTTTGATTTTACATCCATTCTAATGAAATGTAAGCTTGTATCCTTTGTTGCACATTTGACTGACACCGAGAACATTATGTATCAATACTTTAACATAGAGAACATCCTCTGTCATGTTCTTTCCATCAATGGTTATGGTTCCTTTACCAAAAATCTAAGTAGCCTCTTCATCACCAAACTTAATTGATCCACCATTCTATTTTTGAAGATTAATGAACTTTCTTCTATCTCCAGTCATGTGATTAGAGCAACCACTATCACTCACCTATGCATTTGGTTCTTCTTTTGCATGAAGGGCTGTCCATAAAATCAATGATCTCTCACTATTTTTATTGTTAGATAGAGTATGGGACTCTTCACATTTACCAACATTATTAACTTTTGTAGCCATGAACAAATGATTCACATTTACCAACATTATTAACTTTGGTAGCCATGGACAATGTCTCATCATTTGAATCATTACATTCTTCTTGTTTAGACGAATAGCTAATTTCCTTGGAATACAAAATTCTTTCAGGTTGTCATCCCCCCTTCTATTGTTATCTTCTTTAAAAAATATTTAGACGCATAGTGACCAATTATTCCACAATTAATGAATTTGAAGGGTAACTTTCCTTTATATTTGTTGGTGCCTTTCTTCAATCTTCTTAACAAGTTTGATTTTGTATTTTTAAATTCCTCATTAGATCAACATTTTCTTCCACTCTCTTATTGGCTCTTAATGCATCTTCCTTTTTGGGATTATCTAGTTCAAATTCTCTCATTTCAAAAGCAAAAAATGCACCATAGAGTTGATCCATTGTGTAAGTGTCTAGATCCTTACTTTCCTCAATAGCAAACACCTTGGGAGTATAGGATTTAGAGAGAGTTATGATAAATTTCTTCATCGCTTCATCTTCCTCTAAGTTACCATAAATTCCTCTAATTCCACTTACCACTTTAGTTTCCTGGTGTATGTAGCTATCGATACTTTCCTCTTTTGACATCCTTAGATTTTCAAAATTTATTTTGAGTTTTTTCAACTTGACTTGCTTTATCTTCTTATCTCCTTCATATATGATATTGATTTTCTCCCAAACGTCCTTGGTAGAGTTGTAATTCATCACCTTCAATAGTTTTTTATCAAACAAACCACTTATTATTGCATTCCTTGCCTTTCCATTGTTCTCATGCATTATGATCTCATTTGAAGTAGTCAGAGGAATAGAAGGAGAAATATAAGCATCTACAACAGAGTTCTAGATACCAAATCCCATTATACCATCAAACTTGGGAATCTTGTAAGATACATCTTGTGTGATCTTAGACCTTCCTCAAGTGGTTAAGCTTCTTTTAGAGGAACTTATCTCTGATACCAATTGTTGAACACATGCCAATATTGAGAGTGGGGGAATTAGCCTTGGTCAAACACTTGAACTTTATACCACAATTCAATGTCAACTTAACCTTAATCTTAACAACAGTAATGAAAGATCAAAAAGTGAATACCATCCACAAGAGAACACCAGATTTATGTGAAAAACACAAACAAGGAAAAAAAACAGTGAGAGTCAACTCACAATAAATGCATAAGTTCACATTATTGTTTTAGGCTCACCGCCAAGGAAGCACATTGCTCCCTAAAGGACTTGCAGGCTAAGCTGCACTACCCTAACACAAGATACAAGGGACTTGCAGAATAACATGCACTGCCTTAGAGAAAGATACAAAACTTGCAAAGGAGATTCACTATCTTTGAGAAATGTACATGAATATATGAATCAAGATGAATAGGCCATCAACAATATTGCCTCTAGCAATCTCCAAGTATGAAGTTGTCCTTGAATCTCTATCTCAAGCAACCAAGTCCAAAAAAATCACCACACACTTCTTCTGCCTCAACTTCACATCACCGACTCTTCTGCCTCAACTTCACATCACCGACTCTACAAATAATATTATCCTGTAAGCACAACATACATATTGATTCACATACTCATCAAGTCCATCAACACCGATTTGATCTTCTATATATACCATGTCTTCTTCTTTGAAAGCATCAACTAGTTCGGCCAGAGCAAAGGAAAAACATAGGTCTTATGAATTAGGCCACCAAAACATAAATGTGGTGAAAGCGGTCCAATTGAAGTGTGATAGAGAGGACCTCAAAGCATAATATCACTTATTTCTAAGTAGTTTAAAACAATTCATATGCCATCACACATCCTGCAAAGTTAGCAACAAGGTAACATGTAGATAATCCATATAGCACATCACTAGTCGACCCAAAAACATATGTTTCCCAATGCAAATCCTCACATGCCAATGTAGGACCCAAAAAATAATTCAAATCAATCTTGAAGGCAAGTGGAGAAACCCAAGCATTTATCACAAACATAAGAACAACTTCTGTCGACTCAACCAAAGTAGTTACCACGAAGCACAATGCGCGAGAAACAAAACCTTCTAACATCATGCAAAGCACACAAGGACATTCCTTGAGCATCCAACAACATTATCAAATCCTTCTTTCTTCTTTTCACATCAAGATCATACTAACACAACATAATTGATACAAAACACTTCATTCTAGAGATCTAGAGAAACAAGTCATGCACAAAACACCATTATTACCTCTTGCAGACATCATCAACATTTGAAATTTGAATTGGCACACAACACAAAAATTATAAACATGTCCTCCAAGCCGCAACACCTGAAACATCAATGCAAAGAAATGCAGAGCATTTTCCAGATCGATTTTGACAAATAGCCAGATTGTTAGCAAATTACAATCACCAAGCACATCAACTGCAACACTAGGGACTTGAAAAGATAGGAGTGCAATGCCAACAAAGCATAAAATTATTTTTAAGTCTTCAAGACCATATCATCAAGTGCAAAGGAATGCAGAGCATTATTCCAGACAGTCATCAACATATTTTTGGGCCAACATACTTCAAAAAACTTCTAGGGAGTAAAATGTCTTGAAAAAATAATCTTCTCACTTAGCACAACATCTCCATTCTATTTCCATGCATCTAATCCTCATATTAATATCTCAAACCATCTAATCCTCATCATGCTATCTTTGATATTGGACACATTGTCAACATCATTAACTGTATCAACACATAATATTAAGTCTAGACATTAGACACCAATAAGGTGGACATCCACATACCATGTACAACCAATATTTATTTTTTCTCTATATCAATCTCTTCATAATAGTCATACAAGTCATAATGTCAACAACTAACAATCAACTACCAACAATCTCCTCATACATTGACAATCATGAACATACAAATTCAGCATTACTACTTGTACAACAACAACAATTTTCTATTGAACCAATTACCATATCATTGATGACAACAACAATTAAAGACAACATGTATTGTTAGACATCAGGTTTGACATCAATGAAAACACATATTGTGAACACCCCATCCATTTCTACTATTTTTGAGGTAGTAAAAAATGGAGCTTGTGGGAACTCTACATCTTCCTCTTTTGTTGATATTGGTTGGGACCCTAAGAAGGCTCTAACGTCTCTGCCTTATTGCATTGAATCTTTCTTGAACTGATATGGCACAATTAGCTAATGTGGCATGATGGTGTTCTCAAGATTCTCTCCTATGCAATGTAAACTCTCTTGTTTGCAAAAAAAGGTAGCCTAAAATGATAGTCACACTGTCATTTTGGGCATAAATACTTTTTTCTAAGAAACAATAAAAAATAACTTCAAGTGAAGGTCACCTTTGCTTATTTAGACATTTTTTATTTGAAAATAAAAATTAAACTAAGACCTTTGTTTGAAGGTGACGCGTGAAACACCTTCGAACAAAGGTTCTCACATCGAAGACTTTTGAAGGAAGGCCCTTTCAAGACCTTTGTTTGAAGGTGATGAATGAAACACCTTTGGACAAAGGTTTTCACATTGAAGACCTTTGAACGAAGGACCTTTCAAGACATTTGTTCAAAGGAAAATTTTTAAATGAAGGTCAATGCAAAATTCCTTCCCCCTTCCACCCTCTTGCGATTTTTTGGTGTCCCAAGTTTGGGAACCATTATTATTAGATGACCCTTTGCGTAGTTGTTATTGTATTTTATAATTCAAATAAAAAAACTTTTGGACCCCTTGGTGACAAAGTGAAATGGGGGCAAGCCCCCCCACACCTCCCTATTAGGAACTATGATCCAGAAATAGTTAAAACAAAACCTTCAAATTGGGAAGATAATTAAGCTCCATTACCAATAGGAAGAGTGATAGTGAGGAAGATAGAGATAGAGATGGAGATGGAGATGGAGATGGAGATGAGGTAGAAAGAAAGGCCCAAGAGATAAAGAGAGAGAGACACATAAAGATATGTAAGAGATAAATATATAGAGAGGGAGATAGAGGGAGAGAATGAGAGAAGGATATAGAGAGGAATACATAGAGAGATATAGGAAAAGGGGGAGAGAGAGGGAGTGAGAGGTATATAGATATAGAGGGCAAGATAAATTGAAGGATAGATAGAGATATAAAGAGATAGATAAAGAAAGATGAGATGAGAAAGAGAGAGAGATAGAGATACAAATGGGAAGAGAGAGATAAGTAGAGAGAGATATAGAAAGAGAAAGAGAGAGAGGTAAATATAGAGAGTAGGACTTAGAGAGAGAGAGGGAGGGAGAGAGGTGGGGAGATAGAGAGAGGGGGAGATAAAGTTAGAGAAAGGGAGAGAAATATATAGGGATAGGAGAGAGAAAGATGGAGACTTGTATGTTTGCTTATTAGAAACATGAGTGCATTTTAAGGTGAATGCACTATAATGTGCTCATATTTGCAGTTTCTTTGGGTATTGCCAACCCTTGGGTTTGGATTTTACTTCGACATCCAACCCAAAGTACATTGGACTTACATGTCAACATCTAAAGGAATGGATTTTTTTATTTAATTTTAAAAAATGACAAAATCTCAAGCATGCCTTCTATCAAGTTTGCATGTCTTTAGGCATGCTTTTTTTTTTGTTTAAATTTTAGCTTTCTAACTATGTAATTTTTTCTATATTTCAAATATGTTAAGGCTTTGATCTTTAATCTGTTTTGCTATTGTCTTTTTTTGTCAAAAGCTTTTGTATAATATTTTTGGTTTAATTTTTTTAACTGTTCATCAAAATTTGAAATATTTATATTTTTAGAATCTAGGCTCTACTCTATACACATTAAAAATAATAATTATTGATTAGTTTCCATACAATAAGGGAGAGTACACTCAACTTTTTATTTTTCAAGATGTGTCCACTTTGAAAATTAGTAAAAAATATATACATTCATTTTAAAACTAGAAAAATAAATTAGATATAAGCTCCATGGTGTTAGATAATTTTTCATTGAGACAATTTTTAAAATACTAAAAGAAGTTAATATTTTAGGGGGAACACATGAGACACTATGTTATATTTTTTTTGATAAAAATAGAAGTACTTTGCGTGCTCCCCTTATTAGAATTCTTTAGTTTTCATGATTTTCAAAATAGATTAATTGTTTAGAAAGTAAATCGAGAGCACTAGGAATCTTGTTCTTGTCGCCCCTTTACATTTTGAGCATAATTATCTTTATATTGTCATCTAAGATTATTTTTTCTTGATTTCAAAAGAAAGTGGTCACTTAAACTCCCATTTAATACCCCATTTCTATTCACTTACCATTAGTCAAAGGCTAAAATTTATGTGTCCATGTATATAGTAAATAAAATAATTGTAAAATGAATTTGATAGGGAAATGAAATTCATATGAAATTGTTGCTAGCAAGGAGATCGAAGTCTAGGAACAGAAATGGTGAATGTTGGTTTTGTGGCAAAGTTGGTCATGTGAAGAAGGATTGTAGAAACTTCAAAAGGGCACAAGAGAGGGTGTGGGACAACGAAGCAAATACAGTCTATGATAAAGACTATAGTATACTAATCCTTTCAACAACTGACACTACTCCGGATTCATGGGTGCTTGATTCCGGTGCATCCTATCATGCTACCTCATATCTTGAAGCATTCATTAACTACCATGAAGGTCATTTTGGCAATGTTTTCTTAGGAGATAACAAATCTTGTGAAATTACATGCAAAGGGGATGTATTGTTGCCATTAGAAGGTGGTAAGTAGAAGTTATCCAATTGTGAGACAACTTTGTTAGGCAAAGCTTTGATGAGGAGATTTGGTTTATAAATTCCTTCATCCCCTCTTCTCAGTCATAACTTTTGCCTTTAATAAGGAAAACAAAAAAATGTTTAGGTTAGGAAGAATTATAGGGACCCATTAGTACTCCCTTTAAAATTAAAGTTGACACATAAAAATATGAATTCAGCCAAAAGAAACAAGGAGTGGTTGAGTTAAATAATAAGGATTTGTTGTTAAATATCAAAGCTCCTTGAAGAGTTTTTGCTTCAAATTTTCTTGAGCTATTGGTTCTTCAATTATTTTGGGCAATTAGCTCTATTTTTTTTCCCTTTCTTTGTTGGTGAGGTAGTTCTAGATTTTATTGTATTTTTTTTTTTTTTTTTTCCGTATTTTATGTTATTGTTTGAGTGTGTAGTGTGTTCTCTCTTCATCTTTGTAGAAGAGAGACCATTTCAAAGTCTCTCTTTCCAATTCACAATTCTAATAAAAACTATTTATTCATAATTAAAAATAATTTTAAAATAAATTAACTCTTAAATAAATAAAATAATTTTAATATTTTAAAATATTTTAAAAATATAATTACAACTATTAAATTATTTTATTATTATTATTTTTTGTTGATATTGACATGACGTGATGGTTAAGTTGTAGTGTTGTTGTTCTTGTCATCAAGATTCAAACCCCACTAAAGTGCTATTATTGAATGTTCAAATGGAAATGAGCTCACAAACGATCTCTATTTGTGACTTCTCCAATAAAAAATGTTTACCCAAAAATAAAATAAAATTTGATAATTAAAAAATTGTATAATTGTTAAATTAATAAAATTATGAAAAAAATGATTAATATGTAAATTCCCACGACATGTTTCTCATGTGACAGCTTTGGAACATACAACACCCAAACCACACTATAGATTAAAATGCACCTTTGACAAGCACCCATCAACATGTCCATAACATGAGGAGTAAGATTATCTCAAGATGAAAAAATATTATACCTAAAAATTAATGACTGACAATTAAATGAAATTACATGTGAGAATGTAATTTCAAAATTATATATATAGAAGTTTGAATGCCATTGATTGTTAAAAAAATTAAGCAGTATTTGCTAGGTTAGTTACTAGTCTCACGTGGTGGTTGTTGGTTTTGTTGGCCATTTTCATTCATAGTTTTAGTCAAACGTTAAATTACATGTGAGAATGTAGTTTCAAAATTATATATATAGAAGTTTGAATGCCAGTTGATTGTTACAAAATTAAGCATTATTTGCTAGGTTAGTTACTAGTCTCACGTGGTGGTTGTTGGTTTTGTTGGTTTTGTTGTACAAGGTTTTTGGGCCGGGCCATTTTCATTCATAGTTTTAATCAAACGTTAAATTACATGTGAGAATGTAGTTTCAAAATTCTATATGTAGAAGTTTGAATGCGAGTTGATTGTTAAAAAATTAAGCATTATTTTCAAAACAATGGGTTAGTTATAAAAGTTTAAACAACAAAATATTTATAATTAAAAAATAAAAGTATTTGAGAATGATGCACTTAGTAATAACAAATTTAGGCAATTGTTTTAGGTTACTCATTATTTAATTGATTAATTTTTATTAGTGGTAAGCTTCAACAATTAAAAATTGTCTTGTTGTTTATGTTTTATCTTGATGTACAAGGTTTCTGGACCCTTTCCAAACCTTCTTCAAATTCATAACTCCGCATTTATCTACTTAAAAACAACAAACTATTTGCCATTAAAAATAACATAATCATTTCAAAGAAAAATTATGTTGATTGATCCTTTGATAGTTAACACTCGATTTCTTAAAATTTGAAAAATAAAATAATATAACTGAAATAACAAGGTGATCCTTTCCAAACCCTCTTCGGATTCATAGCTCCGCGTTTATCTACTAAAAAGCAACAAAATATTTGTCATTGAAAATAACATAATTATTTTAAAGAAGAATAAATTGACTTCTTGAAATTTGAAAAATAAAATAATATAACTAAAAATAACAATTATAAATCCTTCAATAGTTGGCAAGTTGCTTTTCAATAATAATTGAAACCAAAAAAAATAAAATTAAAAACTTATTAAACTAGTGGCAGTGAACAAATCAACTCCTAAAAGTTTGAACATAAACTATTTTGTAAGTAACATGTAGTATTATAGCTTCTATGTTTTCAATATATTTCTATAAATCCTACTCAATTTCCATCTAAAGAACATACAAGGAGTTGAATCAAAGTGGAAGCCATCTGAGAACTTGGTTCTTACAGCAACAGGCCTGTGCAAGTTAACAGAACTGTTAATATATTTCTTCTTTTAGAAATAAGAGTTCCAATATTTGCTTTTGAAGTTTAAGGAGATATACTGGTAATGGAGGCATATCCCTATGGTTTCAGCCCATTAAGTTCAGCAATAAGTTTATTCCTTATTAAATTGTCTTTAGACGTCAGCATTAAGCTGTTTTGAAATGATGATTTGTTGTATTTCAAAATTTCTGTTTCTAGATTTGATTTTGAGGGTTTTTACATCAATGCAATTAGAATATTAGAGTACATAAAGAGAAAGAGAAATGTTAGGTGGCTAGATTAGAAGCTTATGTTTTTTACAATGTTAGTTTTTTTTTTTCTTCCTAATGATGCTACAATGCTTAACTAAAGTCTTACTGATTCTTAGTAACCAGTACTTGAAAGAATTTAGAATCTAAACTGTCTCTTTTTCCTCAATCCACACATGCAAGCTGCACACAGATAGAATAGAGAATCTCTCCTGTTCCCTTCATAAAATGTTTCTGCACTTATTGATGCTTTTTTGCTTATCATCATCATTACAATAATAAGTAGAATAGTATAGGCAGTGGGATTCTGCAATTACATTCAATTAAAGGGCCTGTCAACTTGTGGTTGCAGCATCCCTCCAGTAGATTTTGATTTTGTGGGATTGACAGGGGGAACCCACATTATCTTGTCTCATTGATCTCTCTTTCAAATTATCTTATCCTGCTCTGTTTTTTCTTATACTTCAAGATATGCTAGATAAAATTATCCTTTTTATTTTTAAGGATTTGGATTGTCATTCTTCTTTTACAGTCTAACACTGCATTGTTGAACATGGATTTTCATGTGTCAACTATAGTTATCAAGGATCAATAATCTCTCTTTCAAATTATCCTATCCTTCTCTGTTTCTCTTATACTTCAAGATCTGCTAGATAAAATTATCTTTTTTATTTTTAAAGATTTGGATTGTCATTCTTCTTTTACAGTCTAATACTTCATTGTTGCTTCTAACATGGATTTTCATGTGTCAACTATAGTTATCAAGGAATTGTAGCTTCCAAAACTTGGGGAGCTCCAACCTGTTTAGTCCAGTTGTGGCCATGGCTTCTTTCTCAGCGGTCATATTTGTTTGCACACTAGTGTTTTTGGGGATTGCTGAAGCAGGATATGACTATAGAGAGGCATTAAGTAAGAACATACTTTTCTATGAAGCTCAGAGGTCAGGGAAGCTTCCTCCCACTCAGAGGGTTACTTGGAGAGCAGATTCTGGACTCAGTGATGGAATTGCCAATGGGGTCTGTAATTGCAACCAAACTTAGTTTGTTCACTCTCTGATTGATTTTTTGGCTATAAGTATCATAGATGAGAGTTTTTTATTTTATTTTATTCGAGTTTAAGTGATCTGATATTGCAATGAGTCTGATGAATAGATCCTAACTTTATTTTTGGGGTGATGACAACCAATTACTATATTGTGGGCAGATAAATTTAATTGGTGGATATTATGATGCCGGAGACAATGTAAAGTTTGGTCTTCCAATGGCATATACTGTCACCATGCTATCCTGGAGTGTGATTGAGTATAGAAACCAATTGCAAGATAGTGAAGAGCTGGACAATGCCTTAGAAGCCATCAAATGGGGGACTGATTACCTATTAAAAGCTCATCCTGAACCAAATGTACTATATGGGCAGGTAAGTTTCAATTCATTCAGTTATATGGTACATTGATCTGACACAGACACAGTACTAAAATACTAAACTGGATTTATTAACTCCGGTCTTAGGTGGGTGATGGCACTTCAGACCATTACTGTTGGCAGAGACCAGAGGATATGACAACTTCCAGAAATGCATATAAGATTGATAGTACCAATCCTGGATCAGATCTCGCAGGAGAAACCGCTGCTGCAATGGCTGCTGCTTCTATGGCCTTTATGGACTCCAATTCTACTTATTCTTGGGATCTTCTCAGGCATGCCAAACAGGTTTGATAGCACTTCAACAAATACAAAATTGTCACCCTGATAAAATTATCCTGTTTCATGTTGTCTGTAATTCTAATGTCTCATATTGCTTGTGAGAATCTTGCAGCTCTTCAAGTTTGCTAATAAATACAGGGGGAAGTATGATAGCAGCATTACTAATGTGCAAAAGTTTTATGGATCAATAAGTGGATATGATGTAAGTCCTCCACAATGTAGTCTTGCATATACAAATTCAAGGTCTTGTGAATCTTGCAGTTTAAGAGCCACACATTTTCTTAATACTGGATGTATTTGCTGCAGGATGAATTACTGTGGGCAGCCTCATGGCTTCATAGGACAACTGGGGATCAGAAGTACTTTAGATACCTGATTAAGAATGCAGTCTCCATGGGTGGAACAGAATGGAGTATGACACAATTCTCTTGGGACAATAAATATGCAGGGGTCCAAGTGCTTGCATCCATGGTTAGTAATAATAGTATGATGAGCATAGGCGAAATTTATAGTTACTGCCATGTTAGTAGTTTAGCAACACAATTTTCAGGAAATCTGACACAATATGAATATCTGGGTTTTGGCAGTTCCTCATGCAAGGTAAGGGAGGGAAACACAAGGCTGTACTACAACAATATCAAGAAAAAGCTGAGTTTTTCATGTGTTCTTGTCTTCAGAAGAATGGATACAGTGTACAACGGACACCAGGTTCAACTTTCCTACATCTGTGCATTCAAAATGTAAATGCTTTTTACTCTTTGGGGTATATGATGGTGGACTGAGGGATTTAATTCATTTCTTTTTCAGGTGGACTCCTACATTGGCAGAAATGGAACAACATACATTTTGTGACAACTGCCTCATTTCTGCTAACAGTCTACTCTGATTATTTGTCTTCTGCTGGAAAGAATCTACAATGCCCATATGGAAATGCAATGCCATCTGAACTCTTAGCCATGGCTAAATCTCAAGTATGGTAAACCTGTTCTTCATAAATCATTTGTCAGGTGTTTTAATCACTTGTATAGCATATTCCTTATATCATTTCAATTAAGAATTGATCTAAGTACTAGTAAGTTCTACCTTTTGATAGTAACCATATTCCTTATATCATTTCAATTAAGATTTGATCTAAGTACTAGTGAGTTTTACCTTTTGAATCTGAGGTAACCTTAGTTTTCATTTAATCCACATGCTTCTCCTCTTGCAGGTTGATTATGTACTTGGTGACAACCCAAGAGCCACAAGCTACATGGTGGGCTTTGGATTAATCTATCCCGGTCAAGTTCACCACAGAGGTGCTTCTATTGTATCATACAAAGTCAATCCATCATTTGTCAGTTGCAAAGGAGGGTATGATTCATGGTTCAGTCGCCAAAGCAGCGACCCAAATGTTTTAGTAGGTGCAATTGTTGGAGGACCTGATGAGAATGATAACTTTGCTGATGAAAGAGACAATTATGAGCAGACAGAGCCAACAACCTATAACAATGCTCCAATGGTGGGAGTCTTGGCCAGACTCCAATATGGAAATATTGAAAACAACCAGCTTGAACAAGGTACTTGCGTCTTACAGAATGAAATTTCATATGGGTCAATTGTTTTAATGATTCTGTGTCTAACTGATTGTTCTCTTGGTAGATACTGTACCTGAGCCTGAAACAGGATCGAACCCCCAACCTGGGAAACAAAACCCAGAGTATAACAGCTTGCCTGTGCCTGAACAGGGATCTCCTCCACCACCTGTACGACAAGGTAAGATCAGTTGATCCAATTCTTTTTACGCCAAAAGTCAATTGCTTCTCTTATTCACTCTTTTATCTTGATGATGGTTATTTGTAATGTTGATGCAAAACTATGACACAATCAATAACATAAACAATATGAATTGTGAAAATCTAATATCATTAATCATTAAGTCAGCTGACAATCTATTAACCTTTTGTTTATTGTTCATGATCTTCAGATAACAGCTTGGTGGCCATTTTCCACACTATTACACATTCTTGGAGCGAAAATGGAAGAACTTATTACAGATACTCCCTGGAGATAACCAATAAATCTCCATATCAAACAATCACAACACTCAGTCTCTCCATTGAAGGGCTTTATGGTCCCATTTGGGGTCTTTCCAAAGGAGATTCCAACATTTACTCGTTTCCTAAATGGTTGAAGTCTCTTCCTCCTGGTCAGAGTATGGATGTTGTGTACATTCAGGCTGCTCCTCAAGCAATTGTAAAGATTGCAAGTTATCAATTGGGTTGAATTGTAACTAGAATGTAGGAGAGAGAGTATAAATAGGTCAAGTCAAGTTTCTATCTGTATCTTGGCAATTGACCTAATGGTTGCTATTAGACCAGTTATTATTTATTGATTTTATCGTTTCCATTTCTTTTGGGCCGCCATGGAATGGGCTTCCCTATTTCATTCTTTACTCTGTGAGATTGTACTTGAAGTTTGAATAAAAATAAAATCTTCGAAATCTTCAAACTAACCGGTATTCTTGAGCTTCTTCTCCTTGCTTCCATTCCATGAGTTCTCTTTTCCCTTGGAGTATGTGCTTTTGTACAATCAGAGTTCAATTTGGTATTCCTAATAAATTGATTCAAGGCAATGCATGGTTACAATCAGGGTTAAATTTCATATTCCTAATAAATCGATTCAAATAAAAAGGCAAGCACTGTTCAACTGTACGTGATCTGCACATATGTTTCTACATATCTTATTTATATTCGATCTACAATATGTTTAAATATGTTTTTTTATAAACTTATTTATATATTTATCTTCTTTCTATATAAGAATGTAATTCAATGGAGACTGGTAGTTTGAAATTTTACAGATTCAAATAGAAAAAATGTTTGAAACGAGCATCAAATTTAAATCCTGGTTATAATAATGAAAAGAGTTTTTAATTTGAAGTAGATTATTCTTATTTTTTCTATATAATCACAAATTTTCATTTAATTTTTTATATTTATATTGTATTTAATATAATATATTATTAATTTATATTTTAAAGTGTTATTATAAAATAATTTGTGAATTCTAAAGTTAGTTGGTCCTTTGAAAGTATGTGAAATCTTGGCTTGTGACTCTCAAGATGCAAGTGTCAACAAAAATACCACTTTGAGTGAAGGATTTAGAGATTTAAAAAAATTGAAGAGGAAGTGGAATATATAATATTTTTTAATGAATTATTTCAAACAATTTAGGTTAGTGGTTCTTTTTTAGTTTTGATAGAATTTCATTCAAAATAAATTGGACTTGTATTTCAGCATAATTTCAAATAATCTAGATTTATTCTTTACAATAGAAATTTGAAATATAATTCTTTTATTGAAAAGAAAAAAATAATCTCATACTAAACAATAAATATTTTAGTTTATTTTTCACAAATTAAACTAATTTAAAAAAAAAAGTTAGTCACTAAAGATATTTGAAATGCTTTGAGCTTTTTTTTCTTCATAATATTAACTTCAAATAGTATTCCCAACTTTGAATTTAATTGGATTGCTATTTTTTTAACTTGCATTGTGGGTATTTAATCTCAATGTGATCTTTTTAATTCTACAAAATTATATTATTTGTAAATCCTTACTATATATAACAAGTACCATATAGCAACTTGTTATTATTTTAATATTGTAATAGAAGTAATAAATTCAATAAGATAAGTATCTAAGATTTTAATTTTTTTACCTATTATTATCTTTATGAAAGTGAAATCATAAGATTGAAGTTATATAGTTTAAAAATAGAAGTAGTCAATGTGATTATAATAGTAATTTGATTTTAAAAAATAAGGTTGTATTAGAAATATAAGATATGTTGTAATACTATCTAATCCTATGATAGAGTATTAAATTACATAAGGATAACCCTAACCTAACTAAAATCAATAATTTTAATATTATAATATCTAAAATATTGTTATTATTTATATATATACACACACTTTATTCTAAAGAAAAAAATTAAGATATAAAAGACACAAATATCATAATCTAGTGAATAATAAAATCATATTAATTTAAATCTAGTGAATGCCCCATTCCTTTTAATCCCATAGTAAACATACTAAATATTGCCTTAGATAAGTGAAATTAAGATGTAAAACATTTTAGCAAATTACATTTAAAACTTAAAAATCATGCAACTTAACTTTAAAAAAAAGAAAAAAAGAAAAATAAAACAAGGGCATGTAGTGGTTAGTACTTGCCATTTAGATTTGTAATAGTAACTGAGTATTTTTTTTTCTAACAATTAGCAAATAACCATAACTTTAATTGAATCCTAACCTAATTAAGTTGTAATCTTATTGAACTCTAACCATAATACTAATTGAATGTTAATTATAAATTTAATTGAACATGTCATAATAATTCCTCACCTAAATTGAACACTAATCTTAACCCTTACCTTAGGGTAAGTGCACAAAGATGGTGGTAAAAAAGGAGGGTATAAGTGGACACTTTTTTTCTTTTCTTCTGAAATCAGGTGAACCTGAACTTGGAGGCAAAATTTGAAAGTCATCCACTCAAGATATGAAGATAATCAAAGAACAAATATTGTAGTACTTTGAATCTAGCTTCCAAACTACTAAACTTTTTCAAAATTGGATAAGATTAAGGGGATCAAATCCTTTGCGCACAAAAAATTGACCCTGATTTTTTCTGAAAAACATAACATAGTGTCTGACGTGCACATCAAAAAAGTCATAATTAGATTTAGTATTTTGACAAATATTTTGGCAGAAAGATAGTTAAGAGTGAGCACTAGAAGATGTGTATTTTTTTGTAATTTTTTGTTGAGTATTTTTTTTAATGATTTTTCCAATCGAGCACATCCTGAAAATTAGGTAACTGTTTGTGCGCGAAGCATAAGTTGCACTAAACAAATCGAAAATACAATTTTAATTTTTTTTTTTTTTTGTAAAGAATCAAGTGCACTACAATAATATATAAAGTTTTTTAAATTTGGATAAGTATATCAAAAGTTATTCAAAAAATGGTGCACCTATGTTTGTGAGAACTATGGAGACATTGGTAAAAGAAATTCAATAATAATATGTTATTGTTGTTCAAATTGAAAAAAAATTATATGGTTAGAAAGCTCAGAAGATGGGTGAAAATATGGTGGCAATTTTAGAAATACCCACTTGATGAAGTGTAAACCTGATGATAACAAAATCGATAAACCAAGTTGATAAAATAAAACACATCAAAAATGAGAGAAATGGAGGGAAATCAAACTTCCAAACTGTATCTTTGTCATCCAGGCCTATTTCCAAGCCTAAACAGTCAAAAATGCATACGAGGTACTTATGGTTTAAAAAGCACGTACGGGGTACTTATAGTGCAAGTAAAGCGTACGCGCTTGTTTCCCTATAAACAACACGTACGTGCTATAGTATAATATGATATTCTATATATAATATGTGTATATACATATAATATATATGTATAATTTGATATTGTATATATAATATGTTTATATACATATAATATATGTATATATATAATATATTAAACATATATATACACATGTAAGGGTATTGTCTCCCCCTCTCAAATACATACAAGGTGCCTCTCTCTCTCTCTCTCTCTCTCTCTCTCTCTCTCTCTCTCTCTCTCTCTTCCTCCATACCCATCCCTCTTTCTCTTCTTCTCTCCCTCCCTCCCTCCATACCCCACTGCAACTATGTCTGCACTTCTATAGTAGTAAGTGAATTTATTTCTTGTCTACAACTTCCTCTTTGATTTTTATCATGTATGCTCTCCTAAGAAAATTGACTGATGGATTTGTGTGTGTATATTGAATAGGAGGAATAGGGTTTGAAATTGAACCACAGGTGTATTATCGTGACAAACAAGGAAACCTGTAGCAATATTCTTCTCGAATGTGTTTTTAATGAGCAGAGCAGATGTGGAAAATAGTGTCAACAAAGCAACATGATGACTCAGAGTACCTGCAATATGTTTTTCAGAAGGAAACAACAGGTAGGAAGAGAAAGAGGGAGAGTAACACAGATGATGTCATGTAGAATGATAGTGGTGGGTATGCGAGAGTTCCCATGTTGTTACACAACGCCTGTCACCTAAAGAAATTAAAGTTTGTTGTATGTATGGCAGTGGTAGTATATGATGATCACTTGTCAACAATTTGGAATGGTACATTCCCTTGCAAGAAATCAAGTGTGTAATTCCTATAGTCACAATCAAGATCAGTCTTATAACCTTGCAAATTTAATAGCATCAGATGTTTTAGAAATTAGGCAGTACTCTTAGGGTTAGGTCAAGCTCTTACACTTGTTTTTTTAGCGAAGCCTCATTGTTTGTTCGCTTGGAGTGTCGATGGACTAATGGATTTGTTTGTGTATATTGAATAGGAGGAATAGGGTTTGAATTGAACCATAGGTGTATTACCGTGACAAACAAGGAAACCTGTAGCAATATTCTTCTCGAATATGTTTTTAATGAGTAGAGCAGATGTGATAAATAGTGTCAACAAAGCAACATGATGACTCAGAGTACCTGCAATATGTTTTTCAGAAGGAAACAACAGGTAGGAAGAGAAAGAGGGAGAGTAAAAACAGATGATGTCCTGTAGAATGATAGTGGTGGGTATGCGAGATTTCCTATGTTGTTACACAACGCCTGTCACCTAATGAAATTAAAGTTTGTTGTATGCATGGCAGTGGTAGTATATGATGATCATCACTTGTCAAACAGCTTGAACGGTACATACCCATGAAAGAAATCAAGTGTATAATTCCTATAGTCACAATCGAGATTAGTCTTATAACCTTACAATTTAATAGCATCATATGTTTTAGAACTTAGGGCAGTACTCTTAGGGTTAGGTCAAGCTCTTACACTTGTTTTTTAGCGAAGCCTCATTGTTTGTTCACTTGGAGTCTCATTGTATGATGTTCTATTCATAACTGTAAATTTAATATATCATTTTATTAGCCCCACCATATGACCCCTTAGGTGTCATTAGAGGTTGTATTGTTTCCTAAGAGGTCATATGGTGTCCTGTGACCCTTAAGACCCCTCCTCTTTCCCTCCCCCCTACTCTCCCTCCTCTCCCCCCCCCCTCTCTCTCTCTCTCTCTCTCTCTCTCTCTCCCTCCCTCTCTCCCTCCCTCTACCTCTCTCCCTCTCTCTACCTTCCCTCCCCCCCTCTCTCTCTCCCTTCCTCCATACCCATTCTTTTCTCCCACCCCCCTCTTCTCTCTCTC